>NC_139349.1:85703576-85771651 GCF_055883805.1 Amblyomma maculatum
AGGATGGCAGCACCAAGAAATGGCTGCTTATTTGCGAGCGCCACCCATATAGCGGGAATTTGAGCGGGCGACTAGCAGGGTGGGATCTAGGACAGCACGAGGGAATTTTTTGGTTTGTGACGGGCGCCATGCGGGGACTTCTATCGGTCTTTTTAAACTCCATGTTTTCGAGTGCCTCAACAATAAATTGTTTGTCACAGTTGGCGCTAGCTGCTACGTACGTGCGCGACAAGCAGCATCTATTTCGCTATTACACTATTTGGCACAAGTAGCTGGGCAGCAGCGTTCAGCAGAAAATTTACTCCTGCCTATTTGCATGCAAGCATGTGACTTTCAACCGTTTACAGAAGTCTTCTACCGTGTACCTCATACATTCCGCTCGTTTGTGACAGCGGCATGCGTGGACCGTTCTATCGGCCGACGCTACGCTACGGAGGTTACATTTAGCAAAACTGCAAAGCTGCAGGCTGAGCAGTTCCCGGAGAACTTTTTCTGGCTATGCAGCCAAAGCCGTAAAGCCAAAACGCATCAGCTGACTGTGCAGCAGAATAGAGACCCTTCATAAATTTTGCGGGTCATGCTCTGGAATATTATACCATTAAATAAATATTCACGTCATTATTATATCACGATTGTACTGCAACAAAAGACAGTGCAACGTTAGTGCAGCTTATTTTCAAATCAGTACACTTCGGCGTGAAACTAGTGCAATCTGAAACTAAAACCCCTCAAACTCCGTGCAAAATAGGGTGCCTCGATGCCAGCGCTGGCATCAAGGCAAACTGATGGGAGAGCGCATCGAGGTACCCTAAGGCAAATGGGATGGCTGCGCCATCGGTCGGGAATATCCCGAAGCGTACGTTGGCTCCTCCTGCAGCGTCTACCGGTCTACCCGCCGGTTTCTGTTTCCCGGAACGTGCTTGTTCCGGGAACGTATGTAGCGCATAATATTTAATAACCGTAAATTTACATTCACTTAGGCCTTGTGTAGTCTAAAGAAAAAAATTTCTGCTTCGCTGGCAGTTCAAGAACTATATTATTTCAAGAGAGTAAACTGGAACCGAAACCGTAACTTATATAAGCCAGGTATACCAGAACTATTTTTTTAATAACACGGTAACATCGTGGCGAAAGCTCCGCCCCCGTAGCCTTGACTGCGTGGCCACAAAAAGTTGTCAAGGAGTATCATCATCATCATCATCATCAGCAGCAGCAGCAGTCCGACTATATCTATTGCAGGGCGAAGGCCTCTCCCATGTTCCTCCAATTAACCCAGTCATGTGCTTACTGCATCCACTTGACCCCTGCGAACTTTTTAACCTCATCCGCCCACCTAACCTTCTGCCGCCCCCTGCTACGCTTTCATTCGCTTGGTATTCAACTTGTTAACCTAAGCCACCATCGGTTCTCTCTATGCACTACATGTCCTGCTCATGCCCATTTCTTCCTCTTGATTCCCACTAGAATGTCATTAACTCGAATTATTTTTCTCTAAAGTCTAAGATTGCCCAGATTCTGCATGTTAGCGAGTATCTTAGTAAACACCTTATATATAACAGATAGTAAGCTGATTGGCTTGTAACTTTTTCAAGTCCTTGGCACCCCTTTCTTATGAATTACGATAATGTTAGTAGCGTCCTCCCATGGCTCCGGTACCGTCGATGACACCAGGCATTGCGTATGCAGGGTGGCCACTTTTTCTAGCATGATATCCCCCCCCCTTTTTTTTCTTTAACAAAACAGTAGTTATTTGATCCTCCCCAGCAACGCTGTAGAAAATTTTTACCAGGAATTTTTCGATCAATGCGTGCGCCCGTTTTATGCAGGCCGACGCTGGAAATCATGAGCAGCGACCGCGATGACGACTGGTGGCCGACAAAAAGACGTACCAAAAACAAGTATAACTTTCACTCGCCAGACAGAAATCAGACATCTTTTTGCGTAGAGTAACTTCCTTTTCAATTTCACACTCAGTGCTGTTACGGCACAATAACGCACGCCCTCGTCAACGAAAGTTTTAGTGGGCACTGTCATTGCTTCATTCACCAAATTGCAAATACTGTGGCGCCATCCAGTGGCAAAACCTGAAAGCATACCTCTCGCGGTACGAAAGCAGGGGTGGTTTTTATTTAAGGACGCACTGGAGAGAGCGCAAAATATAATAAATTATGGTAAGCACTCCTATAAGAAAAATAACACTGTGCAGTTACGAAAATCAGAGAAATTTTGCTGACATGTAGTCACGTGGGGGGCTACACTGAAAGTACTAGGGTTTATCCGCTAGATAGCGCTTCTGTTGTTTTTATGCGATTTTCAATGGCAAATTAAAATTTTGAAGCCTCTTTTCTTTGATATTGTAGTGCTCGATCTGTATTAAATGAGGCAAGATCTTTTCATCACCATAATCTCATGACATATTTTGGCCAGTGTTCTGGCCCTTTAACGTCGTCCTTCGGCACTGGCGGAACGTCTGACTGCTTTTCACTACTGCCTATCTCATTATTGTCCTGACTACTTCGGCTACTATGTAAATCAGTATAGAACTCATCAGTTACTTTGACTATCTTGTGAAGTTTGGTTCGTGAATTGGCAAGGATTGGACAAAATAATGATAATAATTTTCGTCAGCACACGGCAAAACATGCACTTCCTGCGTTAAAGAAATTGGTGACCCCCAGAATATTGTGCAAAGCTGAAGCAAATATAGTGACTGTTTACGGCAATTAATTTTTAAGGGGCAGATGTCTGGTAGTGGGCATAATTAACACAAACATTACCAAGGCAACCAGGTCCAACATATCAATCGTAGGAGAAAACTGCAACAAAGAAGCATTACGAAACAGAAAACATCGCAGCGCTTCGCACGCACACACATACAGGCAACTTTCAGCGAGCTTATACAGTGTGTTCTGTAAATCTATCGAAACAGTTTTGGAAAATTTTCCCACCTTAACCATGGGCTCATTTGCGCTGCAACCGCGCACAAAGTAGTAGCGTTGTTGACCCTTTTGTTGCGTATATAGTTAGTTTGACCATGGTGCTTACCTGGTTTGACCACTCATCATGAAAATCCAGAACCGTTTGCGACAAAGTTCAGAAGCAAAAAAAAAAAGAAAAACACCGAGTTTCTGCCAAAAGGCAGTCGTGGTGTCATCTGACGTTGCTGGAGTAAAACGCCGCTGTTCTAAAGCATCCAAGCAAGCATGGCATGTTCTTAAAATGATGCTGATAGCGACACTGCTGCCCTTCGCCGGAAAATTGACGTTTGAATCTTTCGCTCCTTCAGTCTCGTCACAGACGGTTCTGGTTTCTTGTCATGGGTCGAAAACATGTAAGCACCACTGTAAGACTTGCTACACTACAAAAGAAACAACACGCAAGCTTTCTCCGTGCTCTCACCGCAAATTGGTAAACGTGTCTCCGGTTGAGGTGGGAGAGTTTTTCAATATGGTTCTGATAAAAATTCAGAACACTGTATACATCCCACATAATGCCCTCAATTTAGAGCCATGTGACACTCGCAAGTCGAGAGAAGTTGTTTCAATCATTTTTAAGCTTGCAACGGCAAATATGAAAAGAAGGCTTAGAAGGAATTATTAAGAACGATCACATTGCTAACAATTTTCATTAAAAAGTCCGCTCTGCCGTGTTTGTGCGAACATTGTATGCAAATGCGTTCGCTAAAAACGTATATATGTTAATTCTCAAGAAACCGCGTTTCTGAGACCTACTCATATTGTCACGTGGCGTTGAATAGGGACTTAAAAGAGAACCTCGCCATCTCAGAAAACACGCTAACGCACAAGGCGCCGGTTCACTCCGCTCACCCCTGTGTAAATAAACCTGTAACAACGTGGTATGTAGTGGCAGGTTCTGGGTAGATCCCCTCGAAATCTTCTCTCGACCTTGATGGAGCCGAAGACTCGCTCGACTGCCTCTCCTTTGCCCGTGACCACGAAACCATGATGGAAGACAACGCACTGCAGCCAAGAGGAAAGGCGCCCGCTTGGCAGAACTACCACGAACCGCAGACCTGTTCTGGCGGGCCTGGGGAAGAAGTAGATGAGCGGCTCGCGATCACCAGCGGACAGACAAATACAATCGCTCTGGGGCCGCTTCGAGGAAGAAAGAAAAATCCGCACTGATCTGATCCCAGGCTCATCGGGGCCTGTGTGGAGACGAGAAGGCGAACACGACCACCCGAGGGCTCAATTTCCGTTCACGCATCGCCTCCATGCGAGGAACCCCTCCGTTCGGATGAAGAACTCGCAGCATTCCACGAAATCATTTCTCATTACAAGCTCGGTAGTGAGACCAACCCAGCAACGAAAATTCGAGGACACTTTGGCGACTAAAGTGATCAAAGGCGAAAGCCTGAGTGCTGCATTCTGCTACGCGACTGTTGCGCATGTAGCGATGAATGCTGCTACGAGTAAAGCGAGTGACTACACTTTCACATTCTGCGAGTGCATTTATTCAGTGAATGCTCGGACACATATCCCGATCCTTCCACCGCCGGAGCTAGAAGTCACGCTACCACAGGTGGTCCAATCGTCGGACTAGTTAGTGGCAATGCAGATGTCTGTGACCCTATCTTCACACCTCCTCAGGGCTCCTACCGTTATACACCACCCCGCAACGCGCGGAGCCTGACTCCCCCCGCTCACTTTTCCCGACGTTCGCCCTCTCCCGCCGTCCTTTGCGAGGCTGCGGCAGATGTAGGTGAGGGCTCGGCGTGTCATCGATGCTACCAATTAAACTGCCCCTGTTGCTATGTTACAGAATTGCCTGGAAGAATTAGTGGACGGTGTTCGCGTTTAGCCCAAGTGGATAGTGGTGCTACGATGTCCATGATCAGTTTAGATTTCAGGTAAAACTTCCTGTTGGACGAGTTGGTAATTCATCTTAAGCACAAACAAATACAAGGACAAGAAAGGCGACACACACACACACACACACACACACACACACACACACACACACACACACACACACACACACACACACACACACACACACACACACACACACACACAAGGGGGTTTTAAGCGCGAGCAAATACAAGGACAAGAAAGGCGAGAGAGACACTTAATTGTCATTGTATTTGTTTGCGCTTAAAACCCCTAAACCTAGATTTCAGGAACCGCCTCGATCGTATAATTATATTCGGCTGATATAGCGCTGTGTTATTTCGTGGAGCAGGAGGAGAATCACTGTTTCCACTTGGCATTTGCTATGTAAATGTTCTCAGATCTGAATTTACTATGTTCCTTCGTTCTACGCGCCACATTATCCTGGGTGTTGAATTTTTATAACAGTGCGCGTAACTCTCAACTTCAGCAGTGGCGGGATATAATTACATCCTGTAGTCTCTGGTTGTCCCTCATAGAAGGCGTGCTCCGAAGGTGCCGCTATTCTAACGATGTCCACCATCTCCGTCCCAGTTGTGTCCTCGCCTCCTCGGGCGCGGTTTGCAATGCCTTCAACATTCTGGTGGAACACACTTCCTAAAGCCTGCGCGAAGATTGTGTTGGTGCCCCGTGGGCCATGCCACGCTTTGATCTGCTAAACATTGCAACGAACCCGCCGCATTGCCGCGTGTTTGAAACTCGCCGGCTTTGAAGAACGCCTTTCTGTGCCAGTCGCCACGCTCAGTGGCCGCGTTGCTCGTCCAACTAGGCATTCCGACCTGACAGATTCTACATTCCCCGCCATAGTCAACAAATCCCTACCCACCAACGACAGTCGGATGTCGAGAAGTTATCTTGAAGCATGTGGACGTGTTCTACTTCGCTCGAGATCACATCGCCGATTCCACCTTCCCGCACTCATCACATGATCGATACCGGGTCTGCACAACCAATTTAACAGACGCCACACCGCGCCTCGCCCTCGGTACTAAGATAATTGATGAAAAAGTCCGTCACATGCCACAGGGAACTAATCAGGTGTCATCGACTCTATGGGCCGACCCTGTAATCTCGTGGAAAAGAAAGATGGCACGTGGCGGTTTTGTGTCAGCTATATCGCCGTCTGAGCGCTGTCACAAACGAGGATGTTTACCCGCTCCCGCGCGTCGATGATGCCATTGTCTACCTCCATTCAGCTTCCTGTACTTTTCCTCAGTTTTGTCCGTATACTGGCAGATTCCGATGCACTTGCAGGGCAAAGTGACGACTGCGTTCGTGACCACAGACAACAGCGGACTGAAAGTGGTAAGTTTCCATGTTACCTGGATGATATAGTGATTTTTCGAAGGTCCTTCGTCGAACATGACAGCCGCAATTAGCTGTTGTCCTTGACTGCATGGAGAAAGCGGGTCTCGTGCTGAACTCCATGAAATGCTGCTTCCGGGAACGCCAAATCGATGTGCTTCCGTGGCCATTTGGTTGACAAATATGGTGTGCACCCGACCCACGGAAGATTGAAGCCATCAACTGCCTCAAAGAGCCCGAGTCTTTGAAGGAACCCAGGAGCTTACTTGCTCTTACTTTCGGCGCTTCCCTAAGTTTGCTGACTTAGTCTATTCGCTCATATGTATCTTGCAGAAAGGTGTTTCTCTCAAGTGGAGTGCCAAATGTAATCCTGGGCTTCGCCAGCTCGAAATTTGTTACCTCGTGGCCCATACTGCGTCATTCCTGTCCGACAGCCTCATTGCACACTGACGCCAACGGCATTGGCGTGGGTGCTGTTGTGCTGATACAACGCCATGTTGGGAATCAACATGTCGCTTACGCAAGTCTGAACGCAGTTGCGCCGTGGCAGAGCAAGATGAGTGTCTCGCTGTTGTTCCCGGCGTACTCCTGTTTCGCTCGTACATTTAGAGGCGTGTCTTTAGCCATCACTGACTATCATATCTCTAAGATGGTTTGTAAATCTACGCAACCCCTGCGGTCTAACGGTTAGCCCGCTGGGCATGACGCCGTCAGTAGTTCAACTTTACAACGTGGCGAATAAAAACGGCCACCAACACGCCGACGCTGACTGCCTCTTGCGGCTCTTTATGACTATCTTGCCGTCATTACTACAGATTCTGGATCTTCCCACTTTCCAGCGAAAACACCGCAAGGATCAGCACTTAATACTCGTGTGACGAAGCGCGCTTTCTGCTCATCGTTCCGGCTAACCTGTATTCCTCTGCTCTACACGCAATGCACGATGACGTCATGGCTGGGAACACTCCAGTGCAAGTGCTGCTCGGAATTTGACATTAAAGCAGAAGGAAAACTAGTTTCAAAGAAAGATAAAATAATCTTTGGACTATTCATTCAGGATAATGGATATAAAGATGGGACAATCAAAAAGCTAGAGGGATTCGCCACGCAAGCCATTGGCATATTTAGAAGGATCGCGCTGAAAGGACGAGGCCTGAAGGAAAGAAGCTTGCTTAAACTAACCCCAGTTTACGTAATAAGCCGCGTGAGCTATGCCACGCCTTTCCTAAATCTCAGATCGGAGGAGAAGAGGAGATTAGACTCCTTTATTCGACGGTGCATAAAGAGGGCCCTGGGCTTACTAATTACCACATCCACAGATAAGCTCCTTTCTATGGGAGTGCACAATAGCTGGGACGAAATAGCAGAGGCTTTCAGAATTTCACAGCTGGAAAGATTAAGTCGAACGAACACGGGCAGAACTATACTCGAAATGGTAGGCCTTGTTGTGCCCGGCCAAAGCCGCCCAGAAATTCAGCCGGACGCCAAACTTCTTCGGCGAACGCCTCCTTCACAAAATCCAGATACTTCTCTGCAAAGCACGTGCGCACTGGATTTGAGCCGTGCCAAAGGGAGAGAAGCGACGTGTTTCAACATGAGCTGAGCGTCCAGACAGCACGGCGCCGTGGCCCTAGCGGTGGACCCCTTCTCGCCCCGCGGCATATTTGAAGCAAGAGCGCAGCAAGCTCTCCCATTGGCCCTGCGAAAGTGCTGCCATCGGATTGGAAAATTTGAGCGTCAACGGTTTCTCGGTTACGGAGATTCAAGTGCTTCCGTTCGAGACTCCGAGTGTGAGTTCGTCACTAGCGTCCATCGGGAGCAGAGCGGACGCGGCGGAATCTCCCCGGCCGTCGCTGCGCGAGAACAGTCGCGTATGGCTATGTTAGCTTTCGGCCCCAGAGCCGAACTCGTTGTGTAAATGCCTGTAAATAGTGTGTAAAGCTTTTTCGTCATCTCACCAGCACCGACTCGGATTCATCGCTACCGCCCAGGGAGCTGACAGCCTTCGTTCACGAAACGGGTGACGAGCGCTACGCAACCAACTCCTTGGCACAACCCTGTTGACGGTGGGCTACTACCGGCACAACAGCCTGCAGACAGATAGGGGACTACGAGAAAAATCGAGCATCCCTCAGGACTGTAGAGAAAATCTAATCATTCCCCCACTCCCTTGTAACATGCACCCCATATTCAACATAGAGAGGAGGGAAAAGAGAGCAGAAGCACTAATCAGTCGCTTCGATTCGATGGACAGCAAATCGATTGCGTACGTGGACGCGGCAACTGGCATACATGGCAAAATTACTTTTGAAAAGGAATTAAATTACATTACTAATTACTTTGCTGAAGATCGAAGAAAAGTAGTTAAATTACATTACGCATTACTGCTCCCAAAAAGTAATGAAATTACATTACAATTAGTTCTACTGGGTAATTCAATTACTGTTAAATTACTTTCTAGTTTCCATTTGTGCAGAAACTTAGTAGTAAACAAAACAACGTGTTCTCCAGACGCGAAGCACACACATTCTTTCGTCTTCCCGCCAAATTATATAAATTATTATAAACCAGCCTTCTTGCCCCATCTCTTGCACGCCTTGTTCCCTGCTGCTAGGAGAATGGTTGCCATGGGATAGCTGCACTAAGTGACCCTGCTACACATGAGGTCTCAGGCTCACTGTTCTGCTCAATTCTGTCTCCTTTTGCTGATCCATTATGCTGGCTTCGGCTTACCGCACGTCGTTCCTTCTTTCACGGCACTCTACTTCGTTGTCTATTGAAGGAGTAGTGGCGCACTTTAGTAAAAGTAATTTCACAAGGAATTAATTACTTTTGATGCGAAATTACTACCAAAAAGTAATTTATTACATTACTAAATTACCAAATCGAAAAAGTAATTTATTACATTACAAATTACCCGAAAAGTAATTAAATTACAGTAATTTCATTACTACAATTCAATTACTGCCATGCCTGGCAACTGGCAAAACGGGGACGGCGGTCGCCTCTGTGGTAGACGGCCGAGGTGCCCCGGTATCGGCCGCCACCATTAGAAGCCGCAGCACGGAAGCTGCTGAAGAAGTCGCAATAGCGCTCGCTTGCGTCGGAACGGAAGCCACATTCATAATTAGCGATATATATAGCAAAACGGCCATCTGGAATTTTGGAAAGGGAAGGGTCTCGCCGGAAGCGGCAAGGATTCTGGCTAGTAGACGATTAAACAGGAAAATTAGTCTTATTTGGACCCCTGCACAAGCGTCCGTTCCTGGCAACGAAGCAGCCCACGAGTTAGCCAGAGCTCTCTACTTCCGGGTAACTGTGAAGCCGCCCGAAAATTATACGGAGATTCTCGAAAATTACAGGTTAAGCAGGAGACTGGTAAAAGCCTAAACAATAGGGAGGTACTCGCATGGCGGCGCCTGCAAGCTGGGAACTTTGCAAACCCGTTCTGGGCATATGTCCAGATGGACGATAGAAAAAGCGATAAGTACAAGCACTGTGGGGAGCACTAGCTCCCCAGGGGTTATAACAAATATAAATTATAGAGAAGCCTAAGCCCTGTTGCGGAGCTAGGTCCCAGCTGCTTCACAGCAACAAGCCATCCGCCTGGCGGAAGAAGCCGCGGACCTCTTTGCCTGCTTCTAATCGCGGAGATCCCGGCTCCCGTCCCTTAGGCCTGCGTTCCGGGGGCGGGGCTAGGGGGCCTCCCCGGGATATTATTGTTATTAGCGACGAGATTTGGTTGGCCTCTATGACTTCTGCCAGTGTATTATGCACCCTCAGTTCGTTAACAGGTTCGTAGATACTGATAGGCAGACCAGGCTGCTTTTATGCTCTTCCCGACGATTGCTTCAATCTATGCCTTCTCGCAGTTGGCAAGGTGTAATATACTGCGTAAGCGATCCTGCTGATGGCAAACGCCTGCACAAGTCTTAGGAAGTTGGCTTCTCTCACGCCCGATATGCAATTAACGATGCGTCTAATTAGACGCATCGTTAGCCACATACCTAGGATCCTAATCTTGCCCACTCAGAAGATGAGTACTCCGTCTTTCTTTAGTTCGATTCTCGCTTGTTCTTTGCTCAATCTGCTGCGTGGTGGCTGGTACACGAGCATCTCGGACTTTTCGAGGGAGCATTTTAGGCCTCTAGGGGTTACGTATTCTTAAACCGTTTTCACAGTTGCTTGAATTCGGGCGCCTTCAATTTGTCGATCACTATACCTACCCAGAAAATATCCCGTCCACGCAGAAAGGAGGTTCAAAGCTGACTTATTTTCGGCGAAAGAAACGCGAAGGGAGAGCACGGAACGGCATCTGGTGGGAGCCCGTGGAGAACCGCACTCCGGACAGCCACGGGGGACGTCTCGAGTGTCCGAATAGCAAGAGCGGCACGGGGCAGAGAGACCCCCCACCCCCCAGCTTCAAGCTGCCGGCCAACCGACACCGTAGCGTCGCTACTTGTTCATCTGCATCTGCCGGCCACGAAGCTTCTTCCGCGCGTCCCCTAGAGTGTATAAAGGAGGCTATGCCTCTACACGCTGGGCGAGGGGCGCGCGATGTACCGTGTGCAGCAGCAACGCTCGGGCTTTCTCATTTCTCCACTGTAGATTCTACAGTGCTTTCGGAATGTTCATGCTCACTCAGGTCAATGACCTGAATTGCATGGGGTCTCGCCAACTTTCACAAGGTCGCTGCTCTCGCAAAACACAAGTTGTGCATGTTACACGGATGAAGCTGTGTCACTCTCATGACCGTGACTGACTAGTCCCGCGGTTTCGTCTGCGATGGGAAAAATATCACGCGGCGCTTAAAAGATATAATGAAGTGAGGGGCGTGAAAGAGGAAGGTCGCCATTTTAACGCTAACGCACAGGCCTCAGGTTAGCTCCGCTCACTCCTGTAAATAAACCTTAACAATGTTTTACTTTAGCATACTCCACATTATGAAATAGCACTGAACAAGGGTTGGGGAGCTTCAGTTCGCAAGCCGAGCCAATGTTTCGACAAGGGGACTTTTCGCCTGTGCAGCTCGATCGTCACTGGCGGGGAGAGCCAACGTTTCGACAAGTTTCCTTGTCAAAACGTTGGCTCGGCTTGCGAACTGAGGCTCTACTTCAAACATTGCTCAGTGCTTTCACACTGTGAAGACATCTTCCTTCTCTCGTTCTACCTTAGTATGCTCTAGTTATACTCCATGCACCGGGCTCGCGGAAAGTAGCGAGATTCAGTGTGTTGCACATTACAAGTGCAATATAAGCCTTGTCAACTTTTACAAATTTCAGTCCACCTATTACACGATTCTTCTGCCTGGCTCAAAGCACTTGGCCAACTTTGAGGGCAGCCAACCAAGCCTCTACTTTGGGCCATGTTTGGCTGCTGGGGCATGGTGTCAACTTTTGTCATGCATTTGCAGATAGTAATTGGCAGCCAACTAGGGCACACCTTCGGGCCTGCATTAGCTGGCCGAGAATGTCAGCTCCCGGGCTCTGCCCAGTTTTTTGCCTACGGTCGGCCAGTTTCAGTTGGGAAGTGTCCACTCTAAGGCCCTATTTATTTAGGAAGGTGCCTCTAGAAACATACCTTCACATTACACTTGACTAAATAAAGGGCCAGCGATGATGGAGGTAGAACGATGTTTAGACAAGTAAGGTAAAACTTGGCCAAATTCAACACCATCACAAGTTGACTTAATTAGGTGGTAAAAATTTCTGCAAAGTTAAATCAGCTCAACTTAGTGTCAACTTTTTTTGGCAATTTGCCCCACACCATTCCACCTTCATTATCATCGGTCTGCCTTTTGTCATCCAGGGGAAAAAAAATCTATTCACACCAAGTATTCGTCATTATGAGATAATGTTATGGATCCCGCATTTTGAATTCCCACTGTAGCCACAGAAAGAATGAAAACACTCAGAATCGTTTTTCATTATTTCGTTCTTTTTTAATTATATCATCACGTCTCACAATCAAAGTGGCGATAAATAACCTCTCTCACTCGTCTCGCAGCACCGAAACAATGACAAGCAAACCAACACACATACAAAAAGAGGTGAAAGAGAGCAAAGTAAGTTGGCAGACACAGTGTTCCTCTGCCAGAACAACAATGTCGCTACACGCGCTGTACAAGTGTCTTCACATTCGGTCTAATTGTTTTGTTGTTCATTACTAAAAGACGAGGCTAGCAGATGCTTCGTTCACCATCCCTGTTGGCATTCAAAACTTTCACAGACCTCCAAACTCCTGGAGGTGGATCACGCTCATACACCCACGAGAAAAATAAAGCAGGCTTTTCTTTTTTTTTAACACAATGCTTTCTTGTTCTGCTGGAGTCCTAGCCAGGACACAAAACAGAGACAACAAAGGGACCACATCTGTAGCAATCCAAGCGTGGCTTGCCACTGCATTAGTGAAGCCACACAACAATGCGCTTCTGCGCTTTAGACAGGGTGTGAAAAGCAAAAGGTATGACATCAGTGGACTGTCTAGGAGGAGAAAACAGACTGAATTCGCAAGAGCGTGACCCACCAGAGGCATCCCACACACACAATGTACAAACACTCCAAAAGGCATTTCTCATTCCATTCCCCCACGCAAGTCACGTGCGAGGCTCCCTTTGTTCACGGTGCATGCCCTGTACAAAAATCACTGTTCTCTGTGCCATTCAGTACCTTACCCGTTCTTACCAGCGCTCTGTTTCGGCTGCAAACATCAGACAACCATGTTCTCGCCAATGCGGAGAGGCAGGGGTGGGAAATGCACAGGGGAAAAAAATTCGTGTTGTACAACCAACACCTATTGGCAGAATAGAAATTGAGGTGCCGGCACCGAGATATAATCCCTAGTCACCATTATTTTGCACAATGCAATGCAGTAAGAGTGCCACTTAGGTGCCGATGTGGCCTCACCGGTACAGTGCCGTACATTTCTGCATATGCATGAAGCAAACAATCTTCTTTGACTGAGAGCAAGCCATCCAGGTATTCAACAGTTTAGTCCAGCAATTGGCAATTGCAGACACTAAGCATATTTCAGTTAACAGTGAAGGTAATTCCCAGGTGGCACATTCAATCAGCCAAATATTGATACTGTGTTGGCAATGCACTGGACCCATGTTGGGCTGCACACTGCCAATGGAGTACCAATATTGAGCCAATGGATTGTATTTCACAGTCAACAGTGAAGTTAAGACTCCTAGAAAAGGGACAAAGCCAACTTCCCACCCCTGCCTGAGCACCAGGAGACAATGCTCTGCCTCGGAAGCGTATGTGATGGTTCAGTTCTGCCCTCTCGTCTTCTGTTTCCACCGAGAACAAGTGTATGTATTTCTTCGTTACTTCTACTGTACATCTAAAATATGTGCATAACTTTGAAGGTGCATGTATACAGTGAAACTATGTGTGTGTGTGTGCTCACAGGGAGCTTAAGAGCTAGGGGGCTTAAACCTCCTCAACCTCCCCATCTCTATAACGAACCAAGTGGCCATGTTACACCTTCACAGCCAGTAGAAAAGCAGACAATGGCAAGTCTGTATAAGAGAAACCGGCAGGCTGACTTAAAAAAGAATGAAAGTGACCCACAGCAACTTCAGAACAGGCGGCACAAGCACCAAGTATTCGGAACTTGCCCCGACTGCTCCGAGGAGCAGAAAAAGCTTCAAAAGAGAAAGCTCGAGTTTAAAATTAATGCAAGGCTAGTTATGAAGAGAAAAAAAGAAGGAACAAAACATAGGATGGGCTTTTCAGATTACGTGTAGTAAACAATTGTTGTATCCTCTACATTATTTTCTATTAAATCTCAATATTGTAGATCAATGTCCTAATTTAGATGTTAGTAACAAAACATCCGCAGTTGTTAGATATACAAATAAAAAAAGAAAGCCTATATGTGACCAGCACACATGACAAGACATTTACTTCAAAGGAAAGAAAAGGATTAAACAGGTAAAATGTCTGCTCCTAACAAGCAAGGCTGTCCATATATGAAGAAGGCATGGGCAATTAAAATTTGCGGCAAAACTTGTCTGTTGCAAGTCTAAAAAGGGCCAACCACAGAAAGGCCTAATGGTCTTACAAGCACATAGTAATTAAGCGAACGATGAGCAGATTTGTTGATGAGATGAGTCAAAAATCAAAATAGTAAGTGGTCTGCTAACCATCCTTGCGTTTTAGAAAGCCCAGTTTTAATAAAACTCATTCGAAAAATTTTTACTCCACACCTAATGCAGGACTGCCTAGTGCTTTAGTTAAAACCCGACGTCATTTAGACCCCCGATCCCCAGGTGCAATAACACGGCTGAAAGCATATGTAGACAGAAGCAGCAGCCTACTTAAAATCTCTGCAGAAGCAAAATAAGGAAAGCGCGAAAGCAGACAGTCAGCACAGTAGCAAACATGTTCGAGAACTGTTTCCAGACAGCCTGGCTGATAATCAAGCGTTGCTTCAGAGCAGTTCCTGACAAATTCAATATGACCTGCAAACCAGTGGCAACAACAGTCAATACGAGTCATAGGGCTTTCGTAGCTCTGTGACACGTCATGACAATCAGCACCAAGCACTGTTAGCACTGGTGATAACCATCTTGATTTCTTATCCAGCTTGACGCTTTACTTAGAGACACTAACCGAGAAGTACTGGCTTGAGAAGAGATCTCTGGCAGCTATACATGCTGTGCAGGTCACATCAAGTGTACAATGCTCAATGTAAGTACGCTATAACTCTGAACAGCAGTGAACAAAAGCTAAATTTCACTGTAAAAAAAAAAAAAAAAAGAGAGAGAGAACTAACAAGACAACTACCTGAAAAAAAAAAAAAAAAGGTGTGCATTTTTGTCTCCAATTCAATATTGCTGGTGTGACCAAATGAAAATCAGCCTAGGGTAATAACTCCCAACATTGAGCGTCCCTTTCAAATGACAGAGCTTCTTTGTCGAGCTTCTAAGTATAACTTTGGGTTGTATGTCCTTTGATGTTACTTCAGCATGATGAAGCTTAACAAGACCCTACAGGCAAATGCAGTCTGTCATATCTGCCACATATCACGGATTTGCACTCCGCATTATCCTGTGCTACTATACAAGGCATTTGAGCTATCTGTCCACAACTTCCAGCTGCTGTCTCCTGTCTCCTGTCCGCACATTACAATTCCTTAAGAATTGCACTAAACAAGAAAGGTATACTGTATATAGCCAGGAGAAGAATGTCTTAGTGTACCATCACTGCACAGGTCTACTGTTCCCACCTCCATCAAGTGCTTTCTGCACATATGTACTGCACATATACGCAGGCTTTGATCCTGACCGGCATTGTACTGGTACCAGTGTCACAGTAATAGTACGCTAAAACATTTCAATAAAAGGAATGTGCCCAGAGAGCAAGATAAAAAGTACACAATAAGGCAAAGCACTACAGCATTTTCTTCATGCTGATCTCTGTACTCCAGTGCTTCAATAAAATGTAAACAGATAGACAAACATGTATGCTCCATACCGCTCACATTTTGTGCGCGTACATAACATAATTTGTTCAATCACAAAAAAGAAACAATAAACTTGCATTTAGGATGTGTATCAATTACTGTTTGTTCTTTGCAATTGACTGGGGAATAATTTAGCCCTAGCCACTGTTACAATGTAAACATAAGCGAGGAAAAAAACTATAAGCAAGCAATAAAACAAGCACAAACAATCTATGTTTTGAAGACTTGAAGACCGTTCAACAAGCTGCATAGTCAAGGTAGAAATGTTGTCCAATTTAACACCAAATGTCATAATGATAACATTGTGGCATGGTCACCCCTACGGGCCATTTCAAATACTATCCGCCAACTAATGTCAATGCTAATCTGCTAGCTCAAGAACCACTCCATCAGAGCAAAATATCTCAACCACCCTGAAATATGAATGTGCCCTTCATAGCATGTTTGCTATTATACAGCAAAGAAACCCAGCATCCTGTTACACAAGCAGCTTTAACCGGCATTCAAATGAATGGCCTCTTGACTTATCAACTACACCTGAATGTCAAATGGCAGTGGACAGCACTTACAGGGAACTTTCAACGAAACTCACTTCCAATCCTATGTCTGAATCCTCGCATCACATCTGGCTGTCTTTAATATAGGCTAGTACTTACTGTATTCATAAGCCAAAAACCTAATCCATGCCTCATTTTACTGCACTGCAATCTGCGTGCAATGTTTTTGCTTTCTCTATGCCATAGATAAACACCTAGAGAAACCTGCAGGCATGCTAGGCTTCAGTTGGAACACAGTTGTTTTTTAAAATGGTTTGCATTACATTACTAAAAATGTAGATTGGTGTCAATACTAAGGCAGCAGCCTTTTGCATGATACGAGGACATGCGACATAGCAGGAAACACCCAACAGTTTTGCTAATACAATGAGACCAGTGACAGCTATTTCGTCAATATACTGCTTTGCTGGGACCGACGATATCAGCTAAGTGAAACTATGAATGAGTACTCAACGTCAATCGCCACTGTGAGATAACACTGTCCAAATGCCATTCGACTGAACCGCCGTGAAAAAATGTTCATGCAACAAAGTTTTATGCAAGTACATAACACAGTGTTCGTGAAAACCTGTCAAGAGGAAGAACTGCTCGATGCTCACAAGTGAAGCCTGCACATGGAAATGGATCACATTAAGTAGACATCAGATTCACAACAAAATGACAGCACAGTGAATTTCACAAAGTGAAATGTTTTAAACGTAGTTCAGCCCGCAGAACACATAGAAAAAAAAAATGTGCCAGCAAACTACCAAATTAGACATTTAACTACAAATGGCCAAATCACTGATGCGCCAACCCGCTTCAACAACGTGTAAGCTGACAAACCGCAGAAAGACAAGAAGAAAAATTTGTTCTAGATAACGAGCAAGCCATCATGAAATAACTCATCAAAATGCATTGCATAATATTGCAAAGCTTCACAGCCAAGAGTCTCAAGAAACAGAGAGAGAACGAAATGTGTGAAAAAGTTCTGCCGTGTAGCGCCCCCGTTTACGTAAAAAAAAAACGGAAACACCTTTAACATGCTTGCAATCTCCGCCAATTTGGTCAGATTAAAGTCTTAACAAGAAAACCTCGGCAAGGACTTGGCTGCAAATATTACTGTATATGCAACCGTATATCGAAAAAGCGTGCATATGATGCACCGGGGAAACAAGGGACAACATGCACCTCAAATGAAGTCTCCAAGCACCTATGCTGGCTGGCTTATCTTTGAGCAGTAGTAGCTGTGGATTGCCAAAGCAATTTGTGAAACAAAACCCGCCTAAGGAGTCAAGTGTGCATAGCTTCACAAGCATTTCTTTCCCTGAGCCTCAAAGTGAAGAAAAATGTTCACTCGCCCTGAACTGTGCATCTAATTAGACACTTGAAAAACTCCTGCGTCCCACAGCAACCACACATGTCAAAAGGATCCCTAGTACTGATGAAAAGCTGCAAAACAGTCACTAAAGAAAATGGGGAAAAGTTTTACAGAACTCATCTCTATCTCCCACAACTTGTTTGATTTAAAACAATCCATCATGCTATTGCAACTGCAATGAAAGAAGGAGAACACCAAAAAGATTCTTTTCTCTTTCACATACAGCTATCGACGTGGACGTAAAGAAAACAGAACTGAGTCTTAAAATTACTTTACCATGTCTCACGCATTTGTTTCACTTTTTGATCGTTTATTTGTGCGGTTCCTAAGAAAATGAAACATGACAGTGATTGGCCACACAACTTGTAGCGCAATGTGCCATCTGTAAAACAGGTTGTTCAAAGGACGGGGAAAAAAAGAAAAGGAAAATCATTGCGAACTCAAGCAAGCCCATTAGTCTCGTGTGGTACACAACAGGGCCGCTAAACTAGATCTTTTTTCAAATGAATTGTCTGCACAGTGGTTTGTAATTCCTGATAATAAAATCCAAACAAAAGGTATAATTAACATTGCTGAAATCATATAAGTCGCACCGGTTAATAATGTTCATTGTCAATGGACGTGTTTGAAGAAGACCAATGGTGAATAAGGAAGGAGCCTTAAAATGGAATGCCACAAACAGAAGTCCGGGGAAAATAAAAGAAAGCCTTGCCAAACTGCCGCCCTCTACCGGTACGCATGTAAACGCTGCAAATGGTCTTGACCATCTCGTCACACAGCTTGCCAGTATGTCCGAAATGCTGCTGTGCCCTGGTGACAAAATGGGGGGCGGTGCCAGAAGAAACAACAATGAAGTAGAAAAACCTGGATCTAATGTGTCTCTAACTGTGCCTTATGTACAGGGTGTGCAAGCACGTGCTGCCAGAGTGAGAAAACCCAGGGGTCCACGATGCTAGCGAGATCCCTAGCTCCAGGTGCGTGCAGCAAGGCCAGATCAGAGGCCGTGTTTTTTTTTTAAAACTCTGTTATACACTTGTTGCACACGACTTTATCTGCATATGTACAGTTTGGTGCATATTGTCAGTCTCTCTCTCTACAGTTATATTTTTTCTTCATCTTCCTGACAGGAAGCGCAGATTCAGCAGCCATAGTGAGAGCCGTGTTTCAGTAGTGGAAAAAATAATAAAAGCCCAGCAATCGTACAGAGTCTGTTGCATTTAGGATACTCCTTGCTAATCATTACCATCACTGAAGTGCTTTGAACATTTTTACCTTCTTTAACTCAAGTCATATTTACAAGAGAGAGAGAAAAGAAAGAAGTGGACCCAAAAGTCACTACATGCTTTATTCTACACTCACGACACAAGGCTCAGCACTTGTGTTCAGCCTAAGAAAAGGCCCCTATAAATGAGAAGCTAATGCTCCTAAACACTTTGTTCTTCCCACCTAACTCACTGTATCAAACCTGCAGCTGTCGCCATAAGAAAGATAGAAGAAGAAAACGCAGGCAGGATGGACATGACAAAAAGTACACGGTGGAGGAGGACTGCTTCTACTGTTGATGAGATAATGCACTGCCCTGGCTCACACTTGCCCACCGTCTCAACCAGAAAAAAAGACAGTCGTAGCGTTAAAATTATGAAAAGAAAAACAAACAAAAAACGTCTCCAACACAAATCACAGAAGGGTGATGCAGTCTTAAGACACCAGTGGTCGTCACAGGGAGAGGGGTCAGGGGCGGCAGTGCACTCCCCTCCGGAAGTCACCGAAAGACGACGACGCCACGTTAGCGACTCACGTTGCTGGCAGTGTCCACGCAACAAGGAGAAGAAGACTGGAGCAGGAAGGCGCTTCTCGGCATGGCTGTCACGTTTGTGCGTGTCTAAGCCTTACAACCAGAGTGATCAGGAGAAACGCCATGCCACGACACCAGGTGCCAGTCCCGCATAGAGGAAGAGGTCCCCAAAACACTGCTGACACACTGCAATGGGTCCGAGGGACTCTTGCCACTTGTCGAGTTCTCCTCTCACCTCTTTGCTGTCTTCATTTTCAGTCAAGCCACGTCTCCACACACACACATACACACACTCACACACGTGATGACAAGGGTAAAAAAAAAAAGGTAAAAAGTCATGACGACTGAGGAAGGGGACCGCTCGCCGAAAGGACACAAAACGACACCCCTCCACGACACCACCTCTCATATGAGAGAGAAGTGTCACTCGCTAGCGTCACAAGAGATGCTCGGAGGTAGAGCCGTGGCGACAGACGCTCGCTTATTGCTTGGCGGTCCGGCCCCCTCTTCTCTTCCTCTGACGCCTAGGCCTGTGTCAGTCTTGCATCTTCTCCTTCTGACTCAGTGCAATGTCGGCCAGAGTCGCCAGGCTGCTCGGGAAGTCCTCCTCCATGACTGTGCCTGCATGTCATCATCATCATCATCATCATCAGCCTGATTATACCCACTGCAGGGCGAAGGCCTCTCCCATATCTCTCCACTTAACCCGGTTCTGTGCTAGCTGCATCCACTTGACCCCTGCGAACTTCTTAATCTCATCCGCCCACCTAACTTTCTGCCGCCCCCTGCTACGCTTTCCTTCCCTTGGAATCCAGTTTGTTACCCTCAGCGACCAACGGTTATCCTCTCTTCGCACTACATGTCCTGCCCATGTCCATTTCTTCTTCTTAATTTCCACTAGAATGTCGTTAACTTGAGTTATTTCTCTGACCCACTCTGCACGCTTTCTATCTCTTAATGTTACCCCTACCATTTTTCGTTCCATAGCCCTCTGGGTTGTCCTCAACTTAAGTAGAACTCTCTTGGTTAGCCTCCACGTTTCAGCCCCATAGGTGAGTACAGGCAAGATGCAACTGTTGTATACTTTCCTCTTGAGCGATACCGGTAAGCTGCTAGTCATAATCTGCGAGTGCTTGCCAAACGCGCTCCATCCCAATCTTATTCTTCTTGTTATTTCCTTTTCATGATCCGGATCTGCGGTTACTACCTGTCCTAAGTAGATATATTCGCCTACTACTTCCAGTATTTCGCTACCTAATGTAAACTCCTGTTCCTTCCCGAGGCTGTTGAACATTACCTTAGTCTTCTGCATATTGATTTTCAAGCCTACCTTTCTACTTTTCCTGTCTAGGTCATCAATCATTATTTGCAGTTCATCCCCCGAGTTGCTTAGCAAGGCAATGTCATCAGCAAATCGCAGATTACTGAGGTATTCTCCATCTACCCTTATCCCTAACTGCTCCCATTCCAAGTCTCTGAATACTTCCTCTAAACATGCTGTGAATAGTACTGGGGAGATTGTGTCTCCTTGCCTAACACCTTTCTTTATGGGAATTTTGTTGCTTTCTTTATGTAGAACTATGGTTGCTGTGCAGCCACTATATATATCTTCCAGCACTTTCACGTACGGCTCGTCTACCCCCTGATTTCGCAATGCCTGCATCACCGCCGAGGTTTCAACTGAGTCAAATGCTTTTTCGTAATCAATGAATGCTATGTATAAGGGCTGGTTATATTCCGAGCATTTTTCTATCACCTGATTGATGGTATGGATATGATCGATAGTAGAGTACCGTTTCCGAAACCCTGCTTGATCCTTTGCTTGATTGGAGTCTAAGGTTGTCCTGATTCTATTAGCGATTACCTTAGTAAATACCTTATACGTATTTACTAAGGTAATACGTATAACGTATATTATTCATGTCAAGTGAGTTCAGAAATCACATCCGCTCCCCAACTACGACGCGTGAAAGAAACAAGCATGCCATTTCTGAAATAACGGCTGAATGCTGGCTATACCAATCAAATAAAGGTACATTCTAAAATCTCTTCCTAAGGAGGGAGACTGCTTCTGGAGAAATTTCTTTATTGCTCCACCAAACTCAATAAAATTGCGTATCCTAAACTAATTTCTCATGCCGATTTCAAAAATGTGATTACTTTTTTGATAGGGCAATTAATTAAGTACAATTAATTAGCCCCCTTTGTTCACTAAAAAAAGAGAGAAAAATGGCACATGGTTAGACTAGAAAGAAAATGGAACGCGATGTTGCAAACAATTTTCTAATTATCCCATCATTACTGATTTTATAGCAGAATGAAATTTGTGCAAAAAATTGTGACTAACATGCAATTAAGAACTAGATCATTAAAAAATTTCTGAGCCTTAATTAAAAATCTGCTCCCAACATTGCATGCTTAGATAGCCTAGCTACATGCTAAAAAAATTAGTTGTGGTTATCTAAGCTATAGATGATGAGATATGCCACTTTGAAATTCACTCAGAGTCCAAAATTTGCTTTCAGAGAAAAATGAGAAAAGCAAGCAGAGTGATTGTTATTGAAAAAAACTTCTAATTTATCCATCAAGTCGCCTTGGAAAGTTGCTAATAGCCTCCATTGCTTGCTAGCATTTAATTGGCTGTACATTTTCTGCGTACATGCACTCTTCCTTTGCTTATCTTTCTCCTGCATGAGTTTTGTTGTCTGGGAACTGGCAGTCAGGTGCAGCTCTTTCAGAATGCATGTCGCAATTCTTTCATTCCCTGCATTAAATTTCATCACAACCTCAGCCACAGCGGCCTGGACCATGAAAAGCGAGGCATGGCGTTCCTTACGTGCAAGTGCCCAAATCCCTGAATGTAAACATTCGATATTGTTCTGGGTTTTGCCTTGTTGGACGCGCTCAAGAAGTCTCTTGTCAAAAGCCTTTCATAGACTGGCAGCAAAGCTTCACAAACAATGAAGAGGCAGGTTGTGTCGGTGATGCGGCATGGTCTCACCTCTGCAGCATTCTGCTTGCACCAAGACTCGGGGCCTGTTGGGCAAAAACTGTGGTTGTAGGTGACATCATTAGATGTGGCATGATGGTAGGTGGCCAGCACAGCCTTCTGTGTGGCCTCCATGTCACCAGTGTGGAGCTCAACTTGGAAATGAGATCTCCTGCAAGCTTTCCTTTGCCCCCAACGGATTCTCCACCAGAACCTCTCTGTTTTGAGACCACATTGCGCAGAGCAACTCCCATACGCTTCTTAACATGGTTTATGCAGTTTTACTTCGTAACTGCTATGTAGCCATAGATTTCTGCTTCTTGCAGAGCAAGGAAAGTACGGCTGTCCCCATCAGACAACATGGTCGTGTACCGGAGGTTGTGCTGTTATAGGGATCGCTTGAATAAGATAAGTAGAGCCTCTACTTCCATTTCACCAGCCTTCTTGGTGGTGTTCTTCTGGCATCTGTGGCCTTGTTTCCACGCCGGGCACGCCGGGTCATTTTTTGAAGCCCGTTCACACGCGGCGCGAAAATTGCTCAGCACGACATAATCAAGCACAAGTACGGTGAAAAGTTCGATAACTGTTCTGATCCCGATGTGCGAGGAATGCCCGCGTGTCTCCCACGAGATGTCAAATGAAACCAATATTTATGGGGTGTCCTAGATTCAGCTCAGAGTACACCTTCCGAATGGATCGCGCTCAGTCGGCTGTCATCTTCTTGCCTGCATGGTCCACCGCGGGCGTCAACTTCTCCTTGACATATTTTTGCCACATTTTTGTATGCACGCCTCGGAGATATATTCATTACCGAGAATATATAATTTAGCGCACCACACTGACTGCCAGTTACTTGCATCGCGCGCGCGACGAGAATGTTCACAATAAACAAATTCTTTTTTTGTCCGCCAATCACACGCGGCGAACTCCACCCACAATTAATGTTGCCGCAATTCACGCATGAAATCGTCAATTTCACCGCAAGGCCATATTTGTTGCCACATTTTCCAATGTTGACATCACCGCCGCACACTTCGCATTTCACACACGCTAGCAGTGCATTCAAGGAAATCAACCTGGAAGGTTGTGTCGTCGAGCGGCTCGGCAGCAGTAGCCACGGCCTCTTCGGCGGTGTTTTCGGTTAAGCCGACAAAAGCTGCCTTGCGCTCTGTTGTAGGGATCGAAGCCATCTGTTGAAGTTTTGCATGCGCTTTCCTTCCGATTGCTTCGATATCAAAAGTTTGCAGCATCTGGGTGTCTCGGCGAATGCATCCGCTGTCCAAAGTTTTTGCGTCCGCAGCCGTTGATGTCAGGCCTAACCCAGTCAGCATATCACGATTAGATGCAGGCGGTCACATATCTGCGATGCTTGCAGTTCCTGCGGAGTTCTTGTTCTTAAAGTTGTCAATGAGTGACTTTTTCCTCTTTTTTCCGAACTTGTGCGTCGTTCGGAACCTCAGCGCCAACATCGTTGCGAGACGCACCAGCGACGATACTTCAACAAGATGGCGCCCACTGATGCTTCCAGCCCGCCACAGACGCGACAAGCAGACTACGGGAAGCATGTCAGCCAACTGGTTGACAGGTTTTAGTCACGTGCGCCGACATCGCTGCGAGACGCACCAGCGACGATACTCCGACAAGATGGCGCCCACTGACGCTTCCAGCCCGCCACAGACGCGACAAGCAGACGACGGGAAGCATGTCAGCCAATCGGGGGACAGGTTTTAGCCACGTGCGCCGACATCGTTGCGAGAAGCACCAGCGATGATACTCCGACAAGATGGCGCCCGCTGACGCTTCCAGCCAGCCACAGACGCGACAAGCAGACGACGGGAAGAATGTCAGCCAATCGGGTGACAGGTTTTAGTCACGTGCGCCAACATCATTGCGAGACGCACCAGCGACGATACTCCGACAAGATGGCGCCCACTGACGCTTCCAGCCCGCCAGAGATGATGGGAAGCATGTCAGCCAATTGTGTGACAGGTTTTAGTCACGTGCCCCGACATCATTGCGAGACGCATTAGCGATGATACTCCGACAGGGTGGCGCCCACTGACGCTTCCAGCCCGCCACAGACGCGACAAGCAGATGACGGGAAGTATATCAGCCAACCGGGTGACAGGTTTTAGTCACGTGCGCCAACTAGCGAATAGCAGCGCACATCGAGACTCTTTCTTGGCGCTTTTCTCCTCCACAACCAATAGACCTTTCCACGACCCTTGGAGAAACCGGTTTGACTGGGCTGAGAACCAGGTGTGGGGGGAGAATCCGCAATTTTTTCCTGTGTTATGAGCACAGCCCAGTCTCCAATATGGCAGCGCCCTTTGGCCAATTTTGAAAAGGTCTATAGCCGTAAACATGCAGCAATGGTGCGACACTGAACATGAAAAGCTGCTCTTTGAAACGAGACCAAGATGACAGCAATCACTACTGGGGAATGAAAACTGCATATCGCGGAAAGAGCGTGGTTTTCGCATCAAAACCTGCACCGAGTGTGCGCAGATATCCATTTTTTAATCTTATTACAGCCGAAATATTGACTCTAGAGTTCTCAAAATTCATAAACCGGCAGAAAAAGAGGTAGAGATTTCAAAAATTTTAGTTATGAAAAATCGATTTTTGTTTTCAATTTTTTTGCTCCCAGAAGCAGTCAGTCTCCCCCTTTGAAAAGCTGTTATGCCCAATTTTCGGCCACGAACTGTGTACTATTGCATCTTATGCCTGAAACGCCAAGGTAACACAGGTCATCAAAATTTGAGTTTCATCAGTGCAGCCAATAATTTCTACGAATATTCTTTTCGCTGCGAACTATTTGATGGTCTGGCAACTGCCACGGTTTCCGATATCACAATGCATTCCGTGTCGTCTCCAGCATGTTTCACACCGTGTCTTTGGTGAGCGCGCAGCAGATAAGAGGGCACTTGCCCCTTCCTTGGTCAGCAACTGAGCAACCTTCTCATTTCTTTCCACATACCTCCATGGCGCCTTCAAAAACAATCAGGGGAGTCAAAACCAAGAACCTGAGCAACAGTGGTTTTGCTGGCATTCAGCTCATTGCGTGATGGAATCATGCAGTGTTCTAATTATTGCCGTGTACCACTGAGGCTTAATAAATTTTTTTAGTAAAAAAAACTTCGGGCGTGGCATTTTTTCTTTTGAGATGTAAACTGAGGTGTAATCCTCGAGTAGGTCAAATAAGGATAGCTCCCAAACAACAAATGCCCTTGCGATCGCCTTCATGGAGTGATGTGATAGCATTGACTCTTGAAACGTGTCATCGATACATCCAAAGAAGGTCCAGCACAGAAGTCATGAATAGCGCACAGTTTCACTACGATGGAAAAATGCAAGAACTAAGCCAAAGTAAGTGACATAAGCACACCACGTGAACTCAGTTAATGGTTGCCCATTAACAGGGACGCTGCCTCATTTCTGGCACGGTTGTTAGCAATGCGAACAAAAAGGAACAAAAGAACAATGCTGAATACCTTTGCGTCGCTTTCTCCTGTCCTTTTTGGGGCTGGTCCGTCCAGCCTCCTCAGATTCTTCCTCATCACCACTGTGCCAGTCTCGCATCCCGTTCTCTTCCGTGGACTCGGAGGCCCCCGCATGGTCAGACTCCGTCCCCGAGTCATCAGCCTTGGAGTCTGCACGTCACATATGCACAGTGAGTACACTTGACTAACACAAATGAGCACTTCCAAGTGCACACCAGCATGTCAATACAGTGTTGCACACAGAAGGAAAAAAAAAAAAAATAGAAAGAAGAAGGGAAATGAAGTGGTGCTATGCAGGCAGTAGCATGGATCTTTTAAGATTGACGAGCCAGCAGAGGGAGTAATGGTCAGTCACAATGGTGAATAGGTGACCATACAAGTACGACTGGAACCTCTGCACGGCAAAGATTGCAGCAAGGTATTCATTTGTTCAGTGACAGTGTAGTTGCACTCTGACTTGCTGAGGGAGTGGCTCGCATATGCAAAAACGTGCTCCCAGTGTTACAATTCGCCACCGCCATGTGTGACAACCGACGCGGCCACAACGTAGCATCAGTCAAAGCAGCGAGCATTTCAGCCATTTCAGCACCGTGCAATCGGCCCTCCACGTTTCCTCCCGCGAACGTGTTTTGGCGTGTCGAAGTCACACGTGCCGAATGTGTGTGCAAATGCTGGCCAAGTCCGGCACTCGAGGAAGAGAGCGTCACCCTCGCCCATCTGCAGGAGGTGGAGGAGATTTCTGTCGCGACACCGAGACCAAGTCATCACAGCTTGCTCGGACATGAATTCTCTCCCTGAATTCTCTGAACTGACGAGTGTATAAAAAGCAGCGGCAGTTTCCGCTGTGAGAGAGACTTCGGAGACGACGCCGGACACCTGCTTTGTGCGCGTGTCAGTTTTCTCTCCGGGCCTGCTTCTCTGCCCATTCCTACGTGATGTTGAATTAAACGTTGCTTTTGTTTGTCGACGCCCCGTCTTCGCTGGGACAGTTGATGCCGCCCGCCGAACCACGGAGCCGCCAGGCTAACACTACTGATGGGGCCGCAACCCGCATGTAACAACTGGTGGAAGCGGTGCGATACCCAGGAGCAAACCACAAATGTAACACCAGTCATCTTTGCATTGAATCATAACAGCACTGATGCCAGCTCCACTGCACCCCCCCCCCCCCCCCCCCCCCCCCGACAACTTTTTGTGGCTATGGGGACGGAGGTTTTATTACGGAGTGACTAACCATGCAGTCCTGGCATGTCTGGCCTCAGTTACGGTTTCGGTTTCAGTTCAGCCTTTCCTGAAATAACAGTATTCGAGCCGCCAAAGACACAGAAATGTCTTTCTTTAAACTACTTAAGGCCCAAGTAAACGTAAGTTCGGGGGTAAATGATTATCACTCACCACGTATGTTGCGGAAACTAGCGCATTGCAAAACCATACACAGACCGGCAGGTAGACGCAGCAGAAGCAGCCAACGTACGCTCCGGGAGATTCCTGACGGATGGCGGAGCCAACCCATTTGCTCGACATATTGTACCGATTTGAAAATGCACTGCACTAACATTGTACTGGCTTGTATTGTAGTAAAATCGTGATGTAATAATAATGTGAATACTTCTGCAACGTCATAATATTCCAAAGCGTGATCTGTGAAATACTATATTCTGCTGTGCAGTGAGCTGATGCTTTTCGGCTCTGTAGCTTTGGCTGAGTTGTCCGGTAGTATAGCAGAAGAGATTGAAATTCTTGAAGACGGGATGTGAAGTCAAGAGAAACTTAAGCCTCCGAAATGAGGCATCACACTCGGGAGTCCATTTAAACGAAGCTTCTTTGTGAAGAAGGCACGTGAGTGGGCAGGCCATGTGTGGTGCTTGATACAACTCCACAGCTGCCGTTTTCTGAGGATCTGGTCTCACGCATAGTTCATTGATGAGATGGCCCAGCACCAACGCTTGACGCTCATTAAAGCGGCACTTCGAATTGAAGACTAGTCTGGCACTATGCAAGCAGTCTAATACACAAGCTAAGTGGTTGTTATGTTCATCGAACGTTTTACCAAAAATGACATCATCAAGATGGCAGAGACATACGACCCATTTCATGCCGCATAATAAATACCCCAGTCTCTGAAAAGTTGGAGGTGCACTGCAAAGTACAATCAGCAACATTACATATTAAAAAAGGCCATCTGGGTTTACACACGCAGTTTTTTATTTGTCTGCCTGATGCACCAGAATTTTGCGGTGGCCCGATCGCAGATCTGCGCAGGAAAAGTAAGAAGCTGCTAAGCCTAACCTAACCTAAGCGTGGCTGGATGGTCTGATGCTCTAAGGCAGACTGTCCAGCAACTTAGGCAACTTCAATCTACTGCACTGACCACACAAGCCTAACACGATCAATAAAGATTTACAAGCCCGTGCCAGTCTCTCAGTGGCTGGTATGCAGTCTTTACCTAGCAAATCCCCACTCTCCTAACTACTAACTGCTCTCGTCTACACTTGACCACACCCACCTTGTTTGCCACTAGAAGAGCCAGAGTCTCGTCTCAGCTCCTTTTTTCGCCGGCTTAAAACTTCAATGTCACACTTCGGAAGAGCAGCAAGGTGTTCATCCAGGTCGAAGTCCCTAGAAAATGACAGAAATTATTTATGCAGATCATTTCACCATACGTGAAAAAGAGGTCTCACTAAAGAGCTGTGATCCAGCCACGAAGGCGTATTGGTTTCAAGAATTAAGAAGGTAACAACATTCCATGACGATGTCTGTCATCTAAAATGCTATACAAGAATAATTTTGATGAAGCTGTTGTTAAAAAAAAAAGAAGAAAAAAAGAAAGAAAGAACTAAGAGCATCATGCAGTCATTTGCAAGTCAGTTTAAAGACACTGCAGTGCATCTGAGAAATTAACATGTGCACTGTATCATGGCTCCTTGGTGGGTCAGGCCGTGTATGCAAGTCTTGCAACGCAAATATACCACAAGTCACACGACAAAGTTGTAAGCTCCAAAGTGCTTGCGATAGTTTTACTTGTTTTTAAGGTGAGACCAGAGCGGCGGCTCTTTTCAAATGCCAGGCAAGTACATGTTCTGCACAGCGTCCAGTTTTAGGCAGTGATTTTGTATGGCAACAATGATTCTGTCTATTGGTGCAGATTGCCAGTGTGAATGTGTGGCAGAGGGAGGGGGGGAGTGTCGCTGAAAAGCAGAATCTGCAACTTCCTGTAGACATTACATACATCTCAACGCTAGGGCTGCCTGAATGAACACTGTATTAAGTGCAGACCATGGGTGGACCACGATACGTCGGGATTAGGACTCCAAATATCCCTGCTGCTGCAGTAAGCATGCTAAAAGAAGAAGCCCCAGCAGTTGCATTTTCATTGAGGTGACGTGAAAAAGGTGTACCTATGATATGCAATGCGAGCGCGAGTTAGAGAGATCCAGGTGTTTTAAATCAATCTTAAGCCCTCCGCTATGCGTTTCACATCCGGATGTTAAATGCCACAGTTCAAAAATTATAACAGGCCCTTTCTGCTACGCCTGCTGTCTGTAGCCAACGTAGCGAATAAGCGGTGAGGATGATCGGTGACTGAGCCAGAGGACTGGAGATGCTGGGTTCGACCCAGCCATGGCAACCATACTTCAATGGAGGAAAAACACAAGGCATCCAATTGCTATAGGACGTCACTGCATGTAAAGGAACCCAAGTGGGCAACATTACCTTAACCAGCCTAATTACAGCATCCCTCACAGCCTGAGTCGCTTTGGGACATTAAACGACATACACATGCCACATACCTGTACCACAGTGCCCAATTGTCCACATAAGTCACCTGAAGTTGAAATTCTGTACATCCCGTAAAACTCTGCTCCACAATTAGGCCGGCAATTACTTCGCATTTATATAACAATGCTTTACTGTAAGAGCATTGTTGAGAGCGTCAAGGCAGAACTACTCCAAAATGCACGTCCTTCATTGTGCAATGCGGTAGAGGTGGAACCCCTTCGCAAGTGGCTGCATCACACGTGAGCAGGCTTTTGTCTTACTAAGAAAACTTTATTTTAGTCAAAAAAAAAAAATATATATATATATATATATGGACAGACTGAGTGCAACGTTCTGTTTTCTGTTCCACACAAAATTTTCCTCCAGAAAACCCACTACAGCGCGCCTATTACAGTCGAATCTGCATATAACGAATTGCAGGGGACCGCTTAAAATCGTTCTTTATCGACTAATGTGCAATTATAAGCCAGTGGTCAAACCAAAGTATGAAAATTGCATACCTTGGCACGCATGCAGACAAGCAAAATCTCAAATGAAAATATTGCAGTACCATTAAAGATTATTTATTTGAAGAAATCAAATTTTTTTCTTGCCACATGCTGCACGCATGACCGATTGTCACGAAATCGGCTCTTATTAGGTCAGCGCAACGCGAAAGAAGCCCATGCGGCATTTGCACAGAAAATTCTAGCATATTGTAGAAGCGTCTCCCTTGCGGGGAGAGCATGTAGCTGGCGTAGCCTTCCACACATCGGCGTCACCCTCCTTCTCATCACCCGGCGGCGACGGTGGCTCGACCGGCCGAGAATGTGCCAGCCCTCTCGAGAACTTTCTATAGAGCCTAACCAATGACGACGCTCAGCTCGGCGGAAGGAAGAGAGAACGCTTTAAAGAGCGACAGTTATGTGTATTTACGCGCCAGCCCTGGCGCGCTGCAACACAGACAGATACGGCGCACTCTACTTATTGAGGTCACGTCGCTTGTGCCAGCCAGCCAGTGTTTGAGCTAGTGATGCTACGATTTAGCAAGTACTACTGCTCGGGTCCCGGGGTCAACCCGCTGCTCGGCAAGCCCACTCATCTGTGAGGGAGTGGCGCTCGTCTACATGACAGCCACATCGTGACTCTCCCCACGGTCTGCGACAGTGCCGGTGAACAATTTGGGTTTGACTCTCTTGTGTATCGTTCAGTGTGTAAAACCTCTGTGTTATTGAATGTCTCTTTAGTTGCATGCTTAGCATTTCCTTTCTGTGAACCTCTCGTCCGTGTATTTTAAGTGTTAGTGTGAATTTCTCTGCATCGTCTCTTGGTGTGTGTATAATGTTTGTTTTTGTTTGTTACTTCTGACTCCGACCCTTACTCTGGCTTGAACCGGCGAAAGCTGGGCACCAAACGGCCACCTCCTTCTGTAACTGCAAGGTAGCTGACTTCCGGCTGAGCTTGCCATGCTAGTCGAGGGAATCTCCGTTGAGACCGGGACAGCTACCCCTACTCACTCTAAGGGTGTCTGGGAGTGTGCGCATCATTAGTGGTGCATCATTAATAACATTTAATTATTAACGGGTGACATTGATTAAAACTCTTTACAGCTTCCACTTCATGCGACATTTCATCATTTACGTCACTGCACCGAGCAATGAAAGTGTGGGCTTTGTTCATGCACAATAAACACATACTCCGATACGACCCTATCTTCAGTGTTCACTGAAGTTTGACAATCTTGTCTCAGTATTTCAAAATGATCACGACAGTCGATGGGGCAATGTCAACTGTCTGCAGAGGCCGAGCTTCTTTTTCCCTCCGTTGATTTCTTGCAATGTGGCTACATTTTCCTGCAGCGAAAACTGCTTTAGCTTCTTCTTGATGCCATCGCTGGCAGCATTAATCATCAGATCTCACACGAACTTCGCAACAAGACCACTTGCAAAAAAAAAATTCCTCCATACCGCACGCACAAGTGGCACCAAAAATCGTTCAGCAAATGACATACAACACAAAGAAAAAAATAAATAAAAGACAGGTAGCTAGGCCTGCTGGCTACTAGCTATTAAACCTGTGTGGTGCTTTGTGGTGGCGCTAGGTGTTGGCACCAGATACGGTGATGATGACAGCTATAGCCAACAATATACACACAGAAATGGCGGTTTCTGTTTTACGTGAGAATTGTGGCACTGTTAATTTTAGCCCAATTCTTAATATTGACGTTAGCAATCATATGAGAAAAAATAAATTATGGACGTTATTCTGAAATATTTCTACATTGAAAATATTGAAAATCAGTAGGGGATTTTCAAAAAGCTTGTTAATTAAAACAATTCGTTAATGCAGTGTTCGTCATAACGAGATTTGACTATCAAATAATGGTGGAAGGATAGTTTTCCTAAGGTTTGGTTTGGTTTGTGGGGTTTAACGTCCCTAAGCGACTCGGACTATGTATGAGAGACGCCATAGTGGAGGACTCCGGAAATTTCGACCACTTGGGGTTTTTTAACGTGCACTGACATCACACAGCACACAGGTGCCTTAATGGGAGTTTACTGAATAAACACAAATTGAGAAATATAGACTCAAAGATCGAAAATCGTCTCCCAAGCTCCCAAGCTCCGCTGTTCAAGAAAACCCCCAGCAGCAGCAGTGGGTTCAAGTTGCCGTTTTTTTTCTGTCGACCTTACAGCTCTGGAGTGCTCTTGCTTGTGCCCGGCACCCCACATAATTTGTCGTTGTACTCTATATGACCTTGGCAGTACGTGTGCCCCAAGCAATGTCCAGCTTGTCTAAGACCCTTCTCAGTCCTTTCAGTCTTTGTTTGAAGCCCAGAACAGCCAGTGCTGCAGCGGTCTGTACAGTTATTCTCAGAGAGGCAAACCGAGGTTGACCTGTGTTGCATCAGCTGCCCACTTTTGTGAAGCGGCTTCGCCTACAGTGTTGCGCGACATACACTTCGTGGCTGGCATTCTTCCAACAAATGTGTACACTTGAAGAAACAAGAAAAGCAAGGCGACTAGATTCTGTGTCGGGTGCAACCAAACATGGTCCGACAAGCGAGTCCTCGCATGACGCAGAAGGACGTTTGAAACATCACGTGCTACTTTTGCATCATTCACATCTCGAGTTTTTCTGGCCAGTCAGCGCTCGCCATTCTCAGATTTTCGTGCTCATTCTTCAATTTTCCGGACGTCTCGCTCCAATTTTGATGAAGTGCGCGTGGATGTTGGAAAAAGGATGAAATGACGCTTCCGGCAAGGGTACAAGCTGCGCACTGGGCCGAATCAACCCCTTGTGCGCGCACTCTGAAAATGGCACTCGCGGACTGGCCCGTTTCTCTCGGTCCAAAAGAGCACGCATGCACTGCCGACCTTTCAATAAAAGAGAATTCCTGCATTTCTAAAGCAGTCCCGCATATAAAGTTTTGCCGGGAGGTTCTTTAATTGGTTTAAGGATTGAAAACAGTAATAACAATTAAAAAATAAACTTTCCATCCCAAACTGCGATTTTCTGCTACGTTTCCCCCCAGAGTAAACAAAATGTTTGTTTTTTTTTTCCCCTTTTTTCTTATTTTAATATGTTCATCTGTCTTGCCACTGAAAGCAGAAGAAGGAGGCATAAAAAGTAGCCTCACCGAGCCATCACATAAAGCTTAATGCAGTGGGTCCCTAAAAGCTGCCACGTTTTGCTGTGCAATAATAACCGGCAAGCACCTACCCAGTCTTGAATTTCCGCGGTGTGGCAGATGAATGGTCACTGGGTGAAGACACGGGTGGTGGGCTAGAGGGGTCGTCAACAGTTGCCTCATCTGTGCCCGAAGCACCAGATTCACTGCGTTGCCGCACACCCCTGGATGCACCGGGCCTGAAGTCCGGGTCCTTCCCACCCTGTTCTGCTGTGTCAGATGGGATGCGGTCATCCCTGCCCTCCTCTTCGGGTCGGCCGGCCTTTTTCTTGTTCTTGCGCCGCGTGAAGGACTCCATGCTGCACTTGGGCAACGCTGCTATCTGGGCGTCCAGGTTGAAACTGCCACTGTGCACCGGAAAAGCAGGGCACATGGGTGAATTACGTGCTCAAGGTTTTTACACTGACAAAACACCCCTGCTCTTTGACTAACATCACCAATTCCATTAAGATGGCAGCCTGAAGGTGTGCAATTATGTGTCGATCAAGCCACCGGCTCACACAGCTTCAACAGCTTGCTTTACCACCGGACACGTTTTCCAACTAAAATCAACCAACGACCTATCCTCAGACGGTATACAATACCTGTGGAATGAAAAGAGGTGTTGGTCCCCTTAACCTGCATGGACTTCGGACATCAGCTGCCTTCCAGAGCAAGGCACCAGCAACGTGCCCTCGCTTCCATCTCCAAGTCTACATTTTTCTTTTTCTCTTTTCCCGAGGATAAGTGACTGTGGTATTTAGTTACGGCTGTACCCTTTCAGTAGCTTTCTTTCAACCATAGGAAAGTGGTCCCCATTCGGAATTTAGGCAGAACTGACAACGTGCTGCTTTTCTTTTCCACACAGACTAGGAAGATGTGGTCTAGGAATGAGGCGTTGCACTTGGTATATATATGATTTATTATTATTTTTATATATATTTTCATTTGTTTTTTTTTTTTGTTTTTTTTTTTTTTTGTTTTTTTTTCCTGTTTTGTGGCTCCAGACCAACGATGAAAGATAATTTCCGAACACAGCCTGCGTAGCAGCATGAGTTTGAGACCCCTCGCTTAGATGCTTTCGAGGAATGTCTTGGTGGGCTAGTTGGCGATGTGTTCATATTTGGTCAGAGGCACGAAGCACACACAGACACAAGGATGATGGACGGAACTGAATGCCCAGTACCGTCTACCTTCCTAGTGAACAATAATAATATAATAATAATCCGTGACCCAAGCATTAACTCTTTCGTGACCACACCTATTCAAATCGATCACCGGTGATCAATGCTCTAAATCGCTGATTTCGACATGTTGGGATCGCTTCTCTGCACATTGCGCCACCCAGTGGTCAGTCTAGGCACTGCACTTGTAGAACCAGTTTAAATTTTCCCACCTTGGCAACGTTCCGATTTTTGATGGACCTTTTTGAGAACCAATGTGTATGTGTTGCTGCAAAAGGGGCGTGGCGGCCGTGCTTGGAAAAAAAAAAAAAATCCTGACACTCGTAATGCACCATCAACGCCAAATTTAGTGTTTAAAAGACTTCCAGCAAGTCAAATATCGAATCACATCATCAGCTTTGTTATTCGACGGTGTTGAGTGGTGATAAATAGCCGAAAATAGCACCAGGTATTCACTAGTGAGCTTTGATCTGAGTCTGGGTGGTTTAGCTTTACCACATAGCATGAGAAATGAGGCTGTTTCCACCCGTAGCCTTTTTTATGCAGCTGATGCATCACTTTTCTATATTAATTTTATCAACTCACTACAAAATGGCAATTTTGCGATTTTTTGCGTGTTTCCTAATAAATTTCTTTCTTTGTAACTTATGTTATTGGAAAAAGCATTCCATTATGTGCAATTTAGTATGCTGCAATATGTGCTGCAGTACTATTTGTACTGGCAAAAAAATATCTTCCAAACAGCATATTTTATCCAATAAACTGTCAGCAAAGCTTACGAATTGCCGCTTTTCCGCCCTAGCGCCAGACACAAGGAGAGACTGAAATGAGCCTCACCTGTTCTTTCGAGCCACCTTAGGCCCATCATCTCTGCGTCCCAGCCTGCTGGGTTCCTCGTCTCCTTCGTCATCCGACTTGCGGACAAGCCCCTTGCGCTCCTTGGAACCTGGCAACACGCCCTCCGACAGCAACGCCTGGTAACGCTGGCCCTTACACGAACGTTGACTCTTTCTTGCTCTTTCAGGACTGCTGCCACCATCCTCGTCCCCAGCCGAAGAGGCATTGACCCGAGCCCGTTTGCTCGGGGAACTTCCAGTCAGCCCTTTGCGCCGCATGCCACCTTTGTTGCTGCCAGCCGCCTTCTTCTGGCAGTCGTCAGCATCGTCGTCACCTTCGCCACGATAGAACCCAGCATTTGGTGTTGGCACCGTACCGGGAATGGCGGCGGCCACAACGGCGGGCACAGCCGGACTGTCATCAGGGTGGCGCGCCGAGCCATGCGCCGAGAACACCGTGCCATCCAGTGGCTGCACGTTGCTGGGCCCACACAGGAACTTGTCAATGATGTGGTTGATGATGTCCTGCTGGGATGCTTTGATAGTCGTCATGGGACGCTCTTTGCACAGGTTGAGCGGCTGCTCCTCGTCGCTGCGGTTCAGCGACTGGGCCAGACTCAGGGCGGAAGTTACGCTGAAAAACCGGTCGCGCGACTTTGACGACGAGCCTCCGCCACCACCCACACCACTGGAGCTGGTCGGTGGAGTGCTCGTGGACGATGTCGACAGCGTCGTGAAGGGTGGTGGAGGCGGTGTTCCCGACGAACTGCTGCTTGCAGTGGTGGTCGGTTGACTGAATGCCTGGTCTATGATTCGGTTGGCCGCACTTACATCGAACATGGGAATGGGGCCAAATCCAGCCGGCGGAACTGCGCCACCACCACACAGGCCACTACCACCATTGCTGCTGCTGCTGCTGCTGGTTGACACCGTCGTAGGGATGCTCATGGCAGCAGGGGATAAAGAAGCACTCACGCTGCTGTCCTGCGGTTTGGTTTTTGGGTCACCAGGTTTCTGGCACACTCCCGCGACTGGTGCCTTCTTTACACCCTGGCAGCCCTGAAAGTGCACGTAAATGTAGACACAATAAGGCACTGCTTAACCATTTACCGCATGGCGTATTCTATATTACACAGTACATTTCCTTTGGAATAAGCTGTTCTGAACGGCAAGAAAAGAAATCTTGCTTATTTAGTACCCACAGCATGCACTGTCAGTAGCTGAATCTTTAGAATGATTTAATTTAGGAGATAGTGTTTTGCATTTAAGAAATTTGATAGGTACAGGAAGCATTTTTCTATTCCGTCCGGTCACAATGTCATCTATCTGTGCGATAATCCTTCCGATTATGTAGCAAGAAGGCTATTTACTCGTGTATCAGATATCATACACCATGCAGTTAGCAGTAATTTTTATCACTTTATGAAATTTCACAATTTCAAGTAGCAGGAAATAAATTCACTGCACTCGAATGAGCTTACATAATTTTTCGAGTGCAGATTAATTTCCCTTCTTAATTATTAACTCATTCTAACCAAAGCCATGGTAGGACTCAAGCCCAATGTATGGCAGAACAGAGTGAGATCCTGCGCTCATTCGACAGCCTGTGGTAGCAACAGTGAAAGTGTACTAGGGTTCACTATACATTGCACTCACTGCAAAGGGAAAAAAAGAATATGACAATCTACAGTTAGTAGGACGAAAAAAAGCGCGATAACCCTCGCAGTGCAAAACACACAGACGATAAAATAAAAAATTCACATGAAAAAGGTGTGATGCTACAAGAATCTGTACCAACATACAACCACGATAATGCTTAGAATGATGAAAGATGGAAGAAAATTAGCTGCACAAAATAACTAAAAGATAAGCGCGCTCCTCAAGGTAACCAACAACGTGGCACCCTATGGCACCACGGCGAGGTTTTGAAGGCTACTTAGGCAGGCTATCCACCCCTTGGCACATGGTAAAACGAACGCATTGTCTGCCGCCCTTCAGGATGAGTAATGCAAGACACACGGCCAGTTTCAAGGTTTTGCGTTCAGAAAGCGTTGCAGGAAATTCCAGTTGTAGATAGGTCCCAAGTGCTACAGTCATAATTTCTTTAGATCCCGTCTGTATGGATCTTGAAACTGCCATTTAGTAATCTATTATAATTCTTGTTCAGTTAGAGCCGCTTATGAGCAATTTTATATTTGCACAAAAAGTATCCCTAACTTGCGTGGTGTATAATATATGAGACACGACAATATTTTGCAAAATTGTCGCAACCACACAGTTCTCAAAACGAAGGTTGATATGGGTAGTTGTGTGGCAAATGGAACACACTCATTTTTTGGGGACGGAAAAGAAAATTGGCGCAGTAAAGGGTTAAAGGCACACCTTTAGTTAGGCTGCAGGGCAGCAAAATTTGAACACCGATTTATAGTGTGGGCAACACATCACTGACTTGTTCGGCCAAGGACAATTTGTTTTCATCACCAAAGAAATATTTTGAGGCCTACCAGTGAGACGAGCCTTTTCCTTAATGCTCAGGCTCTACCTTCACCGTATGCGTGACAATAACTTTGAGGGATAATTTAAGTGGCTAGATTATCAGAAATCTTAATTGAAGTATAACACAACTATCAGGGGCATATCAAGGGCGGGTGCCTCGGTGTCAGAACAAACTCCAAAATCTTCTGAGTGATGCATCCCCTGCCTGAAACTTCAGTTTGATCCTTACTTGTCTCAAGCTTATCCCTATCATTTTTCTTTGCACTTCCATTGCGTAGTTGTTTGCTCTCGATGCCTTTTCACAGGCCTCCACACCGTGGCCTCAGAAATGAGTACTAGCACAACACAACCATAACACACTTTGACTTTATGGGATGTAGGTAAGCTGCTTTTTGTGACCCGAGAGTAGCACATCAAACCATTCTTACTCCTCGCTGTGTTTTGGCTGCGTTTGGGTGGATGGCAATGACTCCCTTATTACAAATCTACTCCACCTGGGGGGATTCCCCTAAATATTTAATTAACGCCATTCCCACTTCGAGTTACAGATCAATTCGCTCTTGTCCTACCATCTGATCTGCTGACCATCCTGGTTAGCTCAGTTGGTAGAGCGACTGCCCTGGAGAGGGGCAGTGATCCCGGGTTCGATCCCCAGACCAGAACGAATTTTTCTTTAACTACGAAGTTTCTGAGAAAGCTGTGTAGCTTTCCTTTGCAGCCATTTGGCTGCGTTTGGGTGGATGGCAATGAGTACTGCACACAGACTGCACAGAGACCACCAGAGACTGTGCGCTGGAAGTGGTCGCTTCTAGTTACCTACCTCAGCCAGTTCAAGTAGAGCCGAACAGGCATTGTTAGTCTGCTGGTCAGTGGAGGCAGCCCTCTGCACACACGGCACGGGCGAAGGAGTCGGAGATGGCGAAGATGAAGATTCTGACTTCAGCCGTGCAGTGCCTCCCCCGTATGTGCCATTCTCAAGGTTCTCCAAGTAGCGTTTTTTGGGAGGCTTGCAGCTCATTGGCGGGTTCGGGGGTGCTGGGTTCGTGGTGGCAGAGTGCTGCTCCGCTGTGTTGCTCCCTGTCTCAGTCATTGGCTTCGTCACTGGAGGTTCGTCCAAGGAGTTTGAGCCCTGCTGCAGCACTGGGCTACTGTTGTTCTGCCTTGACACACTCAGTGGGTCCTCTGTGATTGGAATGGAGTGACAATAATAAAGTTAGAAGCAATACGCTTTGCCACATCCTCCACACATTATTTGATCTCTTTGTTGTGGCACTTACAGTGTGCCATAAACAGCATGTCTGCTAAAAAAAAAAAAAAGTTCGTGATCTCCTCGAGATGCACATATTAGACTGTAACAGCATTTGCTTACTAATCTGTGCCAGAATGCAGTCTACCCTGCGACACAGCCTCCAGCTAATCCAAACAGATTGTCTATACCATATGCACTCTCCACAGATTCTGACACTTTGGTGTCATCTTCAGGAATTGCAGTTACAATTCAACACATATATCCCAAATTACCAGAAGTTTTCACACTGGCCATGAAAAAATATTTCATGCAGTGTTAATCCAACAATGCATCCATTCGTGTCTTCTACAGTTTCACCAATATCCGTGGCTTTGTCCATACCCAACAATGCATCGGCCCAGTAAAACGTTATAAACAGCATTCAAGTCTTTCATTCATGCAGCTCGCAACGATAACACACTGTGACCAAAAAATATGAATCTCGCAGCATTAAATGCATTTCTGCAGTACTCTACTCTGGCATTAGCACAGCCTATGACTGCAAGTATTTCGTGTTGTGCCATAAAAACCCACACATAATATATGCCATTTTCTTTCATATTTTAGCAACACAAATTTCTGTCTCATACTATATGCAGACTCAGAAAGTTTTCAGCCCAAATTTGCTGTTCCGGTCTCGCTATCACTCAGCCGCACTACAACCATAAGGAGGCCGCCACAGCAAGAGGAGGACCAAAGCAGTGGTGGAGTAGGTTGACTGTTTCGACGATTTACCATCTTAATGATTTTGATTCAAATACCATTTTATCCCGCTCCCCTTGTGATGGCCAAGCTAGAGTTAAGTGGTACAACTGCATCTCACATGATGTAAGAAGGGCCGAACAAAGCCGCACTGGCTGCTTTAAAAGAAATGCAATATTAACGGACCTCTCCAGTCACCCTCTGCCTTGGAATTGTGGACCCTTGGGCCGGCATTCCCGAAGCCGGGGGTGTAAGCTACTGTGTATACTAACATCAACTCAGCCCGCGATGCTTTTTACACCATTATTGGCATCGAATACCCAAGTGTAACTGATATAAGCTGGACATACTTTGAAGATTGAAATGCACATCAACATGAGCGTGTAGAGTTTGTCACACATACTGCACATACGTGCAAATGCTTCCATGCCATAACGGCGTAGCATAAAGGCATTGGCAGCAGCTAAATCGATTCAGTTCTTCAATTTCTGTTGTACAGAGTCATCATGAGCACTAATACAGAAACACAGATACAAAAGCGGTTGTTCACGACCAGAGACGAGCAACACTCGCACTGCGGCTTTTGTTCTTACTCCCACACTACACACAAGCTATCAAAATAAATTATAAAGTCACGCCCAACTATATTTACATGATTGTAGGCCTAAGTAGGATTTTATGCTACCAGGAAAGCCGCAAAGCGACATAAACTTATAATCAGACTAAAGTGACCCTGATGTCTCATTTGTCTAGTCTTTGTTGCCAGTGACTTGCTTTCATTTTAATATTAAGTTGATCCTCCACAACTGACACAACCACTTTGTATTTTCAAAATATGTAGAATTGCAACTGTGTAAATACGGTAAATTCCTTTCATACAATACCATAGAGGAGAAACCATCTCATAAATGCCATGAAGTTATAAAGGTGACGTTTTTTTATCACTGTTCTTTTTTTTTTTTTTTGTTCAGATCTTCAAGACTAGAACTGCCTGCTATGGAATAGTGCTCAAATTCAATCTACAACGCTTTCCACCGCGCGTGGCAACCTGAAACCTGTGCTGCAAGTTAGGTTAAACGCTGCCACAATCGCTATGCTCCAATGCTTGCAAAGGTGATGTTGGTATTGAGCAGTTAAATAAAAAATATAACCAAATGTGGGCACACTGGGCACATACTGGCAAGGGTGGGCACTCTGGGCATGTCCGGCCGTGGGCAGTTGGTCTGCTCAGGGCTCCAGCGCAGCGAGTCTCCCTTGGTTGTGGCCCCCTTAGTGCGCGTCACGGGAGACCGCGTGGGCAGGGTGGGCATCTTGCACCATTTGAAGTCCGGGTTGGCCTTCATAAAAGCCTCCTTGTACTGCAGACACAACAGGCAGGAGCCCTTAGCAACTTCAAGAGGCACTACACAGACCAAACAAACTCATTCCAAACACTGCGGTCCGACTTAGAACACGACCGCTGAAGACCCCTTTCTGGACCTGGATGCCTAGCAGCGGTTTGAACTGAAGCCAACGCAGGAGTACTGTGGCCAACTTTACCACTTTTACCAACTTTTACCAACTAGCTCCACAGCAAGGAAAGTAGAGGCAGCCACATTAGTTAGGGTTAGATAAAACATCAGCAGCTGCCGGCCAGCTCGGGGGCACACTGTGAACCATCAAAAAACCCAGACACACTTACAGAAGAAGTTCAACTGCCTCCTTAAGTCAATTTTTAATAAACCCTGAATGAGTGAAGAGAGCCCGCAGTTTATGCCAGCTGGTTACCTGGAAAAAACTCGTATTTTTTTTTTTAAACCAACGACGAAAGCTATTCATACAGCAGCTTACAATCAGCACAGGACAAGGGCATGCATGATGTGTAAAAAAGTGTAGCATTATTTTTGCCTAGTAATAAACAAAAGGGAGCGTCTACTGAACTAGAATTATTGAGCTTATGCAGAGAATTTTGTTGTACAGGCTGTTTGTTTACTGCCCATTTTGTTAAAAAAAAAACTGAAAAATAACAAATACACTAATATTAAATTCTAGTTCAGTAAAGAAAGCATGGAGAGACGATTACAATGATAGTGGTGCTACTGTTTTATACTTAGTAGATCTCGGGGTAAAAAGAACAAATATTGGCTAAAACAAATAGGAAGTATAGGCCCTATCCTATGACCATAAATCACTCAGTGTCCTGTTATGTACGCCGTATTCATAAGCATGCCTTCCCTCGAACTTCTACTCCAAGCAACCCTCGAGGCCCGTTTTTCGCTTCAGAAACAAACCTCCACTTGAATCACTCCTTGACTGGAGAAGAAAACGAGTCTCCAGTAGCCCTCCCTACCTTGGGGCTCCTCGACCGCCACTCTAACTAGTGAACATGGCAGGAGTCGCATCATTCGCTCACTGTGTGGGCTTCTTTCTATCGGATTACAAAGTTTTTAATGAAAGTGGATACAATGAAGATGCACAGAATTGTTTTCTAAGTGTTGGTTACTCGACAGCCCCATCAATCTGTACAATCCGGAACTTCTGGCACGTTATCGTTTCACAGGTTCGACAGCAGCCGGCCTCCTGATGTCCTTGACGCTGAAACTGAGCATATGGATAACCATGATCAGCCACCAACAGCAGTGCTGTAGTTGATCACTGTAATATGTTTGTGAGGTGCGGGCACATTCCAAATTGTCACCAGGCATCTGAACGTTTCAGAGCGTACCGAGTGCAGAGTTGCGGCATGCATTTGACAGCTATTGTGAGCTCGCCCTGCCGCCCTGCGTGGTGGCTTCTGCAGATGGTGGCGAACTTGAGGGGAATAATGTGTTGCATGCAGGAAGCTGGGGCGCACCAGAAGCGCGGTTGAGCTCTGCGGACATCTGTGCTGCGTGCCACATACATCTATGGCTTGCCTCTTTGCCCATATGTCTTCAGACGGGTAGTGCTGTGGAGGAAGCACGTTGGTTTGCTCTTCCTACGGAGGGATATTCGTGGTCGGCGATGGGGATGGCTTTTCAAGCACGTATACAATTACATATCCCAACTTGTTCGGAAACTGCTAGTGGCATTTGCCACTGGAGAGGCGAATTCAGTGTGCATGTGTTTCAACGCATTGTAAAGCAGCATGCATGCTTCCATGCATGCCCGCCCCCAAGCCCTCCGAGGGCAAAGGGCGAGCGTAACAATGATTTCACATCAAGCCTGAATAAGCCCAAGTGATATTCTATGTAAACTTTATGTCATCTGGCCATTTTTCAAAGCCGGCTTTTTCATACAGCCCGCAAAACATTCTTTGCTCGGCTGTAAACAATGAAGCTGCTTGTGAAGGTTGATTAGAAGACTTGCCATGAAAAAATGAGCGTGTTACACACTGCAGTATAGAGTTTTGGGGCCAAATTTTGTCCTTAATCTCGTCTTCATATAGCATTTGTGCTGCTTCGAGTCTAAGATTTCTTGAGGTGACCTTGTCGGGGAAAACGCCAAAGGGCGTTCATGAATACGAATCGGCAGTGGAGTGGAGGAGCGACTGTTTTCTCCACTCCATGGAGTGGGGGCGGAGCGCCGAGTCGAGGCGCGTTTGTGAATAAGGGTGGTAGACAGAATAACTGCACATAATGTTATGGTAACACAGAGAGAAAACGAAATGGAGTGCCAGCAATTGTTGTTCCAGATTATGCTATTGTCACATGAAACAGGCAAGCAATTTCTGGACTAACCAAGCAGTATAGTGCGACATATATTTTTTGCCAGCCGTTAACCTTAAGGTTCCCATTTATACCAAAATCGTGCACACGAATAGAAACAAATTATTGTACATTAATTTAGCGCAAAAACTTTGGTGAAGATACATATACAACAAAAGACAGGAGGTTCTTCGTCAAAGTTTTTGTGTAACTTCCTCTACAAAATGCAGAACCGACTAGCCCGACAACACGCACTTTAGAAACAACCACCACCAGAATGATTATTCGTGGTAGTTCACGGCACATCACATTCTTGTGCTTCTAGCTTGCCCCTGTAGTTTATTTCCTTGTTCTCAAAGGCAATTGGTTTCTGTTTTATGGTTGTCACCACGCCTAAGTAGAACGCTGGAGCAGTGTGCAGAGGAACAAAGAAAGTGAAATCTTGGCTCAGCTGCTCTACGTCTGGCGCAGTGCTGTTAGGTCGGTCTAACACCATCGGTCATTCGGTCAAGCACCATCACTGTCTCTACAACTTTCTTGCTGCAACAGTGCTCTAGACAGGCATGCTGACAACTGTACATATTCAAAGCTTTTGCTCTTTGCAGCAGCATTACAATGTCAGCCCTGCCCTCCTCCCTCCCGGTGCAAGCGAAGAACTCCGGCTTCCCACCGACCTGCTTGGCAAGCTCAGTGTAGGTGTGCTTCTCGTGGGCCTCGAGGCTGGCCCACCACTCGCCCAGGATCTTGGTGATGGCACGGTTTTCCAGGTGCGGGTAGCGTTCGCGCACCACACTGCGGTGCCGCTTGCAGAAGAGGAAGAAGGCGTTCATGGGCCTGCGCACCCCAGCTCCGCCCGCGCCGCTGCACCAGTCCTCCTCCCCCCGACAGCAGCCTTCCTCCTCGCCATCATCCCGCAACACCAGGGCCTCTGCTGCTGCTGAAGGGCCCGCCTGCACCCAATGGAAGAGAGACACACACAGCAAGATAAAAAGTTTCTACGTGCACTTCCATTTTCACAAACACTTACCACTGTGTGCAAGCACATGTATGTACCCCAAGCTGAAGTGCAAAAACTAAATTCTAAAAACACAAAGCCAAGCTGCAATATTTCACACGTCACCAGCCAACCCTCTGTTCACAATGCCTTTGTTCATGACGTACATTTGCAGCTTGGTGTTCAAGGAAAAAATTAAACTACCTTTAAATCACATTGAATGAAGCAAATCAAAATGTTACATACACGAGCTAGCATGATTGTGATCTCTGCAGTTTTCCGACAGTGCACTGGGAAAGCTGTAGCATTAGATAGGAGTGCAGATTAACTGGCCAGTTTTAAGGACTGATATCACTGTGGCTTATGTTCTCAGGGAGAACTTTCATATTACTTTAGTCATACTGAACACACGAGGTACCTTGCATTTCAGTTAACTGCAACAGAGCTCACGCTAAAATACAGGCTGTCACTAACAGAACACATTGGACAGCTTCACAGTATGCTTTGGTTTACATCAAAGCCTGCTCAAGCAACAAAATATACACATAAAAAAAACATTGTTGGTATTCTGCTCAGATCCTTCGTTCCAGACGTTTCTTCAATACAGATTATGAGCACAAGTTAATGCATGTAAGAAGACATTCGCTATCATGCACACATAGACAAATGTGCTTTTTGTAACCATTAAAACATGCTGCTCATTCCCTGGTGCTGCCCAAGAGATAAGTCAGACAGTTGGCCCTATTGGCTTTATACTAAATAACCATGTTCACTTCAACAATGCCGATATGATGATGAAGACTGCAGAGCCCTTCATCAGATGCTTAGTAAAAAATCGGCATTCCTTCTTTCCGCATTGTTGCTAGGATTAATTAACCAGGTTTGAAAAGGCAATGTGTAATTGGACAGCGCAGAACATTCTCTACTACTGCCCAAGTATTCCGTTTCGTGCAGAGCTGGTAGCTTCAGTGGTCGCTTGTGCGATGCCTACCCTACCACCGAGGCTTCTCCGGTTGCAGTCGGGGAGAAAGATGTCGGCGGCAGCCTCCTCAAGCAGCGAAGCTGTACAGCGCGTAGCTACTTCCGTGCATAACAGTCGCACGCTGCTGCCACTGCTGAGCCGATCATAAAACGAGGCGCGCGCGCAAATCCCCAGCTGTGCGTACTGTTTCGAGCAAGCGGCTGTGCGACCGGAGTCAGCGGGGTCACCCCCAGACCCCGCAGTGAACGCGCGAGGCTACGCACATCCTGGGGAAAGCACACGCGGCAGCAGGTGTCTTTTGGGCGCGCGTTGCACGGAACTGGGGTCGCACGGCTGGAAGGAGGGAGGGCGGCTGCTCGAAGCGAGACGCTGGCTGCCCAGCCGAGCGGAATATCCGGGCGCAGCAGCAGCAGCAGCAGCGGCGGCGGAGACACGGCGCGGGGCGCTGCAGCGCCGGGGGTCAACGGCCCGCGCCGCCGTCGGCCAGCCAGCCAGCCGACCGGTGGGGCCGCTCCATCACGGCGGCGGCGGCCCGCATTCCGCGCTCCCCTCGGCCAATGCTATGTGGCAGCCTCAGCCGAGCGCTCCGCGATAAGGACCGCGTCCTCGATCTGCCCGGGGCAAGCCGCGGTGCGTGCCCGGGGCCTGACCGTGCAGCTAGGACGCGTGCGCAAGGGACACCGTGCCCTTCCGTCTTTTTGCTTCTTCACTGCAGGTCCAATTAACGTGTCGCCCGGTACGCTTGTGAACGCTTCTCGGGCTAGGATACGACGACGCCAGCAGTGCGTAGCCCACAAAATGGCGTCGCCGGTCACTGCTGGGGCACAGCAACGTTTCACGTGGGAACGGACAACGCGCGCACTAGAGGTGCTTTGTACGTTAACGAAGGCCGAGGTTAACATTTCGCCCTAGACGTTCATTCTCCCGTTAAGCCTGCGAGAGGTTATACTGCAAAATGCGAGCGGCAACATACACATGCACCGGAGCACTCTAAATTTAAGCATTTGAGCAATTTGAGTCTCGCTGCGCAGAGCGACGCGAGGGAGACCTACATCTGATGAACATGGATATGGATCGATGAATGCCACAACTGCTGCCCTCATTGGCTTCGTCACTATGAGAAGCGCACTAGATGCGGATTTTGTGAGTGCGTTATCGGGAACCATGTCAAGGGCTGAACAAGGACTTGACGGAATAATTTTCTTTTGTATTCTTTTTTTAAACCACTAAGATTATTCTAACAGGCTTGTGCCAACTAGCGAGATGTGACATTGAGCAAACTGTTCCTTTCAAACGTTCGAGCGTTCTCCCGCCAAAGAGTTTATTTAATTCACTTTACTCAACTACGGCGTCCTTTGGGAGCCACGTCTGTCCCAAAAGTCCAGGCCCCCATCCCCCCCAACGGCCCTTGGCGCGCGCTCGCACGCTGGGGCTTTCCCCCTCCGCCGCAAGCGCACGGAATCGGAACGCTCCTAACGACAAGTGCTCGAGGCACGCATAAGCGCAAACTTCCGGTTTCCGTGCGACGCTTCACGATTTCGCCGCTAACAATTGAAAAAAAGAAGAAAAAAAAAACTATAGAGAAAACATCTCCATCTCCCCCTGTCTGTCCGCGCGAATGCTTTGAGAGGAGGACTAAAACAAAGGCAAAAGAGTGCCTCCAGTGAAAACAAAGAAGCGCAGGCCGACCGAAACACACGCCGTGTCCGTCCGGACGTTTCTGTCCAGGGACTACGGTAGCAGCACCGGCGCCCGTTTGTTTGGTGTGCGTTACACTGCGGACTGCACACTGTCAACTTCGACCGTGAAATCACACGCGGGAAGATATGAGCGAAGAAACAACTGGAGACAGAGAAAACCAGCAATGCTTCAAACTTTCACCATGCATATCGGGCGCCGAACGAGGAGCAGTGTTGTGTTTTAATCCTTTCGTATGCACAGCATACGGCACCCACACAATGCGGCTAACTGCGCACCTAAAGACCTGCACAGATGCGTGCGCCACCTTTCGTTACCCATATCGCCGTTGAGGGCGCTCTGTTGACCACTGACCTGTTCGCCTGCCATTATCATCATCAAATCTTAAATAAGTTTAAACTACCTGTAACCAAACTTTAAAGAAAAGACCTTTGTCCGAGTTATCCTTCAAAAACTTTGCCTTTTTATATTACAGCAGAGAGTTTGTTTATTTCTATGTTTTCCTCTTGCCAGAGGACATACCGCGATTCCGCTTTGTGCGACGGCACACTGCAGTTACCCACCGCGCATGCGCAGTACAGGTGCTTGAGCAATACAACGTGGACAGATAATTAAACTATAGCGACGAAGAAAAATGACAAAACTAATACATCCCTGAAGTAATGAGAAAAGCCCTTTTTATCAACAAGTTTACAGTAGCGCCAGGCCGCCCGTAGTGTTCTTCTCCTAGCGGCGAGGGCTATGAACTAGAAGGAGCGCGCTGCAGCAGTGCTATCTGTGCAGGTCTTTACAGTCTTGACTTGCACTAGCCCACGGTGCTAGTAGTAGCACACTAGCCCTCGCGAGAAGTCACTAAGGGGCCGATGCACGAAGACACGTTTCATTTTGTGTGCTCGAATGAGACATGAAAAGTCGTTAAATGATTCCATGTCTAGAGCCCTAAAAGGACAGCGCCAAGTTCTGTGATTCGGTTACGGCTGCACGTGCACGCGACACGACACACTTGTCCAGCTTTCCGTGTCAGGTGCCGACAAGACGATCTAAGCACTGCGTGCTATTGCCCTCTCCTCCTCTCGAGCTAAAGACAAACTAGAGGTAGACAGAATGGACATGTGAGAAAACACATTTGCACAGGCGCCGAAGCCTCCCGTTTCTAGTGACAACGAGATTTCACCAACAATACTATCGGCAAGAGAGGCCAAGCGTCAGCTGAGAGTGATCACGTGAAACGATTAGATTAGCTCTCGCGATTAAAAAAAAAAAAAGTGAGGACCCCCCACTACCAGAAAAGTAACGTTTGTATTTTCTTTTTTTTTTTTTTTTGACAGAAAAACATAAAGTTAGTGTACATTTCAGCATGTCCTGCTACTGGCGACAAAGCCGCAAACTAGCGTTGTAAGCGCAAGTTGGCTGGGTAGCGCGCGCCACGTACGTCAGAAGACATGCTCTTACCTAAGTCTAAATAAATCCAAAATGAGAAAAGAGAGAACTACTCGCCATCAGCGTTAGCGGTCAGCTTAACTATCCACATATCACACGTCGGTGCAAAGCTATCTTGTAGGGAACGCTAAAAAGGAGATCAATCCTTCGGGACGCTCAAAAAGTACGCGGCCTCAAAGGAAGCCTCTACTCGGTGAAAACGGGCAGGGTAGACTGCCACCACCGAGCCGCCGTTAGGGACGCTGGCCACACTCCAAACCCCACGGGAAGCTCCACCAAAGAGAAACGCATTGCGGGACAGCTGGTGCTCAGCGCAGGTAGGGCAAAGTCTGAAGTGAATGAATGGCACCTGCTCGACTGGCGGGCATGGTTGCTTCGCGCCCCCCCCCCCCCCCCCCCCCCCCCCCCGAAGGTTGCTGCCCTTAGCCAACGTTGGAGGGATAAAGACGGTGACGAATTCAGGCAGTCTCGGTACAGCGTCGAAGTTCTCGCTGACGCCTATACGCGCAGGCACCACTACCTCCTAAAGGCGTTGGCACTACACGCCGCGATTGCCAGGGGTCCATCCAAAGACTATCTGGCAGACAAGAATGTCCTGTAGTAGGGAGCATGCCTAAATTTATTACGATCGCTTTCGATATCCATAAACCCCCGGATCATCGCACCCTCAGAGTCCCGCCGGGGTGGTGCAGTGGTAAGACGCCCGACCACTGTGCCGGAGTACCCGGGTTCGATCCCGACCTCGGCGGCTGCGTTTCGATGGAGGCGAAACGAAGAGGCGTCCGTGTGCTGTGCGATGTCAGCGCACGTTAAAGATCCCCAGGTGGTCCAAATTACTCCGTAGCCCTCCACTATGGCTCCTCTTTCTCTCTATCCACTTTCTCTCCCACCTTCACCCCTTCCCTTACGGCGCGGTTCAGGTGTCCACAGCTACAAGTGTGACAGATACTGCGCCTTTCCCTTCCTGTGAACCAATCAACCAACCAACCCTCAGATCAAACCCTTGGCTTTAATTAAAACCAGCGAAGGTTGCCGTGCTACTGTCCTTTCCGACTCGTTCTGACGAGCGTCTCCAGTGACAATATTCGGAAAAGGTAGAAGAGAAGCGTTTTTTTTTTTTTTTTTTTTTTTGCGCCAATATTCGGGAGTCGGAGTCGATCTCGGAACTCGAGAGTGCCACGACTATCATCCGGTAGCTCCTTGGAGCTCGGCTCCAAACATGTCGCGCACCCCTTTGTATTACTGACTTGACTTACTATTTTGCATTGGCTTTATTTATTCCCCACTCCAAATTATGCTTCGGATTTAGCGCTAATAAACCAAGTTAAATGCTACTCCTCAAATCTACTCGTCTAATTCAATGCAACGGAGCTACAATTCCGAGCCGTGGACAATACCCTTCGTCACAAGACACGCTTTGTTACAATACAATCTCTGTCCCAGCCCCACAGGGGCGCGAATCGGCCGCGCCCTTCGGACGACGCCGATACGACGACCTCGCACAGGGCTCGCGACGGCATCCGCGCCAATGGATTGCGCCAGGCGCATGCAAAACCCCCCTAGACAGCCCATAGGTAACGAATTTCAGATCATTGCCGTTGTTCATAACGTTACAATGTAACGAACCAGATTTTTGTTCGAGGTGAGGGCCCTACCTGGGCATAGGGGCCGCCGCCGCGGCGCGGACATCGGCGTGCGAACACCGCTCTGTGGCGCGGGAAGTGACACCGGCGCTCCCGCGTATTACAGCACAATCCGAAGTCGACCTTCGCGCCGCGCTTTGACGTGCTGGGGGACAGCAGCGCGTCTCGCTGCACAAGCCATCTCACTTGCTAAGCTAGCAATCGCGGGACGAAGTGAGAGAGAGAGAGACAACCGACGCAGACCTCTGCGCCTTATCTCCGCCAGCCATACATACGCTGCGGGGTCGAGAAATGAAGAAAAAAAAAACTGTTTCGACGAGGCAAATCACGCTCGGCTTTTGTCCTTTAGATTGTGAATAAGAAAAAAAAAAATACAGGGAGAAAGAAACGGGAATGAACGGATAGGCTATCTCTCGTGTGTATCAACCTCAACAAGCCAGCGGGGCAGAGTAACTGATACGCTTTATGCACAGTCGCACGAGGGACAGACGAGCGCTTAGGAAATACTCCGAGCGTACCAGTTCCTTCCCCGGGGGTAACAAACTCTTGAGTCTTGAGAGGCGCCAAAAAAATAAAAAAAAGGGAGGGGGGGGGGGGCAGTGACAAGAGAACGGCACACAGTGAGTACTTTCCACAGAACAGAAGAGCCTCCGTCAAGCCCCGACCGAAGGATGCGAACAGTCTAGAGCCATCCTCACGCAACTCGACCCATCTGCTTTGCAAAACTGCAGAACTGAGCCTTTCGATTTCTGCGTAGCAGTTATATTAAATCGGAAGCGGACGTGGAATATTTCCCACGGGCTCAGCCCTATGTGTTTCCTTGCCAATGAACCTATATATATCTCGCTCAACGCTACGCGCGCCAGCTACAAGACTTCCACTAAGGATGCAACTGTTGTCTCTATCCATCACCGACACTTTAGGCATGAACACACTGTCCATAGCGGGCAGCCGCAAATGCGTCTGTCGGAGTCAACAAATGTTCCGGAAACTTGATTGATCGGCCGCATAGAAACGACAGCGCAACAAGGGAACAAACGTCCACACAAAAAAGCGCTGAACTCTTGCCCCGTTCGCTACCCATAATAGGGCTTCTTCGAGATGTGACACACCAGCGTGACACGTACCCAACATTGTGCTGCGCTAGCTCTTATCTTGCACTGTTTCGCTTCACTTGTTCGTTCAGCACATCATCCAGACCCTCCACAAGTATGGGAACAAAAATACAAAGGAAGGCGTGCCCCCCTGTTACGGTTGTTAGAGCGCCTACTCGGCCCGGTGACGGGTCGTGAACCCGGGTAATGGCCATCTATTTGAATGGTTTTAACGGAACACGAAACGCTAACACCGGTACTTCGGGGACCTTAGCAGCGGCGAGGAGGTAATAGAGAGATTTAGCATACCGTGATCCGCGATCCGCCACCGTGACACTCTACCGCTCGTGGGCGGGGCGTAAGGGCTGATTGGTTCCGATGCGCCAGGTCAATGTGCCGACATCTAAAGTCCCTCATGTGGCGCCATCTATCGGCATGAAAGTGATCTGGGCATGCGCAATGGAACGTGCGGTGACGGTTCACGGTAGCGGATCGCGGATCACGGTGTGCTAAATCTCTCTAATATAACCGAGTTCCCCGGAACAGTGCAAATGGAGAGCGGAACACTGCACGAAACCCTGAACACAGCCGTAAGCAAGCGCATAACACGTATAACAAGAGCCCTGCCAGTTGTAAACCTTTGTTGTTATTATTATTATTATTATTATTATTATTATTATTATTATTATTATTATTTCCTGGTAATTACCATGCTCGCTCCTTTTCCTTGATTGCGGCGGCGGCGTGGTGGTAGTAGTAGTAGTAGTAGTAGTAGTAGTAGTAGTAGTAGTAGTAGTAGTAGTAGTAGTAGTAGTAGTAGTAGTGCCGCAAAGTCGGAGCTGGACAGGGCCACCTCCCAATTCGCCCACACTGAGTTTTCTTTACGAGGTATGGCTTGGTTTCATTGGCAAGCCCATACAATATGATAACAGTCTGCTTTCTGGCTGCAAAGCGTACATTCAGCTGAGAAAGTACCCAGACTAATTGCGTGCAGTCTAGCTGCACGAAGAAAACATGATGTCAAAGCAGTCGGATTCGACGCGCGTACCCCCAGTGACGAAAAAAAAACATTCAGGATCATTATCATTATGCGACGACAATACGTTAGCATTAGATCTTGCGTTTAATTGGTTCTCTCATTATTCGTCTGCTCCATATTCACAATACAATTTTATTTTTGCTGAGTCACTCCGCCATTTAGATCACTATTAATTCAAAGTAATTTCTGAGGGGTTGGTAGTGGTAATGGCTGTTATGAATTAAATATGGGGGAGGAGGGGGGATGCCTGGCCGCGGCAACAAATTGAGGGGTTCTCCCGACGGTGATTCTAATGCGAACGCGTTAAAAATTAAAATAAAGAAGGGCAGTTCTCCATTTTAGCCGGAAACCAGGCACAACCCGTCGCTTGCGCGTCGGAAAGTCGGCGCACGAGCCCAGCGCTCCTCGGAGGGGAAACGGTATAATCGCGGGGTTTCCGAGAACGGCACAACCGGCGCAAAGGTAGCCTCGAACAGCGCTGGACGGCGTTACATGCGGCGGCAGGGTTCATCGCACCGCTACATTATCGAGCGCAGAACAGGGAGGAAAGGAGCACGTGTGGTGCCGGCAGGGAAAAGAAATCAGCACGCCAAAGGTTGAAAATTCCGCAAGATCGGATGCGCCAGAGAGGAACACGTGTTCGAAGAGACCGAAGCGGTGGCCTTCTCGAAATCCCGAGCGAACAAAAACAACAGACACGGCAGGGGGAAGACGCTGAAAATGCAGGTAATAAAGAACAGGACTAGGCTGGGAAGGAGTGTGAGCGAGGGAAAGAGGCAATGCCAGCCGCGCCCGGTAGAACGACCCATCGATTTTTCGCCACGCCAGAGGACGCAGCTAGTTTCGCAGCGCGCGGTATTTCCCCCGGGGGCCCAACGGCTGAGTTCGCTGGCCCCAGCGTCGAGACCCGATCGAGAAGCGTGCGCTGCGCCTCCATTTTTTCTCTCGTTCTATGTCGGGCAGGCGACGACGACATCCGAGGAGGACATGGGGAAGGTCCATACCCGCAACTCTTACGGCATCGGCTCGAAGCGTCTACTTTCCTATTTACTTGTCTGCCCCGTTTCCACGGCAACAGTGGATGTCGCGCGCAGGAGCGGCAGCGAAAAAAAAAATAAAAAAGACGCCGACAGAAAGCCTTTCTTCCCCCACCCTGCACATTACAGGCTTTGTTTCTTCTGTCTGCACCAGCCGAAAGGTCGTCCGCTCCGACATCTTGCACTCCCCGAACTGCAGCGCAACACTGTTCTTGCACCCTCGTATCAATGGAGTTTCTCGCATGAGTCACTGTCAAACGTGAGTCACAGGGAGGAGGCTCGTCGAAACCGTTCGTTTGCCTACAGCCGCTGTTTTCCACGGGCACGGATGGCGATTTATGATCGCGCGCGACCGCAAAGCCAAGTGCGGCGGGAACGCTGAATCACCCCTTGCGCAAGCCTCTTCTTCTTGGCACAAGTGTAGGTACCCCGCGCGTAGAGAGGCGATGGCAATCCTGGCAGCGCACGAGGGCACCGAGCAAAATTCCGTCCGTCCACGAAGTTTTTCACACCCCGAAACGCAGTGAGGAAGGAACTGGAAACAAGTGAAATGTTATAACGTCCTCCCTACACGCCCTTGGCAATACTTTAGCCATACAACGGGGAATAACAGCAAGATCCTGCTGAAAGTCGCAAAGCGCCCACTCCGTAACAACGAAGCAGGGAACTAAGCGTAGTGTGCGCTGCTTGAGGAGGACATGATAACGGCGCACTTGACGACAGGTCGCAACCAAACGCGACTAGTCTACCGAACCTCCGACACCAACTCTCGTGTTTCAGTCATGCGAAGCGTGCAAATCTGCCGGGTCTCCACGGTCGCCCTTGCACCAAACAGAAAAGCAGTTCAACAAACGGTACCTTTCACAGCATGAAATGCGATATCACTAAGGCACAGTCAAGGGTGCACTGCAATGGGTTGCACATAAGGAGAGGTGAGCTATATTTCGACCCCCTTCATCGCCGCGACTCCACTCCGCCCAGTTACGGCGAAGTATGGCGCAGCGCTGTAGCAGTACTATAGTGAACTAGACTAAGTAGTACCCTCCTTTTCGTACGCGAGCGGTGCAATCTGCGACAACGGAGCCGTTACGTCACCTGACGTCACTGCAAGACTGGCCGGGCCCGCGCTCCATTCAAATCAATCTCACCTCGGGTGCGCTGACGTAACTCGCAGCCTCAGCTGAAGAGAAGGCCGTGTCCCCCCTCCTCCTCCCCGACTACACACGCGTGTCCTCGACTCTGCGCGGATAGCGTGCGCGCGTGTGTCGCCAGTGTCGGTGGCTGCGATGGTGCGCGCCACTCTGCCCGCGGGCCCCGACTCGACCAAGGGAAGAAGAGATCGATACGGCGGCCTTGACCGAGAAATGGCTTGGTCGACCTTTTCTCCCCTCGGCAACAATGCTCCCCCCCCCCCCTTCCCCCTTTTGCGAGGACGACGCTGGGTTCGACGAACGAGCGCGTTCTGCTCCCATTGCGACACGCTGCCCGCGCCGGCCGCGTGCAAGACGGACGCAGCCGCGATGATTGTAAACGACTACGACCGCAGCAGCGCTCCCGCTCGTCGCATTAACTTACGCGCGATGCAAAATGGCACGCCGACTCGAACGCGGTCTGCTTGGTAGCGCGAAATTTATGCCGCAACTCAGAGTCCATGATTCTACTGGGTGTACCGCGACTGCACATTATACAGATTGGTGCGGGTACGAAAAACGATTGGCTTTTGATTACCGAAAACGTATTCACCCGTTTTCCTTGAATAAATATTTTCTACTGCTGCTGCTGCTATTGCTGCAGACCAGATGTTTGCGCTAAAGTAATTTAGTGGTCACATTTGTCATTTTCATTTTAGTTTGAGGAGGTTAACTAGCGTGGCCGACAAGCTCTCTATACTGTTCCAAGTCATGTCCGTACTTAAGCTGAAGTCGCCAGCTTAATTAACCAATGCCGGGACAATCGACCCTCACGGCGTCTTGCAAGCCCTTCAGCCGCGCCCGTCGTTGACAACGAGAGCGCAGTGCTGCACAAGGTCGCATGTATGAACTTGCGGACACAGTATACTAGTTGAAAGAAATTCTTTCAACGCCTTGGCGATTACCTCCGTCTTTAGGTTAAACTTAAGATAAACAAGGAAGAAAAAAAAAATATTATACGCGTCACCTGCATCAGAAGCTAATATGTCCGATTACTGATGCACGTTGAGCCGCGCATTACAAACGGTGCATTGCCAATGGAGGGGATCTGCGATCACAACGTAATCATCCACTATTCTAAAGCAGACAAAAAAATGTCCACAACCTCAGCTTGAATGAACAGGGGGTCCATAATCCGGGTGGCAAACAACGACACAGAGTTGCCAGGGGCTCAGCGACGGAGCGGTATCACTTCCTACAAGCCCTTCAACAGCACCTATTTCACTGCAGCATAGAGAGCGCTACCATGTTTTGCTTTGTTGTTGTTGTTTTTTTTTCTCCCTTGTAGCGACAATCTCCCATGTGTCCTGTGAAATCGTCGGCAGATAAAGTCGGCAGCACTCGGGCTGCCTTTGCCCGCTGAAGCCGACTACAAAGTATAGCAGCATACAGGGTTGTGAGTGTGCTGTGGCTACTACTCAGCGCCAGCGGCATCACGCCGTTCATACTGAAGTCGGTGGTGCGATACCCACGCGCCCACAGCGGGAGCGTGTCGGCGGGAGGCAAAATTTAAAAACGCTCCAACGACCACATTTCGACAGATTTTCTACGCTGCAGAGGTGGGGAGGGGTTTGGGCTAAAGGACGTGGGGGATGAGGCAAAGTAATGACCCAGAAAGGTCACAAATCGGGGGAAGGAGCACGGTAACTTGGTTCTCCATGGACAAAAAACACGATCCCAACTCTGGAAGCCCAAGGGAAAGAGGTTTAACGCAGAAGATGGTGAGAGGCAGGACAGAATCGGTGCAGACGCCGCGCAGGCCGGGCAAAGCGCTCCCGTTCGCAGCGCACCGCCGATAAAACGGAGCTGGGCGGGCCGGCCGCTGTCAGGGGCCGAAGAAAGCCCAGCAATTACACAGGTAGTGTGGGAAGTGGTGGCAGTTCACGCGGCGCGAGGAACGAGGCCGCGCATCTCGGGTAGCGGCTGGGGCGCGACGGACGCTGTCAATAATCATTATACACCGAGGCATACAGAAAGAAATTATTGACGAGCGGACAGTCGGCGAAATCTGGATCCAGGAAATGATATAGACTGAGCATGACCCTCAGCGAATGGATGGTCGCGCTGGTGGAACGCGAGGGCACCACCCGAGCAGACGGAAACAATTTACGAAAGGCCACGGTCGTCTGCGCGAGCGCAGTCTTTGTTCGTGAGCACAGACAGCGTATTTTTACGTCCCACCTAGGCCTTCGAAGTGGAACTACTGCAGTCTGTGACGACGGTAATGTGAGCATGTTCTTCTGCCGAGCCACGCTACACTTCAAGCGGTTTAAGGCTGACCATGCCGGCCGGTGCCTTGAATTGCGCTGTTCGTGAACAGGCGTGTCCTATATTTCTTACCTTGCGTGGCATTCTTGCTTTTTTGTTTGTTTTTTGTACTGTACACATGGTCTGATGTGTGATACGTTTCGTCAGTATCTTCCAGTTCGCTTATGATGCACCAAAAGGTAAAATAACTGCATCGGTTTTGTGTGTGCGGAGCAAAATAACTCCTTTCATTTCACAAAATACCCGGCGCCTTTTTTCTGAAATACTGTTGTTCGGCAAAGGCTGTGACGCAGCTGCGTTGATGGCCGGTCAACAGTACTAGGAATGTAATTTTCAATTTGAAATGCTGAAAATAAATAGACCAACAATAGCAGACCGTACAGAACGCAAATGAACCAACAAGGCGCAGCACATGCAAGAATTCAAACTGAGAACACCTAGAACCGGAAGTTATCGCCAGGCGACACGGCGCAGCAGCGCATGCTGTTTAACTCTAGTGCATGCCAGACATCTAGTTTTCGGTTGTTGTTGTTGTCCTTGTCGGCTAGTGTTAACAGCTTGGCCTGCCGTAGACACCGATTAGTTGGCCAAGCAACGAATGCTACGAAAATGTCAAGCGGTCGCAATTCGGATGTCCTCCCTACGGCGTGCAACAGCATTCACGTGCAAATAACATCTCAAGGAGGTCCATGCGGATATGACGGGTCCGCAAACAGCGCCGGCTTCACTGCGGCCCTAAATTGGATTTTTCGCGACTTCTGTGCAATCCGCCTCGCCATGCGGACACGACCAGCGCCTTCCAGGTATACCGCTAAACTATCGCCAACGCATTCGTGGCAAAGCGGTTTTGAAACGAGGCCACGGGCCGAATTAAGCTCAGCCGTCCGGCGCCAAACCAAGCAAGCGAGAACGGTTCGCAAACGCCCCAGCAACGTACTGCGCCGCCACGCGCTGCTGACAGCACTTTGGCCGGCAAACAGACGGCTGCCCTCTTATCGCCTCATTCGCAGCTGGTGGCGGGCGCAGTGGAAATTAACGAGCGGCAGGCAACACTGCACACACACTTCGTAGTCACAGGGTGTTAATCGAACGGCAATAACAAATCGACGGTGCGTTTAAGCGCCGCACAGCCGCGGCGAAGCTCATTTGCATGGACTTCCCGCGACCGTGTACAATAATGGTCGGCGGTACACGCCTGTTCCGTGCGGCGCTCAATCCATCCCGAGAAACGGAGAAATATATCGTGGCGCGCCGCCAAGGAGGCAGCCAGGGAGGCCACCGCCGCCGTTTCTCACTCGCAAAGAAATGGCGCGCTCCGGAGGTCGTTGACCCCAGGAGCGCGGATGCGGGAAGCGTTTGCGACAAAAACAGCGCTGACAGGAAAACAACGAAGATAGCGGTTGCGCAGGAAGCGCCGGAATCCGAACGCGGAAAGAAATACGCCATGGGGATTACCAGAAGGTTGCGGAAATGTGCCTTTTGCGTGCGTTTAAAACGCGAGGCGTAATGAATAAGCGCTTATAATCTCACTCGCTGCCCTTCGTAATACGATTTTTTTTTTTTCCTTTCTTTACTTCCTTCAGTCCAGCTTCATGCACTGACCTAAACTTCAATTCCAAACGAGCACGGTTCGAAGCTAGACAAAAGGTACTATACTCTTCACATGTGCCGTGGGTCGCAACATTCGCAGAGGCGATTCATAGACACTCGACGGACATGAGTGCCGCGGGACAGTTTCTAGTTAACATTTAGCAGGGTCTTCTGACACTCTTGATAGGTTACGAAGCATCTGAGGAACGCTACTGATAGTGCTGCGGGGCCACGCCCTGTCTTTATTAAGATACATGATATCATTCGCAGATTTCAATTTGATTTGATCTGATTCGTGGGGTTATGAAGGGGGGGGGGGGGGGGGGGGCAAAGCAACTTCCGAGGTCGCTGACCTGAGCAGCCCGGAAGCCGGAAACACAGTGGAGGAATCGCCGACAAGTCGTCATGCAGTTTCCTCTGAAGATAATTGAGATATGATCGAACAATCTAACTCAGATCCAGATCGTCCTGCAGCATCGTTCCATAGTTTAGTCCGTCTTGTTCCTATCTTCCACTGCCCAATGCAGGGCAAGAATGATTTCGTGGAGCCTCGTGTCGAGTCTCCTTCCTGTATGACCGTGTCCCTCGTTGGCTGCCGCTTTAACCGACGGGGATGTCAGCGCGATGCTCACCACAGAACTTTGCCTCCATGGCGCACATGTTTAGTGCATTTGCGTGACTTTGCGATTTGTTGGACACGATGCCTTCCACTTGTCTTTATTTGCAGTGCAGCGACGCTACTGACAGAATGTGACTGGAGCAATTTTTCGAGCAATTAAATTTCCAATTTGGGGCACCTCGCATCACAGGGGCTTCGAATCAGCAGAGAGTGAATCGCGAAAACTGCAAGTATCTGGAGCTCTTTGGAGCAATAAACGCACTTCTGAAAGCACTTAGGAACGCAATTTTTCCAAACCTCTCGTGTTGGCTTGGCAATGTTGGAAGAGTTTCAGTGTGATGCAGAGATGTGCTATGCCGTCAAATTCGTCATGCGCTACATAAGCGTACTTACGAGGTCTTCCAACTTTCAAGTCTTGCGTTGCATAACTAATGAGCTGCCAGCCACTTCTGCGAAACGTGCCGCATAGATAGTTCAATTGAACAGCACAGTAGCTCAAATATGTCGACGTGTGACTATCCAGTTTTCATTAAGGAGCTTACAAATATTTGTTTAGTTATTTATTTATATGTAAACCAGTTCGGTTTTTCGTTTATGACGGCGGCCCTATTTTGCACACGTCTGCCTCACCCAGAAGCAACTCATCAGTCGCTTCATATCCCAGTGAGGCTAAACCAGCTTTGACTAGCCCCTGTGCTGGCTTCAGCATCAACAGAGTTTTCATTAAACGTTTCGATTGATCGATTCAGGTTAGGCCTATACTCGGCCTAATCATGTCGACGAAAGACATGTTCGAAATAAGGCACGCCAGAGGACGGTAGTCGACCTCCAACTCGATGCACGTGCCACCAGTGTTTTTCCATGCGAGAGAACGGGAGGCTAGAAGACACGGATATTCGTCGGACTGACAGAGCTTCGTGGATACGGCATCAAAGTACACCGCCGGAGTCCGCGTTGGGACATTCTTTCTTAGGTGATTTACAGCCGCCTTCGGAGCGTAAGGAACGAATTTCGGGATGGGCGATAGTCATATTCGTTAAAAGTATAGTCTCAACGCACCAACATTGCCGGCGAAACATTTTCCGGCGTACGACACCGTCTAACTGCAAATACAGCGAGCTTGGAGCAGTATGGCAGAATTTCTCCCATTTTTACAGGATTACCTAATCTGATAGGTGACCTGGTGTAATTCAGCGCACGTCTGGCGTCACTGCATGGTGCGTTTAACGCCTAAAAGCTTAAATATTTTCTTCATCGTATATTGTCTGTTCTCGCTGTATATCAAGAACCTCTCTCCACCATAAAGTTTATGGGGTTTGGGGGAAGAAAATCAAATGAAAGGGACCACAAGAAACGCCGTACTGGACAAGAACGCTCCGGATTGATTTCGACCATACTTTAAGCCCCTACGCAAGCCCTTCTCGGGTATTTCGTCCGCACTCGCGCGCCTCTTTTCAAACGATGCCTGCGCCAGAAAAGCATCCATGAAAAGAAGACTCCGGCCAATGGCGTTGGCATATGTGCCTTCATGAAGTGAGACCGTGGGGATGATCTTAGCTGTTGACGCCGCTGGCTGGAGCGGGGCCCTTCAAGCTGTAAACAACATATGTCCTAGATTTTATAGCGGAATCATCCATAATTAACGGGCCATAACTGGTCCGTTTTTCAACACTAGCAACTGTCCCCAGGTTACCGATGTCATTTGTGACGATCATCGCAGTACTAATATGAAAATAACAGTTAACCGCGACTTAACCCGTAAGATTGTATTCATCAGTGGCGCTATATCACTGCTGTCGAAATTAAATGAAAAGAAAAGAGAGAGAGAGAGATCTAGCTTCGCTTTAGGAGTAGACCCGATAGCGCCTTCAGCCCAGTTGTTTCATTCCGTGATTATTTAATTATTTTTATCGCTGGTTTTTAGGGAAAGGCGCAGACGCTAGTGTCCGGCACACTTCTCGATGTACACTATACACTTCCAATTAACGCCACAGACATGTCGCTGGTTCGAATCCCTATCGAAAAACAAGCCCACAACTTGACTAGAACGCGGGAAGCGAAATTCTGACAACGGACTGAACGCCGTGCAAAGAACGGTTGAGTCATATTTTTGATACAAAATCGCGTTTTTTTTTAATACTTTTTTTTTTTGTTAATTTCAGGGTTACTGCGCCGCGGCGCCTATCGCAGTGTAACTGGGATAAATGGGAAAGCGCAACAGGCGCCTGCATGAGAGCCCCAGAAAAGGGATGAGGGAGCAGCCACATGCGACTAATGTGTTGTCATTTTGGAAATTGCGGAACACTTTTGAGAATGTGTTAGTCAACGCCTGTGACACCCCTATATGCCCGTGTCTCGACGCAACACAGGCCATGACGCCTGCTACAGGTTAGTTGTCGTACAAAACTGCACGTAACTTCCGTAATTTAGTACGCAGTCTGTTTTACGAACTTCCTGCGTTTAATGTGCCCGTTTTAACAATTACGTAAAGCGGTTGAAGCAGCAAATTTATGGGTGGAAGCAGGCTCAGGCATTTTAGAGCAGCTTAGGAAGGAGCAATAATGCCATTTTGGAGCAACTTTTGAGCAATAAAACAAGTTTTTTCAGCATTCTAATATATTCCGGCGCGGTTGTACAGTGGTAATACGGCCGACTACTATGCCGGAGTACCCGAATTCGCACCCAGCCTCGGCGGCTGCGTTTCGATGGAGGCGAAACGAAGAGGCGTCCGTGTGCTGTGCGATGTCAGCGCACGTTAAAGATCCCCAGGTGGTCGAAATTACTCCGTAGCCCTCCACTACGGCTCCTATTTCTCTATTATTTCGCTCCCACTTTCCTCCCTTCCTCTACAGCATGGTTCAGATGTCCAGAGAGACAAGTGTGACAGAACAGAGCATGCCCACCCCTGACGTAAATCAGATAAACGCTTTGCAGTCGAAATGGTCCTCCTAGGAACGGTCGCCCTTTCGCTATGGAGATCAATCCGGCTGTAGTGTATTACCGTGCACAGATTACCTCCGCCTACAGATTATCCGGAGAACTTAAGACTATGCTCGCATCGAGACGGCTGCCCAACCACTCGTCCCACCGCAGCGAGACTCCGGCAAGGCGCTTTGCTCGCATCGTCGGGCCGCGCAGTCTGCCAGCGGTGGCAGGCTGCCAAGAGATTTCGGCGAACGCGCTAAGCGATCTTTCTCTCCGCAAGGTTCGACGAACCCTGAAAGCGGCCGGCTGGCTGGCTCGCTGCGGCGGTTGCGAACACGCCAGATTCAGGAGGTCTGCCTGCGTACAGTGCTCTGGAGAGAGAAAACCGCCCCGTCCGAAGGGAGCGACCTCGTCATTTTCTGGCTAGCATAAATTAGGATGGACGACGCCGCATACTGGGAAACAGAGAGCGAGACCGCAAAGAGGAGGACACAACGTTGGAGAGACAGCCTGCCAATCATATCAACTACTGCCTAGCTGGGATGTTCTCGCCTGAATAGGCGCAGTGAATGCTCCTCAGTTCGGAAACAGCATCGACCAAGACGCGGCGATCTTCCACGCAGATTAAGGAGCCAACGCCGCAGAATACTCTATAAAGCCGTTACCGCAGACCGCTACCTTTTGGCCCAAGCTTCCCGCATTATTCGTGCGCGAGTGAGCGCCACCGGAACACACATCGTACTGCTGTCGCGGTGGAGCGCTGACTGAGCATGTGCGCGAAACGCGTGGAGGCAGCGTCCGAAAGCCTAGTGTAATGGCATTAGAAGGTCGCGTTTCTATGCAGGCGAAACGCCTGCGTACTGTGCGACGTTCTGCGGTGCACGTTAAAAAAAAAAAAAATGTCCCAAGTGGTCGCAATTGTCTGAAGCCCTCGCTCCACTACACACACGCACGCACGCACGCACGCACACACAGACTGAGCCGGTTTGTGACGTTGAACATCGCAAGTCTAACGGAAACCAAAAATTGCTCTAATAAGAGCCAGGCAACGCAATAATACGATACATCAAATAGGAAGCCTGTGACCTACGCGATTTAAACCGTGGCGGTCCGTGGGAGAACGAGGAACAAGAGCTCAGGATTGGAGGCTTGCCCACGGGGTTTCGGCGAGGACGCCTTCGAAATACTGCTCGGACTTTTAAAAAAAACTACGTGTTTCGTTCAACCCATTCACGGCACTGGGGCGCAATCAGTGGAAACAAAGGAGGCAATCGTGCTGAAAAGCACAACAGAAAGACTCGCGTAAGGGTTACGTGGCAGCGTCCAGTTTTCCCGAACGACGTCGGGCACACAGTGACGGCGCAGAGGAAGAAGGCGCCCATCAATTTCGACTGAGATCGCATAGCACTGTACTTTTGCACATGCCTACGCGGAAACGATGCCGCCGCGGCCCCATCCCGCGACCTCGAGCTCAGCAGGCGAACGCAGTAGCCACAGCGGCGTGGCCAGTCTGTGTCGCCCGTAAACACAAGGCGACGAAGACGACGTGCGGTCGGCTCCACAGGACCCAGACGAGAGAGGAGGATCACGGGCATAGACAGCGCCCGCGGCGGCGGCGGCTCTCCGTCTGGGGCTGGGCGCACGACCGGCGACGGCGCCGCCGCCGCAGCGGGCGGCCGTCGGAAGCCCGCTCGACCCCGGGAACCCAGCGGGCACCAGGAAGTGCTGAGTACGAGAAACGGCGTGCATCGCACACGCGACGGCCGAACCCACCCCCCACCCAACGCAGGAAGGCGAAACGGCAGGATCTCCGTGGCCAATGGTTCGACTGCACGCTCCTCAGCGTTATGAGCGCAACACTGGCTCCACGGTGAGAGTGGGTCGCAGGGTGCAGATCGCCTCGCTCGCAAGAAATGGCATCCTTATCACGTTAACATAATCGGTGACGCCATCGGACCCGCGACAAATTAAACCCCTTAGATGCAGCTGCACTTCAAAAAATAAACGACTCCCACCACAACGTCAAGCCCCTGCCCCACCACTTAATTATATTGTACACCAAAAGTAGATACACTTGAATAATGTTTTTAGTTACCGTTTTAGCCTTATTCCACGAGCACTTTCGGGAACCAACTTCCCATGGCACCGTTTTCTCTGTCCTTCCTTTCTTTTTCTCCACTCCTCTGCGACCCCGCAGAACATCGGGCGCCATAACACTTAGTGATAAGTGCACACGCACTTTATTCTTTTCTTTCTGAATTTCAGTTCGTCGGCATTTAGCAAAATGCATTTCTCAAGTCTCGGTGTCACCGTGAGTGCGCCACAAAAGTACACCAGCAATTCATCACCAGTTCTTTCCCCGTGACCTTTCTAGATCGACTGCGCTAGGGGGTGCCTGTGGCTATAAAAACACGCAACAACGTTTTGTAAGGCACATTTGCACAAATCCTCTGCACAAACCACATTTTACCCAAATTTACAGAAACCTTACACGGCAGCCACTGAGCGCAGGAGGCTGATTCAGGGAAAGTAACTAACTTGCCATCATTCAGCGTAAGGTCCCACAACCTATTACAACACCAGCCCTGCCTCATTGATCTCCACAATGTCCACATGAGGCCCTTAATAGAATACTAGATGGAGCTACAAGAAGGGGGAGTCGGAGGCATGCCCGTGACCTGTGAGCGCTACCAGGCGGACAAAGGCTAAAGTTTTCACCACCACTAGAAACACCAGCATATTCATACTGGAGCCGCATGACAGCTTCTCAGCTCAGCCAACCAGGCACTTATCGGACAAATTATTCGAGAGCTGGGAACAGTGGTGAAAAATTGCCCAACCGGCGAAAAGGCAAAGGAAGCACATGCTAGCTGGCTTCCGAGAGATTAATTAGAGGTTTCAATGCTCCCAACCAGACAACATGTCTGAAGACTGTCTTCAGAGAAAGGTTAGAGAATGAAGAAGCTATGACATTGGGGCCGTGCAAGCACGGCAGTGGGCTTCCCAGTCACGAGGCGCAAACGGGCCTCCCTCGTGAAACTAGAGCTAAAAGCGGGCGGAGCACAAAGGTTGGAGTATAGTGAAGAACACCTTCAACACCCGGCAGTGACGAACGTATCCATGTGCTCGGTTAGGAGCGACACGTTCAAGTTTGCGGGAGTTTGACACCACGCTCCACCATGAAACCCCTTCGTGCAAAGCCGAGCTGCCCTTTCCCTCTCGCGCAGCGTAACTCCAGCCATGCCGAAGGGGTAATAGCCAACTTCTTGCGTTTCCTCCGTCTCTCAGTTTCACTTCGGGTTGAAGGTCTACCGCGAAAATACAACCAAAAATAAAGGAAAACGGCGGCGACAACGTCTGCCCGTCTGGCGGTTCTGCACGGCTCAGTGCGTCTGCAACCGCGTGCTGGACTGGCACCACCGGGGCAAACAGCTGCCCTCCCCGGAGCCAGGTGGAAGCGAAGACGGGCGCGCAGGGAGAAGACAGCCTCGTTCGTTTCGTCGGCCTGCCGGATTGGCTTCGCTAGAAGGCCAGCGTTGCATACAGTCGCGGCAATTACGCAATTACACAACACTCCTTCCTCTCCATAAAGGTCCTCCCGCGCTTCCTCTCCGCGCGTGCTGTGCCTCCTGCAACCGACAGGAGAAGACACTCTTGTTCTTTCTTCGCGCGGGGATTTCTAGAACGCAGTGGGAGGAAATGAGTTTCACCGCCACCGGATTGGGAGAGAGAGAGAGAGAGATAGAGAGAGGGGGGGGGGGGGGGATAGTCAAGCTGCGATCCTACCACCGTAATGAGAAGGTGGGACGAGGCGCGCGCGCACAGCGGTGGCAAAGGCGCACTGCCTCGGCGGAGACACACGCGGTATAATCACACGAGAAAGTCGCAAGAGGAAACGGCCCCAGACTCCCTCCCAACGGCGAAAAATGGGGCTAACAAGGCACCACGGCTACTGAGGAACACGCGTGGACGCCGCTTCGATAAATGCGCCCAGGCGGCAAAACATGGTGGAGAGGACGCACCGCCCTTGTGTTTTGTACGCACTGCCTCGCCGCTTTGGCGCGCGTACGACACGCGCGCGCATGGACCGACGCAACGGGTTTCGGTTAGCTGCTTCGTCACTGCCAAACGTGAGGGGTACGAAAGACAATGAAATGGAAAGTCAACTCTTTTCTAGCGAGCGCTTCCCGAAACATGAGAGTGCCCCTGGGGCCGCGGCAGCAGCTGACTTAGCTAACCGATTGGCCTTGATTGACAGAAGCCGTTACCTGATCGAAAATATGTGTTCCGAATTTCAGCAAAGCTCGATCAAGTGTTACCAGCACTCATGGAGGATGGGGATAAAGTTGCGGTTCGCTTACCACCAAACGCAGCTTCTCGAAAACGAGGGCGATTCTACACAAAATACGCCATCTTTCAGGCAGAATGGCGGGGAAGCACACTATTGCATATCACGCACTACACAGAAGCAAGCGCAGTCGAAAAGCAGCTCAGCTTCTAAGAACACAGCGACGTAAAAAAAAAAAAAAAAAAAAAAAAAAAAATGCGCACACAAGCCAGCCCCGACACGCCTTCTCGGGCTTAAGGTGTGACTAACGCATCCTAATTAACAATTCATCGGCGCTGCTGCCGAACCGGTGCGACGACTAGCTAGGGCGTTTCACGGCGCGCAAACCCAACCAACCAGAGAGACTCGTAAACGTGGTGAAGCCGACAGCGGCGAGACGCTTGGGCCGCCTGATCGACGTGCGCGCACCGGTGAACACCGTGGCACTGAACTGAGAGATGCGGAAAATAAAGCATGAAAAAGAAAAACGGCGACAGTACTTTTGCCCCAGTCCGACTGCACCTAACAGCGCCTCGAAAACCACTCATGGACAGAAAATGTATATGAATGTGAAAGGAGACAACAGTCGGGCTGACAGCGAAGGAGAACCGCGCGCGCCGCATAATGAAAATACGAGCCGCGGATTGGCTTCTTCCAACCGCTTCGACGGGAGCAGCGCAGAAGGCGGCCACCCGAAGAGGGCCGGGGTACGCAGCGACGCCGCGCCAAACGAGAGAATCGGCGGCACAAATTTACGAGCCGCCACCGCCACCCACGGCCGGGACCGACCGTAAACCACCACCCAGCAGGCAACGACGACGCAGCTAGAATGCCGACGCTGGCTACGCCGACGACGCTGGGGGACGCGCGGCGGCGCCAGGGGCGAGGCCGAAACCGGGTCCTCGCGGCGCGCGTTCCGGAGCCGCTCCGAAGAGGGCGCCCACGTGCCGCGCAGAGTAAGCGTGGAGGAGGTCAGCCGTGGGTTTGCTTTTTATTGCCGACTCGAATGCGGTGGTGTGGTGGTGGTGGTGCAGCTGCGGGCCACGGGTGTGACGTAAAACAAGGCGTTTTCAGCCAGAAGCTCGCGAGGTGCGTATGCGGGGGTTTGATGTCCCCCAGATCTGCACATGGGCTTTTGGAGACGTAGTAACGCAGCGCTTGGGATAAATTAACACCGTGTAAGGTTGTCTAACGAGCGCAGAAATCGCACAGCCCATGGGTGTGTATTCGGAGAAATGCGGTCGTTCGGATTTTCTGTCCCGCGACCTTGTGGGCCCTAGCGCGTTGTATGAATCGATCCGCAAGACACGGGTACCGGAAAACTAAGACGACACCAGGGACGCGATTAGCTGTTCCGGCCGGCACCGGCTAAATAGCTGTGGTTAACGGACGCTCGCGTGATGCCACGGGGCTGAAACCCGGTCCGATTTTACCATCACCACCATAATAAGCATGACTACGCCCACTGCAGAAGATATGCCTATCTGAATGCCTACGGGATCATATCCCGCCCTATGCTGTGAAGAAGGCTGCGGCCCAGCAAACTTCAATCTCACCCCCTGTTATGCCTGCCCTCGTTCTTGCTTGACGCTGCTATGCTTATGGGTCATCGGTTACCTAGTCTTCACTTTGGCGCCCTGTTCGTTTTTTATTTGTAATGAGATATCAACAGCTCACGTTTTCTCCCCGACCAACTGCTCTTTCATCCTATCTGTTACGTTTGGTTTGTGGGGTTT
>NC_139349.1:85771751-86074251 GCF_055883805.1 Amblyomma maculatum
TTGCTCCCTAGACCTGTGGTCCACGTCTAATGAAGCCACGCGTGACCATGTCTCTTCTTCTCCGAGAAGGAAGCTCTGCAACAGCCGCCGACGCACCGTCCTTTCATGCGGGGTCCGGCTGGAACGGAAGAGCCCCCTGAAGAGGAGTGCGTAGTGCTTCCGCTCGCGGGAACTGCGGAAGAGCGGCCGAGAGAACAGCGGGATTCGCGACAAAAATGACGCGTTCCAGCGACGCTTCAGAGCAAGGGAAGATTTTTGCAACACACGCTAAGGACGATCGATACACACGGCCGGAAATCCTCCAGGATACGTACTCGCCTGCACCGTGCGAGGATTGCTTCAGTAAGAACCGAGACACGATCGAAGAGGCTCACGTCCATGCGTGAAAGCCACAGTGAGAATTTCCCCCGTGACTTCCCCATTACACGTCGAATTTCACGGCACTTGATATGGGAACATCCCGTGCGATAATTCCCTCCAGTTTACAACAGATTTCCCCCCCGTCCGCTTCGACCTAGCGATGAGGTACTACATGGGCACTGCCCATCTACGAAGGGGAGCGCAAGGCACACGCAGATGCTAAACAGCGGTCGTAGCGTGACAGCTGCAGAAGCAAAGGTGGGGGTCAGAAACTCGGTGTGCAAACAACAAATACAGGGATGATGAGTGATACACGTCCTCTCGGTTACGGGAGCAGGAGCCAACGGTACGGCCAAAGTGGGCTGACATGATCATCATGGGCGCGCCAATTAAAACTGCAACAACAGACTACTGGAACCTCAATCACTCATTTAACAAATATACAAAACAGTACAGTAAAAACACGGGCCACGAAAAGCGTAAGCCAGCCAGAAGTGCTTCTCCGGCCGGGTACTGGAGGAGGTCGGCGACGTAGCTAGAGCGAATCCAGAACGCTGGCCTGTCACCGAGGGTAGAGGGTCCAGGCAACCCAGGTATTCATTGGAGAAGGCACAGCGCGGAGACAGACGAACGACGAAGATGAAGGACGCGACACAGTCGAGCGCTCCTGTGTTTGGTGTCCTTCCTATTTCACTCAGGTGTTCGTCCAAAACGGAGGAGGAGAGACATAGGAAAAAAAAGGAAACCGCTAGACACGTGCATCACACAAGTTCCACGGCCTAAATTCGCGGCTGACATCGCACATATCATTTACGTACACGGCCGAGACACTTCTGGAACAAATAAACAGCGACTGCGTGCAATGTTAGGTGTAGATGGTAAAAATACTTCCAAGGAGCAGGGCCTGCTTGCGAGAATACAAACCAAGGCTCCTCAATTCACAACGGAACGGCCGCGTTTCGACCGAAGCGAAAAGCAAAATGCGCATCTGCGTTGTGCAATGTGCAATACGGAACGCAACTGCATACACAGAATAATGAAAACCGCAAGGTAACGGCACATCCACAGCTCCGCGATATGTGGACGCAGCCGCCTTGGCAATCGGCTCCACTCTCCCTCCACACAAGAGTCGCATCGATGGCCATCTGCTCCGGTTCGGGTCGCGCGCTGTAGCGTGGGGTGCACTGCAACACAGTGCCATGATGGGCACCGCCGCTCGCCCTCTCCTCTTCTCGGGTCTCACTCCAGGCGGGTAGGAAGAGGGGAAATGGGGAGCGCGCACAAGCGTCCAGCGGAAGCTGCCGCCGTCAGCACCAGACGCTGATGGCAGCGGCTCGGAGAAGGAGGGCGTGTTCCGCAAAGATCAGGACGCACCAAACGAATCCGCCCTTTCTACGCCATGCCAGCCGCGGCGCCAGTCAGTGACTAGCGGTTAAGGGCGGCGTTCTCTCATAAATGCCACCTCCGGCGCCGCACCAGCTTCTTGCATCCTTTCCGCACTCCAGCGACGGGAAACGGAAGCCGCGATGCTGCTGCCGACGAAGGGTCTTACGGCGTCCAGTACTGTGCATATCAATGCGGAGGGGCTCTACGCAACTCCGCTGCTGCCAGGCCAGAGGAAACGGCACCGGAACCAATTGAGCAACGATGCTTCGGCTGCATTAAAGAGAATGCGCGCTCCCCAGCCTGTCGAGTGAAGGCGGACGTCCGTGCCACGAAGCCACGCAAATGCAAGGTTGCATGGCCACCCCCCCCCCCCCCCCCGACAGTTGTACAATATATTTTTATGGCAACTAATCCACAATTTTGCCCCACTTTTTGCAGTTGTGGGAGGGACTGAGTGGAGGGACTGAATGTTTGCCCAGTTGACATTTTTTCTCTTAAATTAGTGCGCATTTTAACTGCTTTTCTCTTTGTGCCATTTACTTTAAAGCTTATTAGTGAGTTTACATGTGTATTTTATTTTTTGTTATTGAATGTGACTACTGTATGTATGACAGATTTGGAGATTTCCTTCACCACTCGTCTGCTACTGCTTGTATGGGTTTCCTGAACACTGTCAAGCTGCGAAGACAGCTTTTACCCGGGAACCCCTCCAGTTGAACCTGGAAATAAACTTATTGTATATTATTGTTTTCTTTTTAATGGTGTACCAGTAAGACAAATCGCGACATTCGACAAAACAAGCTGCAAAACTGGGCCATTTTTTTATCGCCCACGAGGCAGAAATGTTGCTGTGATTCCGCGAGTTTTTCTTTCACATGTATAAATATGCAATAACCAGGCGCGGTTTTGCGTCGCTGTTTACAAACTATGAAGTTCGGCCCGCCACGCGCGAAAATTGAAACCCAAACTAAGCAATTGGCCGCTAAACCAGCACATGCGTGAAGAAAGGAGACTTCCGATCGGACGCAGTTAGACCACTGCAGGCGTGTGGATCGATACGAAAGCGATAGCTATGCCTGGTCAATGAGCCCTGCTAAACCGGAGCACTCGCAAACCTAAAATACTCACCACCTCTCCTTAAAACTCGCCATCGTAACAATATCAACTGCCTCGAAACTCAGTTACTTCCAAAAACAAAAGGAAACCAGTACACCCATGTAAGTTCGTTAAGAGCTGGTCCGCGCTCAAGACATGACATGCCTGCAGCAAGCCGACGACAACGTCGGGACCCAAGCGGGAGAGAAGACATCGTCCAGCCAATGAGAACGGCGGGGACCCGAGAAGAAAAAGCCAGAGCCCCGCTTCGACAGGTAATCACGTGGGCTCCTAATAGGCCGCGAAAACATGAACTGTCCGTGCGCACAGCTGGAAAAACGACAGCGAGGCAAAAAATAAAATGCCCTCCAAAATGAAACGCACAAAGAGCGCGCCCAAAGGAAACAAAAATACGTATAGGAATAGGTGTGCACGGCAAAGGCAACAGCAGCGTAGAAGGGGCTCCTAAGTGTTGACCGCTGCTGGCTCCGCTTGTCCAGCGAGCGGCCATTTGCATCTCTGCCTCTCACCTTTCGGGAGAGGAGGCGTTGGGAGGAAGAGGAAAGGGAGCACAGAGTGATCCAGCAGCAGAGCGCGGTTGCGGCAGGCCGGTCCATCCTACGCCCCGCTTCGCCTCGACGACGCTCGTCCGCCGCTGAAGAGCAGCACACGCGAGAAAAGAAAAAGCTGCAGCAAAGGAATGCTCCGGCCAGCGAAGAGAGAACCGGTTCTCCGAACAGCTCACGTGGACGGGAAAACAAAAAAAAAAAGGAAGAGAAAAAGAGGGGGAGCGAAAGCACGAAGCCCCTCGGACGCCAGGACGTTTGCCCGCCTCGTCGTCCTGCGTGGCCGGCCAGGGAGGCGCTACAGTGCCGGCAAAAGTTTCGGCGACGGCGCCAGCTTGCACGAAGCCGATACGCGCACGGGACTCTGGAGCGATGCACAGTATTCGTTCTTTAACCGTCGCAAATATCAAGAACCTAGACATTCATTTGACTTAGTTCTTCGAAACTGTGGCAGAGAACACAAGGAAACCATGTCACGCTACAGCCCCTGTTAACCAACGTGGCGACGAAAACTGCAGTACAAAGAGCAGCGCTGGAATCGTGCAAAGTTCGATCCGGAAAGCGACTAGAAAGCGCGTCCTAGCCTCGATTCTCTCAGAAATGACGCAAAGAAAAACGTGGAACCGCAACTTGAGACAGTTAGTTACTTCCGCGTACGGTGCTTCCGAAAAGTACATACATATTTTATGAACCTCACATATCGTTAAACACCAAGCCGTCGACGGCAAGTGCCCGCTAGGTTATTCAGGGTCGCAGCTGGCCTGCGAATCCGGTGTCGGTGTGCTGACAGGGTTGGCAACTTTCAGATCTCACCAGCTGCGCGTCCAAACGACTGTTGGACAGTGCGTGCGCGCTAGGGAAGGACGCGAGGGAAGCTGACCTCACGATCGATCGTCCGCGCACCAGCGAAGGCCGCGGTGGTCTCGACGCCTGCTCGACGTTTATTTATCACAGAGCCTGGCCCTCCGCAGAACAACAGCCAACGAATTCTCAATTGCAGAGACGGGAGGAACTAGCTCCGTATGCGCCGTTGACCACTCCTCGTTTGCTCGCCTTCCAGCTACCGCGGTCCTCGACTGACTGCCTACACAAAACGAATTAGAGGAAGGAGATGCAAGGGGGACAACGGTGCGGCTTGCAGGAAGGCCACCGAGCGCCGACTTCCGGCCGCAGCACCACCGTGAGTCACCGTGAACCAAGAGCAGACTCTGCAGATGCCGCAACGAACCGTTCCCCCCTTACATTTGTCGGCCACGGCTGTTGGTCCTGACGCGTATGCAAGTCTGTAGACGTGGATACCTTCAAAAGCACTTACAAAGCTGACGCAAATGAGAAACGACTGGGCGCCCAAGACACCACTCGGCCTGTCTTCAATAAGTACAAACGTGGTCACCAATAATTTACGACTCGAGGAACGCCGGAAGCTCTACAGGCAGCCACACGTGTCAAAGATGCCGTCCAAAACCGGACTTCTCCACGGAAGAGTTCGACGATAACGGAAGCACGCATTCGAAAACAGGCACTATGTGATCCCAATCGCTAAATCAGAGGTATGAGACAACGGCAAGCTGCTGAAAGTTAGTTTATAAGGTCTCCGCCGCTTCAATGACACCAAAACTGTAAACGCGACTAAGCAACGAAAACGCATGCAAACAAAAGGAGAGCATCTCCGATGCCACGCAGTCCGTAATAAGTCCAATCGCAATCTGTACTGAGCAGCGCCGGATATAAGGAGACCTGCGGGACGTTCAACCCGCGGCGACCAGAAGTTGGACAAAGCTTCAGCAGAAGAGCACATGGTCGCTGTTGACAGTTGGTTTACGCAAAGCAGACTCCTAACCGAACTGGGGTGTAACGTGCGAGATGGTTCCCGACCGGAGCACTCCTTAACTATCGCTGCCCACTGCAACATGCATCGAAATACGCGCGGCTTCGGCAGAACGCTAGGCTTCCAATAGATAGATGTCTGAGCACTGACAGACACCAGGACGGACCAGCGAAGACGGCTTGTCCATCATGGCCGTCTTCACTTCCGCAAGAGGCACAAAGGTGAAGCCCTAGTTTACGTTGCACTGTTACAAACGTGAGAAAAAAGTTAGCTTTTGTTTAGCTTGTGGTTAAACCTCGAGTTACGCGAGAGCAATCTGCATGGCCGCAATTAGGTTCGGCTTGAAAGTAAAGATATGGCTTTTGCACATAGTAGTTTACGATTTCAGCTTAATTTATGCCATAGGGGAATCACTTCACATATGAGCATCCCTTGCCTCTCGTCGTTGACCATTCTCATTCGGGTGTAGAAGAGTTCTAGTAGTATGGCATCGTCTCTACATCGCGAACTCCGAGGCACACCGCCGTCACAACGTTCGAACGAACCTTCTTTCCTAGCAACTCGTTATTGTTGTTCGCCTGTACCAACTAACGAGTTATCTGTTTCTTCTTCTCACAGACAGGCACGGCGATATGACGAGACTGTTGCTAATGTAGCTAACGCAAAAAAAAAAAAAAAAAAAAAAAAAAATGACGGCAAGATCGAAGTGGAAATGTGAGCACACTGGTGAATCAAATGAAATATCGAGCGACTACGTTAATGTGCTCATGTTAAACGAAACTGCGAACTACGTTCAAAACAATAACGGCAGACTAAACGAAAGCTTGGTGACCGCGTAATGGCAGCCCAATCGAGCAAAGTGAAAGGACCCTACGCAATGGCAGCCGGCAGTTTCGCGACATCACCGCTAATCCACCGAGGACACTGGCCGTTATCACGTGGCTCCCCATGCCACATCCCATGAGAAACCAAAGCGCGAAAAGTAAACTGCAGCCGCCTACAAGTACAGACGTCAAGAAGACCTACCAGCATGGCGAGCTCGGGAGCTGCGCGCGACAGTGGCGCCATCTCTCGACAACTACGAGCCCCGAGCGGCTCAACAGCTGACTACACCCTGACAGGACAATCAACCAGAGTTCGCTAGATAGAATCCAATGTCGCGAAAAAAGAAAAACGAAGAAAGGCTGCTAAGACGGACGACGGGCAGAATTAAGTGAAGGACCAATGCAAATACCAACGGAGACGCAGGCTACAGGAGCACAAAGGCGCAAGGAGAAAGCGTTCAGGTCGCTCAGGAGGACCGTCGAAAGCGAGTCCTCCGACGCAACCGCGGGTAGACAAAGGGGTGCGCGCGCTCGGCCGCTCTCTCCCCCGCAATGAGGGTGGGGGAGAGCAAACAAGCTTCCCCCCTCGTTCTTGTGGCCAGAGGCTCGGACGACAAGGCACGTAGTACGGCTGGCTGCTCCCGCTGACCAGTCGCAATGGTGGCCTTTTGCTGGGAGTCATTCGGCGTACGTTTGCGCAAGAAGCGTGCCTTGAGAAAGTGCTCTGCCGTCCCGGCGACGACCGCCCACAACACAGCAACTACGCTCGGGCACGATTGAAGAAAAAAAAGAAAATGCGGAGGGGAAAAGAGAAGGAAACAATGGCGCGAACTGACGCTGCAAATGTTGCCGTTTGACGGCTGATGCTTCAACTGAAGGCTCCACTGCTACATAAGAACAAGTTAGAAAAATAAAAAAGCAATGGCGGGAAAGTGCGTTAGACCCAAATCAACGTTAGTTCACAGACCTTCAGTCTACACAATATCGCTATGTTTATATAACGAGTTTACGTGGTCCACCTCCCCTATATGAAAGTACCTTCTGCCTACAAGGTGCACTGCCAAACAATGAGCACAGGTTATTTTGAATAGCTAATTTGACGATACTGCAAGGTAGCTTTTTACTCCATAATCCTGCCTTCATATCAATGTACTACGTACACAATCATAGGAAATAAAAATTTTATCACACTGGTAGACTGCACTGCCAAATCTGGCCAGAAGCAAGCGAGGTAGGCCTAGGCAAGACCTGCGATCGCTGCTTGCCACAGAGACGACAGATAAACACACGCTTGCTTCCACCGCCAGGTTAGTGGCCCCTAACCCGACGCACCCGAACAAAAAATAAGAGAGAAAAGCCACCGACGCCAGGAGCCGAGAACAAAAGGCAGAAATAAAAAGCGGGAGCGAGGGTATCGACCCGTTGCCTTGGGCTAGGAACGCGGCGCTAGATCCGGTCAATCGGCGTCGAATGGGAAAGAGACAAAAATGCACAGAAACGCCACGGTAAAGCTGCCAGGTTTCGAGAAGCGGCGACGAGAAAATTAGCTACCTCATGCCAGGTGGCGAAAAAAAATGTGAAGAAAAAGACGGAGAAAACAGAAAGACCCCACAGAAAATCGCCGCGATCGCAACGTTAACTGGGGCTGCCTGGCGAGAAGACGTCTCGACGGCACACCAGGAACTGCCAAAAATAACCGGCCCACACACTCCCCGACCGCCCAGAGTGTTCGCTTTCTGCTGCTCTCCGGGCGCCACCGCGGGGTCCCTACACTGTGAGCGCGCGCGTCAGCGCGGGGTCCCACAGCGCGACGACCCATGCGCCGCAGACCCCGAGCGCGCACTCGACTCGACCCGACCGACAGGAACCGCGCTCGGCTAAGCCCGCTGCCGCCGCGCTGTCGAGCGAGTGAAAGCGGCGCAGCGCGTCCGCCAAAGGAGGGCAAAGCTACACGGCGCACAACACACACACAACACGGGCCGATCCTTGGGACAACGGGGTTCGCTGACCAGCCAGAACAGCAGCGAGAAAAATCCAGCGTTGAACGTGCGACCCGTCGTCACACACCGGGGTCCCGACGAAGCAGCAACAGCAGCGGCGCCTTTTGACGCGAGCGCGCGCGCTCGGTTCGTGCGAAGGGGCGCACACTCACCTAGAGAGGCATCCAGAGGGGTTGTAATCCATGAGAAGGACAGAGCACTTTTCGCGAGCGGGTGTATCCGAGATGTGGTAGCCCGAGTCGGGGCCCGACACTGGGCTACAGGTGCGCAGACAACCCCATTCCACGGGGCACACACAGAGCAGCGGTGGAGGCAGCGGCACAGCCAGCGACGGGCGAGCGCGCAGGCGGCGGCGGCGGCGGAGAGAAGCCCGATCGAGTTTAGAGATCGTTCAACTCTTCCCGGCAGCCACCGCGCGGCAGAGGAGGAGAGCGAACAGGGCGTAGAGGGGAGAGGCGCACACGACGCCGCCGCAGTCAAGCAGCCCTAGCCGGCGGCGACAGAAGCAGAAAAGCCGCCGCGGCACGAGGAGGAGGAGAAACCGGCGGAGGAGGGCGCGGTGCACACGCGCAGGCTGCAGGGAGGAAGAGGAACTCGAAACAAAAAGCCAGAAAGAGCACGCAAAAGAGAGATAGAAAGGAAAAGAAAAAGCCACACAAGTTAGAGGGAGAGAGAGAAAAAAATAAAGAATAAAGCGAGAGAAGCACCACGCGGGTGAGCAAGCAGCGGCGGCAGCGCCGAAAATGCGAAACGGAGAAGAACGGCTCCACCAAGAGGAACACGCCTCAGGAGGAAGTATGTGTGCGTGCGTGCGAGCGCCCGGCCCGGCTGGCCCGCTGCACACGCGAGCGAGCCATGCGCGGCGGCAGCGGCTCGGGCAATAACGCCCGAAATGAGCGGAGAAATAAGATGGAAAGCGCACAGGACGGAGAAAAAAGAAAAGAGTTCCGAGAGCACCCCGTAAGCGTTAGCGCGCGAATGCAGGCGAGGAACGCAGCCAACGAGAAGAGAGCGCCGAAGTAATATAATATGCTCCTTTCGGGGGATCCCGGAGAAACAAGGGAAGAGAGCACGGGGTGGCCAACGATGTCCTTGGTGCGTGTGCCGGCGGCGTAGCGCACGAACGGGCTGCGCTTCTCTCATTAAAAAAAAAACCAAAAAAAGAAAAAAAAATGCGCCGGCGACCCATGCATATGAGATGCGGAACATGAGGTCCGCCAGACGATGCGAGGTCAGCCGGGGGCGGCAGTTACCGAAGGGGGAATACAAAGCAGCGGCCCGGCCGAGTGGAGAATGCGCGCCGCCAATTGCGACGAAAGCGAAAGTGGGAGTGCGCCGACGGACTTCTAAATTGGGCGTTAACTGCGAACGCGATACTGTCCCGCTTCTATTCCCCAGCTCCACCACCACGGCCGGTCTTTTTCCACTTTCGACTTCGATCCGCATTAAAAATGAAGAGAACCTGAGAGGCGCCTTCATATTTAAGGAGCACTAGCTGCTCCACACTTTTATGCAGACTGTTTCGGCGTTCACGCTCAGTCGCCAAACCATATGTTAACTATTAGAAACGAGTTATGTCGGAACTGACCAGAACGACAACAGGAAACAAAGCCAGTTTAGAAAGGAGCGACCGGTTAAGAACAAACAATATGGACAAGTTCGAAATTGGAACTGCTGCTGACAGGCCATCAAAGAATTCGCGACGCACTGATGAGATTACTGTAATACGAGAGCAGCGCGGAAATCAAATCCCCAAAAGCCGTGGTACCAATTACACGGAACCAAAAGCTTGGACAAAGCGACCAGAACAGACGAAGAGAATCCTGTACGTGTGTCGAAAACCGAAAGAAGAAGAAGAAGAAAAAAAAAAAAACGAGCAGAGCGGTTCAACTCGGGTCACAAAACTAGAGAAAGCAAACAAAGACGCGAGGAAGCAAAAGCTCTCGTTCCCTCTCTTTTCGAACTGCCTTGCTGTCTCCATTCTTGGCCTACCGACAATAACGAGTGCGGAGCTAAAGCGAGCGGCAGGTAGGGAACGATTCAACACAAAAACGAGCACAAGTTTGGAACGGGCCGACATGAAGAGAGAGAAAAAAAAAAAAGGGTGGGGGGGGGGGGGGGGGGGGGGGGGGGGGGGGGGGGGGAGATGTACGGCCTCCGAAAAGAACACGAATTATAATCCAAAACGAAAACGGGACAGCAAATTCCCACAATTTTCTGTCGGTTACGATGCAGGACGCCTAGACACTAAACCATGGGCAGAAAGTGCTCTACCGCACTCAGTCATTTCTTTTCTTTTTTTTTTTTTTTTTTTTTTGCATCTGTCTCCCTGAGCGAAGCACGCAATTATTCGCTCGCAGCTACCGCCCTCGCCTAGCCGAAATTTCAAGGAACAAAGACTAAGCCCGAACTAGCAAGAAGATTGCTGTTGTGACCGGGCAAGGCGACCGGACTCCAATTCAGGCGGACGCCAAATTTCTCTGACCAAATTCCGGTGCTGCGCTGCAAGGCAACCGCGGCACAATGAAAATGAGCCTTGCTCCCAGACATGGTGTCGTCAATGGCCCTGGCGGCGGAACCCCATCGCACCGCGGCAGATTTGAAGCGGGTGACGAAGCAGCGTGATTGAACCTCTTAGGCAGCCGACAAGTGCTGCCTTCTGATTGCACAGTTTGAGTGCAATGGCTTCCCGGGCTACACAAGCACGAGCGCCGCCGCTTGGAGGGAGACCGTCACAAGCGTCCGGGTACAGTACGTGGTGCTCGCAAGCAGGGGAGGCAACGCGCCAGCCGTCGCTGAAATAAAACAGCCGCGTATGGCTAGTGCCCCGTGGTTGGTTTTGAAGAAACGCGCAGTTTGTCTCGCTTCGCAGTGAATACTTACATTTAGCTGCATAGGTACAGTTTTGCCAAAAGTTTAGAGGCCAATAGGTCTAGTTCTAAACCATGCAGTGGCGCTCCTTCGTTAGCGGAAGTCCTTCCTGTTGGAGAGGGTAGGAAAAAAAAAAAAAAAAAATCTCCCTGGGTAGGTTTACAAATACTGGAATGCATTACGAGCCACGGTGCGGCTCAGAAGCAAACCTGCTTGGCTCTGAACTTTCGAGAAAGAATGTACATATATCGCTATCCTTATCACAAACTAGCTTCCAACTTCACTAGCAAATGAATGCTAGATCTCGCCCACCCGCTCCAAATGCGGTTAGCCCTTCCTTGCCGCCAAGCAGATTGTTCCCGTTTTTAAATTTTGCGCAGTTCTTCACAGCTAATTACGAAGTCTATGCAACAGCGGTATAGCAGCAGTGGCGGTGACAACATGCTTGACAGAACTTTGGGGAGGAGCTAAGTGACCGTCCGTGTGCTGTGCGGTATCAGTGCACGTTAACGATCTCCATGTGATCGAAATTATTTCGAAGCCCTCCACTGCGGCTCATCTTCTCTTTCACTTCAACCTTCCTCCCTTTACGTCACGGTTCAGGTGTCCACAGAAACAAGTGCGACAGATACAGCGCCTTTCCCTTCCTGTGAACCCAATTATTATTATTATTATTATTATTATTATTATTATTATTATTATTATTATTATTATTATTATTATTATTATTATTATTATTATTGCCTCCAGCGCCGCTGCTGTCTCCACCAAGGAGCCCTTGGGCATCAAATCCGTGTGAGGACGTCAATGTTGTCCTTGCAGAATATTGCCGCATGACGCGACCCGGGCGTAGCACAACTCACCGATTACCGCCGTAAGGAGCGACCATATACGTAGCACAACCACCGTGCCAGCGGCCTTTCGTGAATTCGAATTCGCGCACCTGTCCGCCACACGGAGGGCTACCGAATTATCCGTTAGCCGCACTAATTGCTTTGCACTCTGACTATTAGCGGCCGGCGCCGTAGACCGCAACACGTGGGTTATTCTCCACGACAAGGGCGACTCGCAGCTTTGAAAAGGAACTAAAAACGCCACGAGGACCGATGGTTTTGGTTTGGTTTGTGGGGTTTTACGTCCCAAAAGCAACTCAGACTATGAGAGACGCCGTTCTAACAGCCGTAGAGTTCTAACAGCCGTAGTGGAAGACTCCGGAAATTTCGACCGCCTGGGGTTCTTTAACGTGCACTGACATCGCACAACACACGGGCGCCTTGCTTTTCGCCTCCATCGAAAAGCTGCCGCCGAGGCCGGGATTCGATCCCGCGCCTTTGGGAACAGTAGTCGAGCGCCGTAACCACTGCGCCACCCCGGCGGGGTGCCACGAGGACCGAGTCAGCTCCCTACTTATGGGAGCAGAATGGCAGATGAAACCTCAGGTTATTTTCCTTTCTCATTGACAAAATAATATACGTCAAAAAATCGCTATAACTCTGAAACATGCACCGTTCAGAGCGCTCGAGCAAGGTTGCGTGAAAAAAAAATAAATAAATAAATAAAAATAAAGACAAATACGGAAGGAGCAGTGTAGTTCAAGACAGCAATGTTAAGCAACCACCATCACACGTGCTATCTGCAAGCTGAGCTACAAATTGCTGAAATAGAGGTTAACTGCACCAGTTTGTATCCGAGACGAACAGTTAGTTTGACGCGGCGTGGCCAATGTCCCACTGTAATAAGCCCCTCAAGACGGTAACGATCGCTCTTTGGACTACTCAAGATGCTCCACTGCTCCTCCCCTTTCAATACATGCACACAAGCTGTCATCTCAAAACACAAACGCTCAAGACTGGGAGACGGGACACAAAAAGACGAATACGTCGCGCGGCACACAGCCACCGATGGAAAAGGAAAAGAAGCGCGCACATGGGGGGGGGGGGGGGGGGGAATATATACGAAGAGAAAGCGTTTGACTTTCCACAGCTGTGCAAACGGGTCGGCAGCGAAGAAGAAATGGAACGAGGTATCGTTCACAATGCGCTGCCGTCGGGGAGCTGGACAAAATCAGGCTAACAATTGCGAGCCATACCCTGCTGGATGGATGGATTTTGAGGCGGAGAGGGAGAGTGACGAGTGATATGCATTATATAAGCCCGCGCACATACTGAAACCGGCAGGGGAACCGACAACAGCGAACGCAAATGAAATACGTCGCTCAAAAGGCGCATTCATATATATATATATATATATATATATATATATATATATATATCGAAGACAGCCCGCCTATACATGCAAAAACGTCTAAGGTCCGTTTCCCGTTTCACATGCTGCGACTGGACCGAAAATAATCGGTCTAGTCGGTGACGCCGCAGTGCGATTTTCGGTCAGTGCTTTCACATACAACGCGTTCACAGCGAATTCGGTCGAGCTGACACGCAGGGTTGCTTGATGCATGTACAGCCAACAATTTGTTAAATGCGACATTAATACAGCAAAACGTGTATCGATGTTGCTAGTTTTATGCGCGTTTTTAGTGACGACAGAATATTTCGTATGCTGTTATTGGAATAAATCAGTTTGCATTATTAAACAACTACGTTGCTGCGCTGCTTGCGATACTTCACTTCCGGCGGTAGCACGTGACGGCAAGTGACGCGCTCATGACGCGCCGTCAGGATGCTCCTCATTGGTCAGTCCACGGTCAGTCGCAGACCGATCACACCGACGCTGCGATCGAATTCCAACAAGTTGGAAACCCGTCGCAAGCTGTCTGCGGCTTGACCGACGGCCCTTCCCAGTCGCAGACCGACGGAATTCGCAGTGTCGCAGGCGAAAATCGCATGCATGTGAAACGGGCCTAATGCGCCTTGCTCATGTGCAATCAGGTGCGCGATGCACCTGGCACATATTTCACTCCTGGGAAGAGTCGAATGTGTTTCTGCAATAAAATACACCTCGCCGATTTTGATCAAGCATATTCTTTTTGCCAATGCAAAGCATTGGCCCATATACGTTGACCACAGTAGGCGCGTGCGTCGTTAAAAGATTGCGCAGTGTGACGGTAAGCGAAAACAACAGAAATGCGCATTGCTTCCGCTCACACGAAGTAAATAATAAAATATGAGTGCGCACACTCTCCGAGAGGCCGGTGACCGGTGATATATAAGCGGCACACGCGTTCTATAGTGCGCGCTTTTTTTTTTTTTCTTTCTAATTCGAGCAATGTGCCGCCTCCTTTCGAAAGGGTTTCTACCAGATTTTTTTTTCTTTTTTTTTTGTTTGTTTCAGTTATTTCTCGCGCCGTGAGAAGCGGGGCAGTTTCTATCAGGAAATGAATCACGACGCCGTCATACAAGCACACCGTCCGCCGTATACTAGCTAAACGATGCCAGGCCGAATGTCCAAAGCGAGGGCAGCTAGCTTTCGAAAGAGTTCCTGCAGGGCTTCAAAATCGCCCTTCAACGCCCACGCAAATCAGCCGAACCGAGCCCACCAAAGCGTGGAGCGGGTTTCCAAACGGCAAGATCAATGTGGGCCTAGCTCGATCTCACAACACACACACAGAAAACCCGTACGCCCAGAGGGACGTTTACGCTTCCACGACTAGCACGCAAAACCGGACTACTGTAAAATAATAGTCGCTACCCGTTACGCAAGTCACGTGCAAAGCAAGGGCTGCATCACTATTGCTCGGTGACGAATGAAGCGGCTTTCAAGCGCCCGAGGGAAGCGACCAGATCGCTGGCTCATTGGCGATCGTCATTGGTTGCATGCATGTCGCAGCCAATGCTTGGCCGCTGCGTGCCGTGAGTGGCAAAGTGGGGACCTAGCTGCCCCTTGCGATTTCCGTGAAACGCGTCGATTTCAATAAGCGTCGTTTGACCCCCCCCCCCCCCCCCCCCCCCCCCTTCATTATGTAACATCTTAAAGGACTACAGACACCAAATTTTAGCGACATTTTTCTTCTGGTTAATGATTCGTAAGAGTATATCGATCCAAACGCGGTTTTCTACGACCGCTAGATAATTTATAATTGTCAAGTCTACTACGCTTTTTTCATTCATCTCTAAGTTGTGCAGTGTAGTATATGATTCATATGGACGGTTAATTTGAATCTCGTCGTTGATGTGAGTGTTGTTTAATATGTTCATTATGTGTGCGTTTTATTTTAACATTCCGTTAATTGACTAGTTTTAAGTCACTGGTTCAAATTATTCGATGTTTTTTTGTTGCTTTGTTTTGTTCCTGAAGGGCACCTACAATTTCTGTTCCATCTTTTTGCTCGTTCCGTTTGTATAATACAATCTCCCAAACCTGCGAGAGCCTCAACCGAGGCTAGCAGTACGTTGTAAATAAAAAAAAATGAATTTTGTTTTCTCAGCAGTTTCAGCAGCCGAGAGATGGCTGTGACGTCACAATCAAGTCTTGGCGCGCGCCATGAAAAACAGTGATATAATGGCTGATTCCTCATTTGTAGTGATTCCTGTTCTTAAGTAGGCTGGCTTTATCATTGCGGTGAATTAAAACGACACAGAAATGATCCTATCGCTGTATTCACACCCCTCACGTGACCTATACTTGACTTTGACGTCACAACCATCGATCGAATGTTGAAACCGAAACAGGTGACAAAAGAAATTCGATTATAAATTACATGCATTATTATAAATTACTAAGATGTCAAAGCCTTTTCTGCAGACGACAATGATTGCCTAGAAGGTGGGCACAGCGTAGTGTTCTAGAACACTGTAGCACAGCGGAAGGGCAGGCATGGACGATCGATCGCAGGAGTAGATAAGGTCGCGGACAACGAAAGCGGAGTGCGATGACGGCCCATGAACGTGGGATCGACACCATATTCACACACCACGCGCAATTTCATACTTTGTTTTTTGCTCCTTTTCTGCTTCCTTTTTGGCCAGATCCACTTCAGACTGCGATCGCCCGTTCCAAAGGGTGCGGTCACATCGACGCACAGAAATAAACGCCCGAGTGTCAGCCCCCTTCTGCCGCCCCCTACAGAATAAAACGCCAATAACCATGACGTCAGTACACCAAATCTTCAGCGAGAACATATGTACGCGAACGCATGTTCACACGTGCAAAACTCGTTGCGCAGTCCAAAAATTTACGCGAAAACTTGATACACTCGTGCCAATCGCTGCACCGGCAGAGCCCACCACACAAAATTAGTACAACCGCCTCGAATTTATTTCGGCGAGTGGAACAGATGAAACCCTGAATCAGTAGAAAATTTCTGTGTCCGAAAGTACCAATCCACTCGCGCAATTCGTCCTATAATGCGCACTCTCGCGTTTGCAGTTCATCCCGGGACTTTATTTTTTTTTTTTTTTCGCGCCACTGAAAGGTGTTACCGACATAGCTCATCAGACCGACGCCAACTCCGTGGCCTTCAGTTTTAATTTCGGCAACGTAGGAGCCATCCGAGATAAAGTAAAAGAAAACGGTGCTGCGCCCAATGAAACACATCGTGCGAGCCACCAAAAGCACGGGGGAGGGGGATCCTTCCCTCATGCTATCCACGGGCGGGTGTAGCCGGCTGGTGCGCGTCCCTCATATCTGCTCAGGCAGCGACTGCCAGGCGCTCCATCTCGACTGTGCGCCCATTACACGAGCAGGAGGAGACGTCGGACGCATGGGCGAAGCCGCGCGCGACGGGCGTGCGACACCCGTGAGGAGCTCAAAAAAGAAAAAAGTCCGAATCACACCACGCACAGGCTACGCCACGTACGGTAGTGGCACGCAAAAATAAAAGTCGCCCCCCTCCCAGGAGCGCGCAGTGAAAGCAGCGCTCCCTTCTTGCGCCAGGGGAAGAAGAACCCCGGGGCTCGACCGACAGTGCGCCGTGCCTTCGACTGCGCCGCCGGGACACCGCGGAGTACGCGCACACCGAACCGCAGCGGCGTCGGCGACGCCGAAAATAGCGTCCCGGGCCGCAGAGCGAGGACATAATGGACGCCCGTGTCGGAGGAGAAAGCCGCGACACACGGAGAACAAGCCGTTTCCGGGCCGACAGCGCGCGCATGACGCCGAGCTCGATGGGCCTTCCCTCCGCGCATCTGCCGGTTGTGTAGCACGATTGCCCTGCATGCGTGCAAAAAACACCAGTCGCAAAATCCCCAGTGTTTACCTCGTGCTAAAATCTCGGTACGGTTCGCCTGATCCCTGTATACGTATACCGTTCACGTGCGACGGCACCGCAGAAGGCGAGGCAAGATTTTAACAATCCCAACATCCAGAATAAGATTGGTATGGGGAGCAATTGGCAAGCATTCGCAGATTGTGACTAGCAGCTTACCGGTATCGCTCAAGAGGAAAGTATGCAACAGTTGCATCTTACATGTACTCCCCTATGGGGCTGAAGCGCGGAGTGGGTTACAAAAATAACTCCCGTCACTGACAGTCTATAGTGAAAATCAAGAAGAAGAAATGGGCGTGGGCAGGACATGTAGTGCGAAGAGAGGATAATTCATGGTCGATTAGGGTAACAAACTGGATTCCAAGGGAAGGAAAGCGTAGCAGGGGGCGGCAGAAAGTTAGGTGGGCGGATGATAAGAAATTCGCAAGGGTCAAGTGGGTGCAGCTAGCACAGGACCGGGTTAATTGGAGGAATTTGGGAGAGACCTTCGCCCTGTAGTGGGTACAGTAAGGCTGATGATGAACATCCTGTAATTTGAAATGGCCCTCTCTTCAAATGCCAAGCTGTGGCCGTAGTCTCCCATTTCAAGCAAGTGCTTATGTCGTGAAATTTAGGTGCAATAAAGTATGGAAACCAAACCAGAAGCACGGGGTCCACACGAGGCTAGCTATTTCTGCGAATACTGCAAAAATAAATAACTAAAGTAAAATAAAATATTGCGTGACCATTAGAATCCCCAGGCTGGAAACATTTGTCCGATCTTCATCCCTTTATCCCAGTGCAAGCTTGTTTCTTTCCTCCTCGCCTTTCTTTCTCCCGTCCGTATACGCGTAGTCTGGGCAAAAAAGTGGGAGAAGACGTATAGTTGATATAAGGCGCAGAAGTGGCGGAGAATGGGGTAGGCCCCGGGACGGCGTCCGTTCGTACTAGATGAATGATGATTGGTCGATATGTAAGACTTTGGAGCTCTGCATGGCATTTTCAGGGGCCAAGTTCCCTTTCCATCAGACAACAGTAGCCGTCCGGTTGGCGGCAAAGAAGATACCAAGCCACGCAAGAAATCGACGAGTTGCTTTCTTCCGCACCTGACCTAAAACGTAAAATAACGGATTTACGACGACTACTGTGCCGGAGTTCCCGGGTTCGAACCCGACCGCGGCGGCTGCGTTTCGATGGAGGCGAAACGGAGAGGCGTCGTGTGCTGTGCGATGTCAGCGCACGTTAAAGATCCCCAGGTGGTCGAAATTACTCCGTAGCCCTCCACTACGGCCCCCCTTTCTCTCTATCCACTTTCACTCCCACCTTCATCCCTTCCCTTACGGCGCGGTTCGGGTGTCCACAGAGCAAGTGTGACAGTTACTGCGCCTTTCCCTTCCTGTGAACCAATTTAACTTTTATTTAACTTTAACGGATTTACGACCGTGAACGCAAAGACCCATACGGCCGCGTACGGCATGTGATGTGGCGGGACAATAAGTGACACGAGAGAATCACTCCGTTGGCTTCTGAGTTCTAGGCTTTTTGAATATGGAGCAAATACAGCGGGGCATTTGGTGCGCAGGTTTTTGCACGGGTCTTCTAGCATTTCGTGCCCTTTAAAGCGACGGCCCCGACCTTGGGTGCTTGCTGGACGAGCCGCGAGGAAGATGCCGCCGCTGCAACCCGCGGTCACCAGAACATGATCCCCAAGCAGACAGCTTAACGCGATGCCACGAGAGAGGCGCATCTCGCCAAACAAATTGCGATGAGCACTCAAAAAAGGCCAAATCTACGATTCGTATATTTGGCACAGAACGGCCCGTGAAGCGCTCGCGCCCAGAGAAATCGACTGGCGGTAGCGGTTCACGCTGTGCCAAATCTTTCCATCGCATACTTTTACCGTACATTTACCCTGGCGCACATACAGCTTATGGCCAGCGCGCACAAGGCGATCGGTCCCGACGCGGCAGGCGTGGTGCTGCTGGCCGGCACCAGGTATACCGTTCGGGCTATCGTTAGCGGCGCTCGCTACGCTAAAGCTCTTCGAACAGATCTTTACAGTTCCCAGTCGTAGAAAAGGGCCAGAGCGAAGGTGCAATAACAAGAGCTGAGCGTCTTCGCTCCACAGCCTACCGCACTAGCTGGTCCCATCCTATCCCGACAGAGCTGAGCAACATTTCCATCCGCCAAGCCGTTACATGAAGAAGGCGCGATAGCATTGCCACGTGGCGCTGCTCGCACTCTTGCGTCTCTGTAAACACATCTTGCTGGCGCCAAGTTGGAAAGACACAATGTGATTACTGGCTGGAAGCCTGGCGGTCGGCGTGTAAATGCTGATGCGACAACCTTCGCAATAAGAACCAGCAGGCCGTGGGATTCGCCGAGCTGCACCACCGAAACAGCGCGAGGCAGCCCCCCGAAAGCAAGCGAGCCCCACAAGAAACTTCCCTTTCCCCGCACAAGGGTACCGTGGCGGCAGACGGCCGCCGACAAGAGGAACGCTCTGCCAAGGCGCCGCTAGGTCTTTCCTTTCGGAGGAGGTCAGATCCGTAAACTGCAAAATCCCAGACGACCCTTTTTCTCGACAAAGGAAGTCCGTCTAGAAGGGAAGGCGCCGCGTTACCAGGCGCCACTTCCGAACGCCTGAAGTCCAGACCACCCTTTGGTGCCGCGCCACGTGCAGGTCAACCACCATATGTGTGTTCTTCAAAATAGCTACGTACATCAAAGAAGCCTCCACCTGCAGCGAGGCATGGCCGGTCTCGAGGAAGAGTGCGCGGTCACCCTCGAGACCGGCCGTGGTGGAGGTATGGTGGAGGCTCCGCGTCGTAGCAGACGATTTCCGCCACCATGGCAACGGGATAGTGCGCGCCACTGTATGCCTTTTGGCTTTAAAAAAATAAAATTAAAAAAAAAATAAAGTTGTAATTTGGCTAAATGCACCTAGCATTTTTCTTTTTTCGGCCATGTCGACGATTTGAGGCGACTTTAGGGCCCCGTGTGTCGCGCTGTCATATGTCAACGACACCGACAGATACTTTGTCCAAGCAAACTGCAGCTACAAGGCAGGTATTGCATAAAAATGCGAGCATACTGCCGCTGTGAGTTTTTTTTTTTTTTTTTTTTTTTTTTTTAACAGCACACCATTGTTAACCATGCACCTTCAAACGTGAGGAATAGCGATTCCATTCCAAGAATTGACCGTTCGCGGTAATCTGCAAGTTAGGTACTCAACAGATTGGCTAGAAACCAAATGATGACTTTCCGCGAGGACACAGAAAAACTTTTTGGGAACTAATGGAAGCTCAGAACGTCGCCGGATGGCTCGAAAAGAAAAGCTGTCGGAAAGGTGCAGTCGTGGACAAAACGTTTGCGCGATGGTGGATGCGGCATAATTCTGCTTTGCATCGCTAGTTGGTCTACTAATATATTTCCAGTGAATGAAGCGTTCATGCCCCCTCGTGCTTCAGTATCTTTTATTCACCTGCGTCGTCAGACCGTAGCCAGATAATTTTGTTTTAATGCGAAAGCATTACTTCGCTATTATTCACAGATTTCTGTTCGCAGACCGCGTCAGCAATATCGTGTCCGCAGCAGTTGTAATCGAAAAGTAGTAGAGGTTAACGAGTGGTGTCAATCAATAGAGAGTGACGTAATGTTGTGTCCGAAAAAATAATTAGCCCAATAAGTTAACTAGGTAATTATTCGAAGCAAAAATGTAAAAGTAAAGGCAACCATGGTCTCATTGGTCAATGGCTTGACGCCACATTTGAATGTATCAAATACTAAAATAGTTAATTGAATCAGTCAATTAAGGTGACGTCACGCAATCTGAAGTCGAGCCAAAAAAGGGCATAGGAAGGGATTGGCGCGCAATTTGAAAGAACCAAAGGCTAAAACGGGTAAACAAAAGTGAATCAAGCAACTAGAAGCAACCAACAGCAGCATCCGTGCTTTCGCATTACTCCAATGCAGATTCTGCAGTGCTATTTAATTTTTTTCTGCAAACCCATATGACTCAAATTGTCCATGACTGTACAATCGTACAAAAGATACAATGTACACCACGTTGTCTTTGAAGCTGCCCCCATCGTGTTTCCAGCTTAACAACAACAACAACAACAAAAACAAAAAGCAGACAATGACATAAATGATTCCAAAGGTGGTTTGACCGGCGCCTCGGGCCCCGTGAAAAAACGTTACTAGAACCAGCTTCTGGTTGTAGTAACTTTGCCGTGCGCTGGGTGGGTGGAGATGGTTTACAAAAAGAAAAATAAACAAAAAGAAGACAATGTCGGCAGCGGCAATTGCCATCTAATACTTCAAGAACCCGAGTTGTGGCCGGCGGAATTGGGACAAAATAAGGATAATTTCAAAAAATAAAAAAGAAAACGAGAGAAAAAAAAAAACATTCGCAGTGAGTACTAGTTCAGTTGACCATGTTCTGCAGCAATGCTTACTGCAACAACCCACGAGAATCTTCGAAACTCCTCTGAACTTCACTAGGGCATGTCATGTAGACCAAGGACGGAACCGTGACGGACAATGGCAGTTGAAAATGTATAGACGGTAAATGTATTCCTGCTTTAATAAGCATGGACCGACACTCATCACTTTCAATGCGTTAAAAGACAGGAAGGAGAAGCGAACCTTGTTTGCCCATGTTCCTCCTTTCGGAGCTCCTAAAGCAGGTCTATTGCTTCGGTGGTCCCAGGATTACCACCGCAGTAATGTTGACGCCATGGACATCCCTGCCTGTCTCCCCTCTTCTCTCGCCTTGTGGCGACAAGTGTAACCATGTGACGACCCGATGGTGGTTGACAAGAGACGGGAAGTACCCTTTCATTTCTGTCCACCATATTTGCCTCCCTTGGCCGTGACCCCCGTGCAGCGTCCAGTTCAACGGCCCGCTGATCACCCTGCTCGTCATGGCCTCAGCCGCCGTGGGCGGATAAAGGTGCGAGTCGCCTACAGGCCGGCAGGCCCGTTCCAAACGCTCTCTGTCGTTGGAGAAGAGCTGGCGGAAGGATGCGGCTTCCCGAGTGGGGACCACTTCCCGGAAAAGGGGTAGCGGCAAACCCCCTTTGATGAGCCAGCCTCTTGGAAAAAAGAAAAGCGCGGCGCCGCAGGTGGACCGGTAACTTCCGCGGGAAAGGCGGAGTTGTGACGAGCGGGAGAGAGAGAGACGGCGCTGGCGGGACGAAGAGGAAGAAGGAATCCCTGACTGGTGCTATGGGGGGGAAGGGGGGGGGGGGGTCGACTTCGAGACAGGCGCAGCAGATCCCAGACGGCTCCCATGTCCCGTGATGAAGCCGAGTGGGAGCTGACTGGTCCCTTGATGAAGTCTTTTCAGTGCCGGGTTCCTGCGTTCCAGCCAAGTTGCTTGCATGGCCGCCCCCGACTTGGGCGATATCAGGGGAAAGTGACCACTCGATACGCGCGGTGAGACACTCGCCGATCTAAAGCCCTTTTGAAGAGCAGTAAACACCGGCTTTTCTCTCTCTCCAAGCTTCGGCACGATCCCGTGTCTAGATTCCAGACCCTTGGAGGCGGTTGCGGTTCAAACCTTCCGACCGCTCTAAAGCCGTCTCAACCAAGTCTCCGTCTCAACCAGGAGTGCCCTAGTCAACGCAACAGAGAGCGCCACCACTCGCTTCGGAGTTCCGACTAGTTTTCAACTCCGCCTTGAGTCACCTGTCCCTTCAGTGGCCGCTTGACGCTTACATCTTGCTGCTTCAGGAATAGTTTCGACTGCACTTCTGGAGTAAGTGACAAGGCTACACATAGGACCACCGCAGAGTTAGACTCGCGTGCCGTCTATGCTTTCGAGGCTCCCCAGAGGGCTTACTCGCTTCTATAAAAGTAGTTTCGAAATGAATTAATCACTTTTGCACCGAAATTACTGCCCTAAAGTAATTCGTCACATTACTAAATAACTAAAACAGAAAAGTAATGCGCTACATTAAAAATTATGGTGGAAGTAATTAAATCACTGCCATGTCTGGCAGCTGATTTCTCTTCGCCCATGACAGAGTATGTTCTTATTGACGCTTAACACACATCAGGACAACGTATGAAACACCCCAGCTGCATTGCTTGGGCCGCATCACAAACCCCGTCCCTTTCTGTGCGCAAGTTTGATTCTGCCCGCCCACAGCCTAGCACCGCTAGCTGCCCGAGAACGACAACTCGGGGTCGTAGCCCTCGGCCGAAAGCGAGCCTCAGACGGAACCCCTCCGCGCGTCCAGGGACGGGAGTGTGCACGCAGTGCTGCGGGTCAGCTCGCCGAAAGAGGCAGCCTAGAAAATCCGGCACTTGGGCAGAGGAAAAAGGGGAGAGTTAGAAGAAGGTGGAAAGGCGCTCTCAACTTCCTCCGCACCTCACCCTCTCAAAGCTTGTTTCGGCTCCTGGCGCTGCTACACGCGGCGGCGGCGGCGGCGGCGGCGGCGGCGGCGAGGAAGGAGAAATATAATTAAAGAGATGCGCGGCCCGCCGGGTGAGTGACCGCCGGACTGGGCTCCAGCAGTAAACGGCGGCGATCCACTCTGCGCCCCGGCAGCAGCAACAGCGCACGCACACACATACACACCCCGTCGCACAACAGGCCAAAGATAAATGACATTCGGCCCTGCGCGGGTTTCGTGGGCGCGCACAACGGCAGTGCGCACGGCCGGCATTCTCCGGGGAGAAAGTAAGCAGCGAGGAAGACTCCTTGCCCTCTCCCCAAGAACTAACCGGGGCGTCCATATCCTATGAGCACGCGGTGCTGTTCCATCGTACCGGTAGAGTGCTGGCACAGACTGACCCCCGCCTCCAAGAGCGCACGGCGAACGAAGTTAATTACTGCATGATCATTCCTGTTCAGGACACATGACACACTCCGCGACAGTTCTCAGTGTACTACCTCGAAACAGTAAAGATCTTGTGATGGATACCGAGTCTATAATTTCGTTAACTTTCATATAATATCTTAAGCAACCATGTCCCGCTGTACCAAGAGCATAAATTAGGCATACTCGCGTGTCCAGGAGTAGGCCAAAGAATACAAGCTGCTACACCTGCAAGATATCCAGTCAACTCGGAGTAACCAGGGAAGTGCAAGAATGTGCTTTCCTTTCGTGCTCCGACCCCAAACAAGAAACTTTATCTTTGTCCTCGCAAGACTTTTTCTCTCCAGATTAAACTGACGTCGATCTATTCTTGCGGAATGTTCACGTCGGCCAGCAGTAAGGGTCGGGCGGTCGCTGACAACCAATCAGTGGCTTACAGGACAGCTATCGATGCCCACAGTGGATGGCGAAAACGTCGCAAGGGTCGTCACTAGAACGACGAAGTTTCGGTTACAGGAAAGGTGGTTCTTTTTTTTTTTTTTATTTCCTCTACTGAGCTCGTTGCCCCAAGAGGTATAAATTAAACTACAATGACCCCAAAGGCAACACAAGAAACGTCGCGTATCAATCCGCCGCACAATATGGCAATAACAAGGCGCGGCACTAGTACGTGCAGAACGCCAAAATACAACACATTCCGAGTGGCAGAGAGAACTCACAACAGCAAGATAGAGGACTGCTAATTGGGGACGGCAAATCGGTGCGGACAGGGGTACGACGCACACACGAAAGAGGGTTATGACACGCAAGGCCGCGGACAGCAAGCAGCCTCGATGAATTATGAAGACAAAAGGAAAAGGAGAGGAGACGAAAAAGAAACGGCAGAGGTCCAAGACACGGACTTCCGCGCCCCTGCCCGGGTGCGGCGAAGCGCGATGGGAAGAACCCATAAAACACCAGCGGGCGGCCCTTATTCCGCGCGAGCAACAAGGCGCTAGCGCCCGCAGCGGGCGCGCCAGGACAACCTTGGATAGAGGAACCGCGCAGCCATTTCACTCTTTCTCGTTTTCTTTGTGGCGCTTCTCAGTACGAAGGAAACCAATGAGCGGATTGTCGAACAAGAAATAGCGCGAAAGGCGTTGTTCTCCGCATAATAAGTGCAAAAGGTGCGTCACCAGCCGACCGTTTCGCTCCGAAGGTCGAGACAGCCCTTCAAGCGTTGTTCTCAAGAGGTCCTCAATCTTTCCTCCCACTGGGAATGGTCGTACTCCTCGAGCGGATTTCAGCAACGATGCATGGACAACACCTTGTTCTTTTTTTATTTTTTTCTCTCTCTTTCCCTCTCAAGGTATACTAGCCTTGTGAAACCAGAAGAGAAATAAGGCTCATGCAGCGCAACTCAAATTGCGGCATACAAAGTTTCGCTTTAGGAGTAGACACGCAACGGTTTTAGCGCCACCTTTTCATTCCGCAAATAATTTTACATTCTTTGTTTAAGTTGGTTTTTAGATGAAGGAAGGCGGCGGAGTATCTCTCTCTCTCTCTCTCTCTCTCTCTCTCTCTCTCTCTCTCTCTCTCTCTCTCTCTCTCGGCGACTTTAACACCGCTTTTTAACTCGGCGAATACTTACTTTTCTGTTTAAGTTGGTTATTGGAGAAGAAACAATACCTCACTTCCCCGAGGAAAGTTACACTTGTAAGGGGCTAATTGGTGGTCTTGGAATCCCTGTCACAAACCGGCCTCCAGCTTCATAATAGTAATTCTTTATTTGCGCCATATGACATGACACGGGAGACCGGCAGACAGGGCAGCTAGACTAGGCCGCGGCCCGCATATGCACTTCACAGCAGGGCATGGAACATCCCTTAAAAGGAAAGAAATTGCAGCAACTAAGGAACTACATACAAATAACTAAATAAAAGAAATGAAAGTTTTTACACAGTAATGCATCACTGATTTCATTTTCTGGTCATATATCTGAACGTAAGCTGTGTTAGAAGCAAGCAAAAGGTCACTCAGGCAGTCTAAATAACAGCAAACAGGAATGCAATGGAGATGAATTAGATAATAGATAAATTATGCCCATTGATTATTTGAACCACATTCAAATAAATAAGTAAACATAGAAAGAGAAACACGACAAATAAAACATACAAATGGCAGAGGGGCTTCTTACTCTGTAAACAAATAATTTCGAAGTTATTTAAATGTAACCTTCTCAAACTGAACATGTGCACGATGCAATCTGTTTAACAATATGGGTAACTTATTTTGCAAAGTTTGCAGATCATATGTTGTTTTAGAGGTTCCCACTTTCCAAAGCTCTGTGTGGCGTGTCTATAGTGTGTAGCAGTATTTTCTTGTAACCTGGCTAGCTGATATAAACGTGAACAATTATTTTCCTTTTCATTCTTAAAAGCTTTACAAAGAGCATAAGATATTCGCTAGCAGGGAATATGCTGTATTTCTTGAACAAGTAATGTAATGCCTCCGGATATGTATGTGATTAAGAGGCAGATTTTCCAATGCTCTCAAATATCTTTTCTGTAATTTATAAAATTTCTGCAAATTTCCCTGCGTTGTTGTAGCCCAAACTAAATGACAATAATTAAGTCTAGACGAAAACAAGGCATTATAGATTAACATGAGAACTTTTTGGAGCAGTACATTACGATTGCGGTACACTAAGCCAGCTTGATTACCATACTGTCTACGCGGGCATCCCATGACGTATTATCCTGGGAAAGAACACATAACGTCTTAAGAGTGGAAGTAATTTCTAGACGAATAGTGTTTAAATAGATAGCCTCTTCTATAGATATTCGCTGTTTTCACTTCGAAACAAGTAAAAGAGGTAAAAACAACTTGACAAGACAAAATTTGACTAGAAGAGATGGATGCTAAATGGTACATCATTCTGAATGCTGCGCAAAGTGCGGTTGCGTCCCAACTTGATACGAAATCACGTGCGTGTTTTCTTCAACACCGTTTTTTTTTTTTTTTTTCCAATCTGGGTTATACCCCTGTCACACGGGCAGTTTCAATGCCCATTGAGTAGATGTAGACCGAACTCAATGGGGATCGGCCACTGCCACACGGAGTTTTCAATGACCATTGAACTCGATCGACACTGACTCAATGAGGTTCGCGAACGACCATTGGAAATGCCAAGGAACATTGGCAGCAGCCCCGCACTCGCCCTAAGGTGAAAAACAAGGCATAAACTTATAAGAAACAAAACAACTTCTGGGTTAAATTATTTAGACTACATTATACAGTTCGTCAAGTAGTTTTTCGCAAGTCAAAACGATCGCTCTATAGAATGTCCGGTGTTCAGATACAAACTGACGCTGTTCCAGAGTGTCTATAGCTGCTGTTCTATGGCAGTGCGGCATGCTGGTGTGTTTCATGTTCGCCCTTTACAACGCTTTGCGACAACCGAGACCAAGAGCCCCACATGTGCTTCTAACGATAGCAATTATGAACGTAGCGAAGACTGCCAAGTTATGGCAGCATCGCTAGAGCAAAATGAATCGGACGACAGCATATCGTTCGTCGTCGTTTTGTCTGCTGTGAGGTATTTGAATACATATCTCTGAACGAACTTTCATTTAATAATAGCATTTAGTGCGCTATCCGCCTCGTTCTATCCTGTTTCACTTCGAATTTTTAGTGGGTGTTATTACCCGTGGCACCATCTGTCGAATAACACGCTCACTACTTAATATTCATTGGAATTTGCCGTGTGGCGTACTGGTGCATCACGATGACCCTGGAAAGTTTCAGTGGTCATTAACTCAATGGGCATTGAGATTGCCACTGTGACAGAGGTATTAGGCGATCGCAACGGAGCTGAACGAGTTCCATACGTTTCGCGTTAAAAAAAAAAAAAAAAGCCTCAGCTTCTAATTCTTGAGCGAGCATTGACTGGGCCAGTGTACACCTAATAGAAAAGTGCACTCTAAACATGTATAACCCCATAAGGGAGTGAAAAGGGGGTAGCATGTTTTCTATAGCTCACTCCCTTGTAAGGCCACGGCATTCCCTCCAGCCCTGGGGTAGATGTTTCATCGCTAGAAATACAGAATATTTACAGGATGGCAGAATACGGAATATTTACAGAAATACAGGATATTTACAGGAGAGGACGGCGGAATTTAATTATGGCTGAATGAAACAAGGCTTCCATCCTAACCAGTTACTAAAGAAAAGGGACCATTTATTTGCGCGTCATGCGTTAAATGGCTGCTCAAGCAAGCAACCTACAAAGCTAAAAGAAGCATTTTACATGCTGCAATTAGTGATGCATAAAATATTGGCAAGGTTTACAATGCAATTAACCTTTATTTCAAACGCGCCTTTTGCTGCTGAGAGGCTGAATTTCTACTCATGGGCTCATGCATAATAAGGAGGGCTAGGCTCTATTTTTTTTTTTTTTTTACCGTATACGTAGCAGTTTTGGGAGCGCACAGTGATTCTGAACATATGGCCACACATTGGAATCTTTGCGAGAGCTCACGGATTGGTGATGGCGCAGTCTGCGCTAAGACTCCGATCGTAAAGAGAGGGGTCAATATTAGTTCCGGCAAAAATTCGAGCTGAACAACGCAGCTTTCTACAGTTTTCATTTCTTAGCGAAAGAACCCATCTCTCTATCAGCCGTCCTCCTCAATCTATTAATTTATGTTCTTTCAACGCTTCCATCCACACCGGCCACCATAACACAGTCATTCTCCCTCACCTTGATAAACATGGAAGCTGTTGAGCAACCCCCTTCGAAATAAGGTAGTTCACGGCTCTAAACTTCATCGCAGAAATTAGCGACGGTAAACGGCGGCCATTAATCGCCCCGTTTTGCAAACCTGAACTTCGAGCCAGAACGAATGGAGAGGACACCACAATTGCGGAAAGCCGCTTCGTACAATATCGGCTGTCATCCAAACACGACGCCGCCGACCCACGCCAAGGAACGACCGAAAAATGGGGTCCAGCGGTTGGCACAGCAGAAGTGAGCCAATCCAATTCAGTGTCGAAACCAGAGCTAAAGTTAACGCACTTTGCCAAAGCGAGCTTCAGTCCGCCAATCGCTAGCGATGCACAGAAGACGACTACGCTGAGGGAAAGAAATGAAAAGAGATTGGGGGGCGATAGGGAAGGGGGGGGGGGGGGGGGGGGTGGGGGGGGGGGGGGGGGGGGGGGGGGGGGGGTCTTCGTCGCCGCTTGGGGCTCGCGAACCCAGGAACCATGCAGAGCTGGAAGTGCGTCACGAGCCTTTACCATCCCCGTGCCTAACTGTACTCTTCCTAGATAATTTTGTGCAGCGCTACAGAGGCCAGTGGCGTTCGCTCCCGTGTCCGATCTCCACCGTTCGCAGAAAAAAAAAAAAAAGAGAGAGAGGGGGCGGGGGAGGGGGGTTGGTACCATCATCATCATCATCAGCCTGATTATACCCACTGCAGGGCGAAGGCCTCTCCCATACTTCTCCACTTAACCCGGTTCTGTGCTAGCTGCATCCACTTGACCCCTGCGAACTTCTTAATCTCATCCGCCCACCTAACTTTCTGCCGCCCCCTGCTACGCTTTCCTTCCCTTGGAATCCAGTTTGTTACCCTCAGCGACCATCGGTTATCCTCTCTTCGCACTACATGTCCTGCCCATGTCCATTTCTTCTTCTAAATTTCTACTAGAATGTCGGTAACTTGAGTTATTTCTCTGACCCACTCTGCACGCTTTCTATCTCTTAATGTTACCCCTACCATTTTTCGTTCCATAGCCCTCGGGGTTGTCCTCAACTTAAGTAGAACTCTCTTGGTTAGCCTCCACGTTTCAGCCCCATAGGTGAGTACAGGCAAGATGCAACTGTTGTATACTTTCCTCTTGAGCGATACCGGTAAGCTGCTAGTCATAATCTAGGGTTGGCATACGAACACCTTTCCGTCAAACGCATAGATGCTAGGGAACGACAACGCCGTGCGCGCTCGCGTGGTACAACCGCACTCTACTTTCCTCTCTCGGGACCATGCAAAGCCGCTGTACCGCACTGCAGCGGCCCTGCACACAACAAGCGAAGACGGGACACACAACGGCCGCCTCCCCAGCACGGTCCTTTAATTTGGCCCGCAGCCAGCGGTCGTCTTATGCCCTGCCATCAGCCTCACGAGCGCGTCCCTTTGAGTCAGCGCTGCCGGCTACGCCCGGGCGAAATATCTTAGCAACGCGACCGACTCGCGCCTTGCGTCGCCCCGAACTGCGCGCACGTGTTCGCTCTTGCGTCGTCGCACCACGAACGACAGCTTTGCACATCGCAGACACAACAACGCCGTCTCGTCACTGCCGGTGTTGTGTTCAATCCGGCTGTTAGATGCCTCTCCTCAAACACCAACTGCAGAGCTCCTTCGCCTATAACGGGAGGACTTCATTTTAATTAACAAAACTATTTCAGAATTCATACCAAAACCATGGTCGACTGCACAAAACCAGGATCCGAGTGTATACCTACGCAAAAAGCCAGCAACGTCAACGTTCCTCACCCCCCGTCGTCTCGTACAACCAGCGCTGAGTGGAAGAAGTTGTCGCCTCGCCATTTCCTACCCGAGACAACGAACGGGGAAAGCTAGAGATGTCTCGCTAGCTGGGATATCGACGCAAACGCAAACCAACGATCACTACACCACTAGCCCATAATAGTGATTTCCACAGATCACGGTAACGTGGTTGCGCAAGGTATAGATCATCGTTTGCCCCCGAAAGCCCGCTCCTCCGTCGTACATCAAGAAATAAGTCGCCAGAGCGATCTACCAATACCCGTCAGCGTTGTGCAGTGTGACGAAACAGACTTGAATAGAGTGCGACAACCCCCCCCCCCCCCCCCCCCCTTCAGCCGAAACTTCCCCCCGTACCTGAAACTAGGCGCACAAAGGCGAACCACACCGTCCATCATTATCCCGTGCAGCGCCCACTTGTGACGTCACACCCGGCCCTCCGGTAATCGAGCGAACCGATCGAGATAAATCCTCGCCGCGTGAACGGTCATTGCAGCGATAGATATCGACAGCAACACACGCGCGCCTCGAACTACAAGCGACGCGGTGCCCCGGTCTCCTCTCTCGGCGCAAAGCACTTGTCGCAGACACGGTCGGCGCTGGCAGAGAAATGGATCCGCCAAGCGTACACGACCGCCTCTGCATTGTCGTCGATCGCCGCGAGTGATGAAACCCGAGCGGAGCAACTCGACATGACAAATGTTCGCCTCGCCGCGGAGGCACAGCTCGCGCACTAAATGCGCCGCGACTGAAACGCTCCCAATACAGAGCTCAGACGCGCACCGCTCGCACTGCGACCGAGAGAGTAACGGTGCAGCATGTTTTCTCGCTCCACGGAACCAAAAGACGCGTTTCAATGGGCGATTTGGATTCAGATCTCGAATGCTGATTGGACCGCGACGGTATGAAACCCCATGAACTCCCCAGACATATTGCGCTTTCAGAAATTCCGAAAGCTGTTTCAGATCGCTGTTTGCAATTCGCTGTAAACAGGGGGCGTGTAAAGCGCCTCGCTTGCCAAAACCGGTTTGGATGGACGGGTAGGAAATGAGCGGCTCGGTGATAGCTACACCAAAGCAAATCGATATGCAAATTAAGCAGCTTTTTTCATGATGACGGCTGCATGGCACTTAGTAAATACTGGTCAAACTTCATTGCCGCTCTGCGCAACTGTCTCGCGCGAGCACACTATGTGGACTCCTCCCACATCCTCTCTCTTACGCATTTCCCTTTCTACCGCGACTCCAAGTTGGCGATCAGTAACTTTGCTAGAGGGTAGGGTTTCCACTCCCGCCACACAAATACTCACTGAAATAAAAGAATCTCCTCTCTTGAGAGATATCGAACTAATTAATATGGACCCCAGCCCATGCAGGAATCCGGGAAATGAGGCTACCTATCAATACGCTCGAGAATTAGCCGGCCGAGCGAGGCGCAAAATCAGGAACCGGAACCCTTCGGTAAGCCAGTCATATCATACCACTAGCTCACTGCCCATTACAAAGCAACAAGAAACTCCCATGGCTCCACCCCATAAAACAATAACGAAACAACAGCAAGTCAATGGAGACAGCTACAGACGGGGACCCTCCCCAACCCAAACTACATATCAAAATTCATAAATAAGGGAGAAAGAGAAATTCGATCACATGATCTGCGCGTTCAAAACCCATAAGCCTCCCTCAGAAGTATTGCCTGATCCCTCTAAAGAAGCTTGGGATAAGCTAACGTCCAGCGATGACCCTGACATTCAGTTCCAAGGCCATCAAATGGGCCGGCGTCGCCAAAGGTCTCCACGGCTAGCGGCACGCTAGCCAACTTCCCTCTATTCTTCCACACTTATTCGCAATAAAGTTTTATCAGCCTCAACCCTTTCTACCGTCCCATCCCCAGTGGGGCGAAGCTATAGTACTCTAGAACATTATTCTAGAGCAATATTATTCTGATCAGTAATATTATTCTAGAGCACTACAGCGAAGCGGTACAAGACCCAGCGCGGATTTAGCTTCTCGCATTACAGGGAAAACACAGCTAAAAACCTGTACTTTCTTTTTTAACTTCTTCAATTGCCCAGGAAACAATTAATACAAACGTTGCCTGACTTACAGCATACAGCGATTAAAAAGGATTAGCGCGACACATGAGCTAAGCCTTAGGGGCATCAGCATACAGTCATAATACGCAACTTTACGTGAAAGACCGCACGGTATACACATAAACCACCACTCTTTTCTAAGTCAAGCCTCGCGTGACCCCAGTCGGTAGCGTGTCCAGCTCTCAAACCAAAGGTCGTGGGTTCGAATCCCGCCTCTAACCAACAACGTTTCTTTAGGCGGACCGATCGTGTTAAAATTAAATCACCTCAGGCTAGCGGCTGCTTTCAATTCACACTGCATGTCATGCTTTAATCATATCCATCACTCCCCTGATGGGGCTGGCTGTGACAGGTAGTTCACCGCCGCTATGGGCGGGGGCTAGCCTGCCACAGAATTTTTATCTGTTGTACGCCGTCATCGCACCCGCCACCGTTTCGGTGGTGGACGACGGCTGTTGCGGCGCGCGTCTTTCTCTCCCTCTTCCTTTTCTTTCTTCTCGGTTTTCTCTTCTGTCTGCACGAGGAGGTAGCTCAGCTACAGAGCCAGTAGCAGGCCCGTGCATTTTCTTTTCCTTCTTCCTACAGCCACAACAACAACAACGCGCAACGTGCGCGTTTAAAACGCGACCTTTATGGCTCGTTTGAAATTCCCGCGCGATGTTATGCGGCTGTGGTGTCATGACCCTGTCGACAAATCAGCATTTCTCGCTCGCAGGACCTAGGATTACTGCGGAATGGTCTCCAGTATGCAGTGTCTCGACATAAATTTAATCCCTGGCTAATATAGCGTTGACTGGGGCATCCGGTGTCCTAGAGACAATCTGCATATACGCTGCTGATTGCTGGCTGTAACACTACGCAATAATGCCGTGCTGAAACTCCATCTTCCAGCTCGCTAGCACACCGCGGGACCATTTTGGAAGCGACGGAAGTGGCGGGACGCCCGCACTGCCGCGCAGGCAGCGCGCACGGACGGCCAACGGCCCCTTTTGTCGCCTGGTTACCGAGTTGGAAATAGCTAGACCAGAAACCCGCGCCAACGGGCGCACGGGGCTATAACTAGTTCCCACCGCAGGTGAATGTCGCTCGGCTGCGCCGGTGTGCGACGGCTGATGCCCGCCAATCGATGCGTCAGTACACAACGCTAATGACCCACCGCCGGCGGCGATGGCGGAACACAGCGGCGCGCGTGTAACATACACGTGCTGGCGCTACTGCCTCCTCAGGGAGACATCTCTACACCGCCGAGCGAAAAGATAAAAGCAAACAGCTTGCGAGACGCAGGCGCCTCGCTGTACGAATTTAAGCTCGAACACCAACGATTATATTAATGAGAACTGATATTAGGTGAAGACAGCTCCTCAACTGTCTCAATCCTGTGAGTTGAAGTTGCCTGTAGGTTGTGTTTTGAATGCGCATGTATACTAATTAAGGAATACTTCATTACAACGAAATATCCGATATAACGAAATGAGGCTCCTCACTACGAATTAAGTAGAGTCGAAAAGCAGTTTGCGTTCAAATTTAATCCGAAAAAATAAAAATTACCTTTCTTTCGTGCATGATATCGCTCCGCCTCTCATAATGAAGACCTGATCAGTAATGGGCTAAGCATTTGGCTCTGAGTATTCTGTTCTCTCAACCAGGGCTGGGCAAGATACTTCGAAAACGTATCTTCGATAACGATACTCGATACCCTGGAAAATTGTATTTCCGATGCCGATACAAGATACAGGATTGAAATCGAGTTTCGATAAAGATACTCGGTACTGTATCTTCGATACTTTAATACATCACTAAAATCCTAACATAATAAAGGTGGTAATACGATTAGCGGCATTAGGAAATTTTACCGTGCTTTCTGGAATCTGTAAAGCATTCCTATAGCGTACTACGTTTTCTGAAATGGCTTCAACGAATATGCCAGCACGAGCTTCACATTGAATTGAAGCGATGGCTACAGTTAAGCGATTGCTTCCACAAGCAGCCTAGCGAAATATTTCTTTAATGCTCTTCATGCGAACCGACCTGTGAGCACTTTGCTATGCCACGGCCGGTCTCCAGGGAGAGAGCGAAGCGCGCGCTCTCTCCCTCGAGACCGGCCGTGGCTTACTCCCCTGTTGGGACTGGGGCAGGTAGGTCACCGCCGCTTGCGGCGGGGGCTAGCCTGCCACTGAATTTTTATTTGTTGTAGGCCGTCATTGCACCCGCCACCGCTTCGGTGGTGGTGGACGACGGCTGTTGTTGAGGCGCGCGTCTTTCTCTCCCTCTTCTTTTTCTCTCTTCTCTATTTTCTTTCCTGTCTGCACGAGGCAGCGGAGGTGGCTCAGCTACAGAGCCAGTAGCAGGCCCGTGCATTTTCTTTTTCTTCTTCCTACAGCCACAACAACAACAACACAACCTCCGCTGCCTCGTGCGGACAGAAGAGAGAAACTAGAGAAGAAAGAAAAAGAAGAGAAAGACGCGCGCCGCAACAGTCGTCGTCCACCACCTAAGCGGTGGCGGGTGCAATGACGGCCTACAACAAATAAAAATTCGGTGGCTGGCTAGCCCGCGCCGCAAGCGGCGTTGACCTACCGTCCCAGCCCCATAGGGCCAGGAACAGCCACCCAGGCGAAACGAAGAAGCGCCCGTGTGCGGTACGATGTCAGTGCATGTTAGATCCCCAGGTGGTCGAAGTTACAACGGAGCCCTCCACTACGGCACTTTTCTTTTCTTTCCGCTTTCACTCCCATCTTTCTCCCTTCCGCCCCGTCGGGGTGGTGCAGTGGTAAGACGCCCGACTACTGTGCCGGAGTACCCGGGTTCGAACCCGACCTCGGCGGTTGCGTTTCGATGGAGGCGAAACGAAGAGGCGTCCGTGTTCTGTGCGATGTCAGTGCACGTTAAAGATCCCCAGGTGGTCGAAATTACTCCGTAGCCCTCCACTACGGCTCCTCTTTCTCTCTTTCCACTTTCACTCTCACCTTCCTCCCTTCCCTTACGGCGCGGTTGAGGTGGCCACAGAGAACAAGTGAGACAGTTACCGTGCCTTTCCCTTCCTATATATTGTCACGTACACGGTGACTAAGGATACCAATGATACCAATATATCAATCAGATTTGCCCCTTCCCTTACAGCACGGTTCAAGTGTCCACGGACAAGTGTGACAGGCACTGAGCCTTTCCTTTCCTGTAAAACTATAATAATAATTATTATTATTATTAAAAAAGAAAGAAAGAAAACGGATTATGCTTTGCAATTAAATGGTCCGTACGCACCAGCCCCAAGTACGCCCATTAGGAAAGCTCGCGACAAAGGGAGAATGCAAAGCTAAGCAGACAACCGCGCCATGACATCTGCTTGGAGTGAGAACAGACCAAGTCTTGTTAGCGAGAAGTGAAGGTCGGGTATACAAACGCAGCTTCACCATTACTCACGAGAAAAGGAGCCTGCAGAGACCATAGTCTGCGCACGCCAGGAGGCGGGGGTGAATATAATTGCGCCCAAGCCCCTAACTACACCACGGTTATTTATGCCACCGCCTTTATTTTCCCTGCATTCTCCGCGCAGCCGCGTCCCTCGCAACTTCCGCTACTTATAGGAGAGGGAGGGTGCACAACAATTATCCGCATCCTCCGAGCTCGTTTTTGTTGTCCGGCAGCGCAGGCCACTCGCAATCCGTGGCCACTTTCGTCCGCGCTCAACCGCCCCATTCTTGGTTTGAGAAGGACTCGCGCACCAATGTGAAACGTGTACAGTTTAGACAGCGCGGCGGTGAATACTGGTCTAATCAAAATAATCACATACAGATCGTGCATCGACATCACAGTGTCTATAAGCCATCCTACTCCTCCAAATATTGTGAAGGCCCAATAGCATGATGAGGTCATACTGAAAATCATCATTAACAGTTGTCAAGTACCGAAGTGTATAAAAAGAAATTTTGAAGCAGCAAGACGCTGCGGAGGAGGTCTTGAGTCTGATGGGCGAACTTGTGGTAATGAAAGTCCATTAGACACGGTTGCCAGCCAAGGGGCATGGCAACCACGATCTTTTACTGATGTATTTGTACCAATTCATGCAATAAAGAAAACAAAAAGAATGCTGGTCTAATCGCTTCACGCGTTGGACAGATAGTCGTGCAGAACAAAAACTTGCAAAAATACCATACGACAGAGTTAGAGCGACATTATATTTGGTACCACTAATTAGCGACACTTAACGACGCGTTGCCGCCCTGTTCTCGCCGTGCAGGCGAGTATCTATGCTTCGCATGTCGCCGTCTCCATCGATGCCCACCTGTGCGCAATGTATCCAAATATACCGTTATCGTAAACGCCCCCTTTATACAGGTCCGCTAAGCGCCGCAAAAATTCTGTAGTGCGCTATAGGCACCGTACCGAAGTGAAAATCGAAGTGCAGCGCATCCAAAAAACGTTTGGCCGAAATACACCAAACCGTCCGTCATTTTTTTTTTTTCCTTTGTCGTCAAAGCGAAGCGACTCTACTAAGTGTAAAGCCGTGATTAACCAATCACCCTTTTCCCGTCATGATGCCGCCGAAGAGGCTGAACCTTCAAAGCTGTCTCGTAAAAAAAATTCCCCGATGCTGCCGGCAAAGCGCGCCCGCCGACACCTCGTATACGCTGGGATATGCGCGAAATAAAGAAATGGCTGCGTCAATGGTGCACAGGCAGTCGAACTCATGACCATCAACTCGGCAATGGGATCAAGTACCCGCTACTCCGGGACAAGTCAACTTGAAAGAAGAACGTCGTGAGTATAAGCCGCAAAGCAAATAAGCAACTCAGTTAAAAAAAAAAAAGAAAAGAAACATGAGAAGTGCTCAACGCTGCTGAACCAATATGAAACGAAAGCATTAGCTGCGGGTGACCAAGCGTTCTCCTCCTCCTCCTCCTCCTCCTCCTCCTCCTTCTTCTTCTTCTTCTTCTTCTTCTTCTTCTTCTTCTTCTTCTTCTTCTTCTTCTTCTTCTTCTTCTTCTTCATCATCATCATCATCTCCTTTTTCTTCCACGCGGCTGTTCAAGGTCATTCGTGACTGCGGCCACGGACTACGCGACGGGCCGAAACCTGGCGTGTATTGCTTTGGCAATAAAAAAACCTTCAAGATGGCCACGAGTCGGCCGGACATTCGGGGGAAAAAAAGACAAGAGGACAAACGAGCTCTCCGAAGGCAAAGTAGAAGCGAGTATAAAGGCGCTTGCTTGAGAAGCGACCATATAGACAGACAACTGAGAGAGAGGGAGGGGGGGGGGGGGGGAGGAAGAGGGGGTGGCATTATATGTGCAGAGTTGTGGCGCAACGTCAATCGGTTCCGTCGCAACAGGTGGTGCTCTCCGCCACCTGTCGCCACGAGGAAATGAGCTGCAGGCCTCCGGCGTGGCAAAGACAGCGACGTCTGCAAAAGTGTCCGGGATGGAATTAATGCCGACGCATAAGCTGACCCTAGCGTCACCTCGTCTTGACAGGGTAAACAAACCGTTCTGTTTGCTTTCGTAACAGGCGCGGCTGGCACACACATACAGGTATCCGGTCATTATCGTGCCGTCATTAGAGGGAAACAACTCTGCTTCGCCAGGGAAGGCGGGGAAATGTAACGGCGAACCAATACTCTCTGCGTACAAGCGGTCACCGAACAGAAGCCACCGGTCTGGTTCGTATTTCATTGACACACACACACACACACACACACACACACACACACACACACACACACACACACACACACACACACACACACACACACACACACACACACACACACACACACACACACACACACACACACACACACACACACACACACACACACACACACAAATAAAAATAAAAATAAGAGAACTCCGGGCTGTCACTTCAGAAGAGTCGTTTCGTGTTTTCAAAGAGCGAAAAACGCGTGGTCATCGATATTCCCTCCTCGCAACGGACGCGGCTTAGCTCAGAGCCCCGAGAATTACCGCTGCAAGCAGACTGAATAATCACTGCAGTAGGTTACGCTGAAAACAATGAAAGATAAAAAAAAGGTAAACAACTAGACTCCGACCACGAACAATGCGGCCTTTCAATATCAAAGCGACCAAAACAGCGAACGCACCACATAGAGGGCATCCTTTCGTTTGCATTCAGAGGTCAGCCGCTCGACTTGTGGTAGAAAGCCATTTCCGCGAGGAAAACCTGGGTGACGACGCTCAATCTCCACTGGGCCCGTAACATCAGGATAAAATCAACCATATTCCGCATTGCTATGCTCAGCTCCATGCAGCGAACCCCTAAGATTGGTAGGCCTATGTTACACGCTGTCACAAATGCGCCAGCATTGATGAATGTATAAATAGCTTGCCTATATAATTAAATATATCCGCCATGTACCCGTGACGCTCAATATATCGTGTACAATACATTTAGTTTGTGATGCAGTCCTGGTCGTGTTTCGTGTTTCCTCCGGTCAACCAGCCGATGAGAGGCACAATCGTTTTTGCCTGTATTCATGTAGCCAGGAACAAAGACCTTCACCCCATTGCAGCATGGCGGAAAAGGGTGCACGTGTACCTTTCTCCATTAGTGATATACTTTTTCACAGGCAAGATGACCTTGACCAAAGCCAAAGTGTCCGTCACCTCACTTCAAGGCCGAGGCCGAGCAGCGCCGTACTTCGCATATTGACTGTGAGGTTCTTGGTTAACAAAATGCCGTGCCTAAAACTAAACCCTGCATCCGCCTCCAATATAAAGCGCACGCTTAACCGTTACCCTCTACAGTCCGCTCCAAGAGGAAAGGGCGGAGGTGAAGCAATCGCCACTGACCATATGCACTCCCGAGAGCCCAAGCAACAAACACCCCATAGCCCAAGTCGCCGACGACACTACGTCCTTCCAAATGACCGCCTGCCCGACCGGAAGTACCATCGCCTTCGAGAGCCGCCCGCCGTCATGGTGGACTGCCGCTGCGTACCTGGTCAATGTGAGGCAATTTTCCAGCCCACTTCCATTCGAACCTTTCGTTTCCGCAATTATCAGTGGCCTGTCTTCTGTAATCACTTGTACTCCGATCGAATGTACGTCAATACGCGTACACCGTACTATACTAGTTCTTGGAATGAACGCAAAATGCATTTGTGGTTGTTGGCCACAGACCGACGTCGTGCACCTGTCTCATCAGAAACGCTGTAATAACCAGGCTAAAGGTGGGCGCCAAAGTAACATCCTCCTCTTTTAAGGCGAAAGACTTTAATGGCTCATGCTCGCGGCCATGATCGTGTCCGCCTGTCCGTAACGCTTTAGTTTGATGACATCAGTGATGGTATGTCGTACCTTGAAATTTATGATGACGTCATCAGTAGTGTAGTATGTCGTGGCTTGAAATAAATGACGGTGTCATCAGTGGTGTAGTATGTCGTGCTTTGAAATTAATGATGGCGCCATCAGTAGTGTAGTATGTCGTGCTTTGAAATTAATGATGACGCCATCAGTAGTGTAGTATGTCGTACCTCGAAATAAATGATGACGTCATCAGTGGTGTATATCGAGCCTTGAAACGAGTGACTATGACGTCATGACACGGTGACGTCAGTGACATGACAGGATGTGACGTCGTCATGACGTCGCATCTGTCCGTGTAGGCGTCGTGCGGTGCCTTTCATTTGACGCTTCCTCGAACGCCGCACCACACAGCGTACAGAAGCGGACGCAATACATGAGGCGTTTTTTTCCCACGATTTTCGCGCGTCGAAAACTGCCGCGCCGACGCGACGCCCAGCTCGAGATACATGGAACGACGAAGCGGCGCGAGCGCCGCCGCGGATCCCTCGATGCGAAAGCAAATGCATCAGCGAGTTGAAATAACCGCAGAGCGAGGTACGTGAGAGAAGCGACGCTCTCCCTTGTGTTAAAATTGCGAAAGTGCTCATTCTAATGCTACCGTGCTAAATGTAGAAAGCGTACATAGGTGCGCAAGGATTTGGCTCGCTCGAATGAACGAAGATACTTCGGAATGCCCGCTCGGATACCAGCGGCACGGCTTTCTTTTTTATTTTTACAAATTTCACTCCAGGGAGCAAACAAACACACAACGATCCGAGAGTAGGTCGTATACTCACAAAAAAGCGACATTCTGTGCTTGATTAAGCGTTTATTTTTACGATAATCACATTTCTGCGGCCGAACTGCCCGATACCTCGTCGTCCATGGCGGCCATGTTGACAGCGGCCGCTCAAACCGGAAATACCAGCTTTCCGCGCTCCTATTGGCTCGCGTCGACAGTAGTTTCCGGTTCGAGAGGACGCCGCGCCGCCCGCGCGTCAAATATCTGGCAGGGCCAGATCGGTGGCGGCGCGCGTTTTTTCTGACGCGGGGCGCGGAGTGCGCGCCGTCGGGCGTAAAACGCCGGTTTGACGCGGCAAAAACGCTCCATGTATTCCGGCCTTTGCAGCAGGCATAAGTGGCGTTTCAAATTAGTTTACAGGAAAGAAAAGGCACGGTATCTGCGACAATTCTCTGCAGACACCTTAACCGAGCCGTAAGGAAAAGGAGGAAGGTGGGAGTGAAAGAAGAGAGAGAGAGGCCTCAAACAAACTACCGTATGTTGTGCTATAGTGTATATAGATATTTTTTATTTTTACCTATCCTGCCATTACTCCCTATCGCTGACCCCTTTGATTTCCTCTACCGCTTCCTCGCTATCCCTTTATTTCCGCCGCCCCAGTTCAGATGCTTCAGATATCAGATATCAGGGCTGGCAAACTTCTTTTCCTTACTTTTGTACATATAATAAAATAACCACGACTACTTTTAGATAGTATGCGCCGAGGGCAATTCTAGCACACCAAAAAGAAAAGTTGTGCGTGTTCCAAAATTTATGGAGTAAACATTTGTTGAATGTCTTGGCTTTCTTCCCATTCATACTGTGAACGACGCTTGCACACCGTTAGAAACTGTTTGCTCCGCCACCGTCATGAAACCCGCGACGTCACGTGCAAGCCACGCATAGCATTTCGGCACCATCTTGGTCAACAGCGCATGCTTTCCACCTGTACCGAGAAAAGCCTGCTCGCGATGAGCCGGTGATCCAAGGCGGACCAAAACTACGCAAGGCGGTGCCGCCCTTTCCGATCGAGAAGGAAGACGCGAAAAGGTAAACAGTGCAGGGCATTGCCCGTCGCGCCGGTGCGCACACTCTCTCGATCCTGCGTCCGCACGAACGCACACTGTTGACGCGCCTCTTTTTTTCCGGGAACCTGAGGCAACATCAAACTCATCGGGGCGCGTATGCGACGCTGCGAAATTGGAGTGACCGGGGCTCAATGCGCGAGCGGGAATGGCGAGGGCGGTTGAGGCCGGCGCAAACAATGACCCCCTCCCCCCTCTCACACTCTCTCTCTCACACACACGCACCAGCAGCTGCAGTGCATAAAGAATCATGCCAACGCGAGCTTCCCTTTGAGCGCGCCTCGAAAATTCATAGCCCTCTTGAACTTCCCAAGCACTGTACGGGCGGGGGGCGCGGACGTGGAGAAGAAGCGTACCTTATCCTATACGGCCAGCGCGCACAGCCGTCAAAGCTCCGTTTATAAATATTCACGTCTCACCTTAGATCTTACTGCGCCGTCTCAAAGGCATCGCCTCCCACGTTTTCTCCCGGTCTCCTTATTCCGGATACACAGCAGAGGTGCACTGACCCTGTACGTAGCGAGATGCGACCGGCTCACATTTCCCGCAATGCCCGACGATACGAATGCTTCATTCTTCAGGGAAGGGATCAAACGGCTGAAAGCATGTGATGGCTTTCCCTCCCAGCACAATTTCACCTCCCACGTCACTGTGACGGCGGCGTGCAGAGTGACAACACCGGGCGTGACGGCGAAGAAGAAATATATATGACGCGCAATAAAACTTCACTTATTGCTAGCGCCCTGAGGCTGACAAGGTCGAAGAGAAGCGTAGTGATGGTTTGCACCGTTAGTCTTCAAGGCAATAAATTGTAAAATTGTACACGGGCACCATGGTCTTTCGGTACAGCTCGGCACCCTGCTTCAAGAAAGACGCTCGATACACGTTGACTTTGATTACGAGATGTCTTTAGGTGCACTAACTGTATACAGCAGAATTTTAATCGCAGACAGTTGACCGCCGACCGCGTTACAAATCGAGCGCGAGTACCGTGTCCGCGGAGACTCCAGCGCCCTGGCACCAGCTGCCAAAGCTTGAAAAAAAGAAAAAGAAAATAGCGGATTTGCACTCAGGAAACGCAAAAGCCCGCGCCTTTTCGATTCCACATATGTACCAATGAAGGCCACATTACAAGGGGAAGGGCGTCCAGGCAGGCAGTGCGTGCTCTTTGCCGTTTTTTTGTGCGCCAGCGGACTTGATTCGCGCTTGTAATAAAGGAAGCTACTACCTGTATATGTTTTTCATATGCCTTCTCCCACATCGTCACCTATCATGATTTTCTTTCTTCTCTCCTTCCCCTTCCCCAGTGCAGAGTTTCAGGCCAGATTTGAATTATTCCGGCCAACCTCTCTGCCTTTTCCTTTCAATAAATCCATTTATATATCTATTAAACACACTTCAGGCTACTTTATTTGAACATCTGCTCTAAAGCTTACATCGCATGTACGTGGCTTCATGCACGGGCAGAGTGACTAAGAAAGCGTTTATGTACAACTTTTCTACATAGATATGTATATTTTACGGAGGAGAACAGAACTGTTGATGGATACAATCCTCCCTCCCATAGATACCGTTTGTTCTCCAGAGTTCCCGACCTGGGAAAATGTAGTGCATTTCGTGCAGCCCCAATCCGAGAGACAAAAGGGATCACTCGAGGTGCCGCCTACTGTTGGAGGCGTTACCTGAATGTCCTCGCACATCTTCCTGTGGCTAGGGTCAACTTCGCTGGTGGCGATGGAGATCTTGTGCGCTCAGCTGATGGCGGAACCAATGTTAAACAAGCCTTTCGAATGTCGAATGTCGGGCCATCCCGACAAACAGTCCGGGTTTATATGAACCGCGGACAGGCGGGAGAGGAAGAAGAGGAGCAGTGCGCAGACGAACAACTAACGGTTCCCGTCTCTGAGTGGTTGTGGGGGCTGCAGCGTATTCCTAGCCCTGCGGGTCGGGTCCTGATCGGGTCGAGCCAGCCTAGCACTTGCTGTCAGATGGACTCAGCTCGACTCGACGGTCGTTTACGTTTCATCATGGGCGCTGTCATTTTGTGTAGGTGGCGCCATCTAGCGGATAAGTTAAGAACAACCGCCATGCTGGTATGTGCGGCCGCATCCACGGAACAGGAGGCATGTACAGCACACGGTCATTTCGGAGCTTTCGCATTTAAATTTTTGACGAACTACTTGACTGAACGAAAAAAAAAAAAGCTTTTCAACAGCAGTTGACCGGAACTTAGGCGCTTTATCGGGCCGACGGAGGACTGCAAGTCTGATTACAATTAATGTTTAACTTTTATGTGGTACAGAGAGGCGGTTGCGTAATACTAGCCGCGAGGGCGGTGAAACAAGCAATGCACGGCAGCTTTCGATCTACTTTTTATTTCTGTATGATTTCAAGAGACGGCCTACCGTAACAGTTTGAGCAGTGAAAGCAAGCGAATGTAACGGTTTCATGACATTCTTAGGAGAAATGCTAACGCGTTACATTTGTTGGGCCCACCGGTCATGCATATGCTCTGTTTACTTTTTAAGCGGTATACTGGGTGGAGTTCGCTGAACTACTTGGGTTTTATTCTAAGGGAACACTATCAATTTTGGATTCATTCAGTCAACTCTGGGTCACCATTGTTAGATAAGAGAAAAAAGAACGGCGCTCAAGGATTCGACTGGCTATTTGCGATTGAATTCCAGCATTGGCTGCACGAATCAACCATCGGTTCGCCGGTGCGCGCGGCGAGTGGCGTCGAGTGTCGTCGACGGCGGGAACTAGAAAGTCTGTGACTTTTGCCCTTCCCTGGTGCAGAGTAGGAGGCTAGCCGATCTCCCCGCTTTTCCGTTCAATAAACACGTTCATCCTTCCCACCCGTTCATCAGCTTACCTATCTATGATTAAAAAAATTTAAAACATGAGCGCTAATTGCAGAATTCAAATACATTCCATCACCTGCTGCATATGGCAGTGGAGCTGAATTTATTTGATGTTTCGCACCTCTTCATCTATGGCAGTAGACACTGTGACTCTGAGAGATAGGCCAATCTTGAAAAGATCTGCACAAAAAGCTTTGCATCGTAGCTTTTTTGTTGTCTTGCCGCTTGACTTTAACTGCTATTCGCATGCGTATCAGCGTTTTGGTAGGACAAACAACGCGTCCCACTGTGGTGTTAGCAAACACGCGAAGAACGCGCCGGCCATGGTCACAGTTGCATACAGACGGACGTCGGGAAATGCTGCACCAGAGGTCTGCTAAAGAAAAGTACGCTATCAGTGCCTATTTGCAAATGTGTACGAAGCCCTGCAGCTTGTGTTTTCTCATCTGCTCCGGCTTTGTTCAGTGCTTAGCGAACCAGTCTAGCCGAGAACAGGTCAAGGAACACTTTTCACTAACGCAGCTGGTAAGCCGTTCATTGTCCTCCTGAACGGCGTCGACTCCCGTCAAAACAACACGGCAAAAGACTTTCATCCAGTGTCAACCTCTCGCACACGGAACAAAGGAGCACAGCAATAATCCCAAAACGAAAAGCGCACTGCCAACGTTCATGAAGCAAAAGTGCTTGTTTTTATCGTTTTTCTCTTTCTCCTCTTTCCTTGCCCAAGCGCGAATGGCGACTGATTCGCGCTCTAATATATTTTCAAGCTGACGTACGGGCTGCGCTAACTACGGCGCAAAATGCCGCGACGTCCAGAAGCGGCTGTGCAGAACTCCCGTCTTCGCACCTCAAGTTCCTTCAGGTCAAGAGGATTAGCATGCCTTTTCGAAGACGCCCCACGAGTTGAATGGGCGTAACCGTCGTTAATAGACGGTTGGCGGAATCAGTACGCGCCACTTGTGCCTCTGTGTCACAGGGGCGAAGCGGGGCAAGTCGGACAAGCTGAACTCGCGCGTGACGGGAGAGACAGCCTGCCTGAAACCCGGCTTTCGGGAACAATGATGGCGCAAGCTACGTGGCGAAACCCAGATCGCGTAGTTCACTCTGGCGTCTTCTGCCACTGCCACTGCTGCAGGCGCCCCTAACGGTCCAGATGTCCCTCGGCAGCCATTTTCCAGCCGAGTGCTCTGGCGGCTCACAATAAGTGACCTTCGCTGTCGCCCGCGGAAAATGAAAAAAGAGCGGCTGCCCCTCCGAGGTCCCTCCCCCACCGTGCTGCACGGATCACAACACGCGTGCGAGCAACGGTGTCGTTCCGGGCGCTGGGTCGGCGCATATCGTAGCGAATTCCCCGCAGTCTCGTCCCAACGGGGAATCATTCAGCACGAGGTCGCGGCTCCCGGTGGGCGCTCGTCCCCCAGCGATGGCGCGGCATAGTGGACGCCCGCTGTGCGTGCGCCTGGTCGCAGCTGCGTTGCAACGCAGCCAGATCGCGTGCCGGGTGCCGCGGCCCTGGGCGGCCACCCCGCGCGGGCCGACGCTTCCGCCCAGGCGGAACCATTGTGCTGGGATGGCGGGACACCGCTACGCGCTGCTGCGGCTGGCTGGTCGCGCGCAGCGGCCTATCCGTAAATACCGCGAGGACGACGTCGGCGGAAGGCAGATAACAAAGGTAACAGGCGCGCACAACAATGACCGCGAGGACGCCGTAAACCATCAGCAGGCGCGCAAGAGGGCGCACAGTTGCGTCGCCCCGAACAGGGAGAGGAGGTGACAGAGCGGACCGTTTTCGAACGACCTTCCAGAGAAGGCTTTATTTACTTAGTTGCGCGCCCCCAACGGGTCCTCGCGCCAGGCACGTGCCCGAAAAGGGTCTTTTCGAAAACGCAAGGACACACGAACGGAGGGCGGCCGGCAGCCCAATGTGCGCGTACACACAGCGCTGCTGCGAGCGTTCATGCTCTCCGTGCGCGCCACGCTACGCGCTCTCTCTCAGCTAGACGAGCCGTCGCTCGTACTCCCGCCTGGGGCAACGAAGAGCGCCGTTTCGAGAGGGAAAACGGCGTCGCCAATGCGTCAGCGCACCCACCGTCCAATCAATCAGCGGAGACGAGAAGACCGCGCTATCGGCCGTGCACGGCGTCAGAGCATGTGGTGGACGCGGTTCGCTGGTGATGCTCTAGCATGTCGCAGACACGATAGAAAAGATAGAAAAGAAGGTGGGCGGGGGGAGGGGAGAGTCAACAAGCGTCGTAACAAAAATATGCACTGCTCATCTAAGCCAGAATGCTCCATCTTGTTCCATCAAGTATCCTGCACATGCGCCTTCCCTGCCACCTCAAAGCTCCCGGTCCCGGACATCGGCAGAGTACTCGAAATAACGGCGCACTGATAGTTCCGGTTCATCAGTTGCGTCTATACGGAGGGGTCAGATGAGTTAGGTAACGCTTCAAACTAGCCCGCCAAAAACGCCATAAGGCTGCCGGCCATTCGCGACGTTTAGTCACCCAGCGAGTCATGCGGGAAAGCGAAAGGAACAATATCCAGTATCGACTTGCCGCACCAAGTTTCGTTTCTCAGGTTTGCTATCCTTACAATACACCTTCGATAATAAACTGCAAAAGAAAATGAAAGAGGGTTGCTTTCCCGAAACTACCCGAATGCAGAATAAAAAGGGATGTCCAAAAGGAGTCCCGCAGTCACCCAATAGGGTACGAAATGAGCATTTTGGGAGTCTGAGGCTGGGGTTTCGGTTAACTGCATCAATTATTCGAGTAAACTTCATTCATTCATTCCTTATCATTCATTTCTTTATCAATAGAGTGAGGACTGGTTTCCGCACGAGTGGGGCAGCTTCACTGACCGGTATTTTCTTAACCAATCGACTTAATACATAAACCTGGAGAACGCCGGTCCGTTCAATTACCCGTCAAAGCCCTCCTTGCTGCGCCACTCTGGGCGCGCTCGGCCGCGCAGTGCACACAACAGCGACACAGCGCTACAGCGGCGCCCCGTAGGCGACGCTAACAAGCTTCTGCTTGAAAGGACCACCCCCTCCGTCAGGATAAACAAGTGCGCGCACGGCTCCGCGCAAGTGGGCCACGCCAGAAAGGTGCGTCGCGCAGAAGGCGACCCAGTCGAAAGACCAGGCGATCAGTAAGAACACGAGAACAAGGCTGCCCCAACCAACAGAGAGCAGAGCAGCAACTTATCTCTTTGCCTTCCGCACTTGTCAGCCACAAATGTGGCGAAGCTGTACCGCACCACCTGCTTCCAAAGCGCGTCCACTCAGAAGTTAATCGCATCAACATTATCTGTGGAGGCGAATGAAGAGACACTGTGCCAAAGTCAGCTTCGTAGGTACCACCCCCATAGATGAGCAGAGTGGAGATGGGCACAGTGGCCGCACAGGGGCACCCCGACCGATAGCGCCATTGGGAGTGGCGCACGGTACTGTGTTCGCTATGGTCGGTGCACCGCGCGAATCCATCATCGGCGAGGAGACGGCATCCGCAAATGAACAAGCAGCAACCCTGTATTTAATTTATTTTTTTTTTTTTTGTTCACGTTCGTCTGCGGCGAACCCGCACGCGGGCAGGCATGATCACTCGCGGACTCCGGGCGGCGCATTCATCTCCCGAACATTTCTCAACACGGTCACGCTGGCATCGGGACTGTCTAGGGCGTCATAAAGCGCTGCGTCCTGGGATTATCTTTGGTGGAAAAGAGTTGGCCAGAGAGTACGGCCGAAAGCCAAAACGTGCACGCGAACACACCCACCAAGACCTTTCAGAGGCGAAGCCGACATGTGCCACATGCATACATACTGCACACGAGAAAACCCCCAGCCGCGGCGGTGCAGTGGTTACGGCTGTGCCCAGGGAATGCAGGATCGAATCTCGACCGTGGCGCCCCCTTTCCGATGGGGGCGAAAATCAAGCACCCATGTGCTGTGCGATCTTCTGCGCCTTGGGTGGTCGAAATTTCCGGAGCCTGTCACCACATCTCCCATAGCCTTAGTCGCTTTGAAATGTTAAACTCCATAAACCAATCAGCCCATGCACACCAGAAAACTACACCGTCGCTACCAGAGACGCAACACCTCGGCTCTCGTTGGGTGGACCGAGCCGCTCGTGAGTCATGGCGCAGTAATACAGACGACAGACCTGCCTGCTAGACAGACAATGCGGTGAACGAGAAAATGGACAGCCGCATTCGCGCGGACTTGCAACCCCAAATTTCGACGGTCATCGGAAGCGCTCGCACGCGCACAAATATATAGTAAGTTAGGATACTTGAGACACGCTCTTCTGCACAGCAAGCAAGCCGCGCACCAGGAGAATCGCACAGCTGTCGCATATGCATGCGCGCAAAAACTGTTTTCCGCGCACGCGTACACAGTGGTAAGACACCCGACTACTAGATCCCGACCGCCGGCGGCTGCGTTTTGATGGAGGCAACGGAGAGGCGTCCATGTGCTGTGCGATGTCAGCGCACGTTAAAGATCCCCAGGTGGTCGAAATTACTCCGTAGCCCTCCACAACCGGCTCCTCTTTCTCTCTTTCCAATTTCACCCCACCTTCCTCCCTTCCCTTACGGCGCGGTTCAGGTGAACCAATTATTTGATTTTTTGAAGGGAAAGCTTCATTACGCTACCTCGGACAGCTGTCGCCGACCTTGAAGTTTTCACCTTCAAGTCGCAGACCTTGAAGTTCTCACCTTCAAGCTTTCATGGGAAGTGGTGAAGGGTGGAACGCCGCTTGCGGAGGGGACTAGCCTGCCGCCGAATTTTTATCTGTTGTAGGCCGTAATTGCACCCACCACCGCTTAGGTGGTGGACGACGGCTGTTTCTTCTCTACTTTCTTCTGTCCGCACGAGGCAGCGGAGGTGGCTCAGCTACAGAGCCAGTAGCACGCCCGTGCATCTCCTTTTCCTTCTTCCTACAGCCACAACAACTTTTCACCTTCAGATACAGCGTCTTTCCTTTCTCACAAACCAATTTACAATTGAAGCTAGTTTACCACGCTAGGTAGAGCCGGTCTTCGAGTGGCACTAAATTTGTCCTTCAAGTTACCTTGACTTAATTCAGTGTGGGTGTCTGATTTCGTGGTGTCCACCCAAAGTATTTTGCGCTTTTCTTTCCCCGAAACCTAATTAAAGTACCGAAGTACTCGAGTTCGGTTCCAACCGCCGGCGGCTGCGTTTCGATGGAAGCAAGCGAAGAGGCGTCCGTGTGCTGTGTTGCTGCGACTGCAGGAGGAATGAAAATAAAATCCACGCGCCTACTACTGGCTCTGTAGCTGAGCCCTCCGCTGCCTCGTGCGGACACAGGAGAAAGAAGGAAGAAATAAAAAGACGAAGGAGAGTGAGACGCGCGTCGCAACAGCCGTCGTCCGCCACCGAAGCGGTGGCGGGTGCAATGACGGCCTACAACAGGTACAATCACCGGTACAATCAGAGGGAGCGCGGGGGGGCGGACTCCCGAAACTGCATTGTTTCGGTTCGATCTGCCCCGTAGGCCATAAAACCTGGCGTTGTCGGCGTTACTCCAAAGGCCACGCAGACACGTCAGCCTACAGCTTGGACAAAAAGCGAGGATTATATATGTTAAGCGGTCTGTGACATGTATATGACCGGATAGTTGACGACTGCGTGCTAATGTGCGAGACAATAGAACACGCATTAAAGGGTTAGTCATGAAGCGAGTCGAAAGCGCACGAAAACGACGATCCGGAATGGCGGAACCACAGCCGGGTAGCCGCTGATGCTTTCGCGCCACATAAAGGCGTAGCTTCCGTTCATTTCTTGCTATTCTTATCTGTCTACGTTACAGAAACCTCCTCAGAAGCTTTCGCTTCGTTATTTCCCTTAATTGTTTCGTGCATTTTTCTTTGGGATTTCTAGCATATGCTGGCGACTCCGAGATTTTGTGCGACACAAGGCCCGTATCAACCCGTATGCCTCCTTTCTTTAGAAAGGTACAGCGCCGTCATCATCTGCCGTGTTCAGACCAGGCTTACGAGTTCAATAACGAAACTGAAAGCAGCCAGCGCAGCAGCTTACATGGCGGTGCTTTGCGGGAAGACGTGCACGCAGCACGGCCCAACAAGCAGTGCCCACGCGGCGAACGCCACGCGCAGACGCAGACTGCCCGCTGTTGAGTGCCGGGCACTATGCCTTCCCGCGCGAAGAAGGGCGCCACGGCACTGCGGACTCGTGCATGTGCGCTCGCGTTGTGCGAGCCGGCGGTTGTTCCGGATCCAGTGCGTCACGGGTGAACGCCGACGGGGCGCTGAAAGCCGCCCGCAGGCACACTGACGACCAAGGCGGCCGCGCGGTTGCAACTGCGTCTCCATCACTCCCCCCTTCCTCCTCGAGACACTCGCGGATGAGCCCCAGACGGATGACATATTGCCCAGCATGTAAATGGACGCGTAAAGAGCGCAATCTGCACTTAGATACATCTGACACGTGCGTCCGCGCAAACAGGGCAACGACACCATCGGGGGAGCCGAGCGCCTCGACAACGTGCATCCCTGCGGACTCGAACACGCATGGGAGAGACACTGCGCGGGCTTTGCACATTTTGAGAGGCGGAACACGGCTCCGCGGCGTAAAACAAAGCACTACGTACTTCTCTGCGCATTGCCATAGGAGCTTGATTCGCGACGAAATCGTGACTGTTTTGTGCGCTCATCAAGCTCAAGTCACACTGTGCACGTTCCAGTGGACGAGCGCCAACTACGCGATCAATAAGGCAATTTCCGGCTCAGTCATTACAAAAACCGAACCTAGAGTGGTTGCCACGCTATGCGACCATTTGCAAGGACCAGGCCAACGGTCTCTGCCAGTTGGGGCAGTATTTTAAGAATATCTTCACATATAATGTCCCGCCTTTCCCCACTGCTTAGCTCCGCCTGAGATAAAAACCGGGCACCCGATCAATAAATAGTCCCCGCTGTCACACATGTCGGCTGTGAATGACGAAAATGCGAAAGATTGAATCAGGAAAAGAACAGTCACAAAATATGGTTCTTAATCTACTCACTCAAATAGATAGACAGAAAATGATTAGCATCCCCTTTTTAATGAGATGGCAATATGTGTCAGCTATAGCTCGTTATACGCTTAGTGCTAAATATTTTACTGCGTAAGCAATAGCACTCCAGGTCTCAGCCCCTTCGCGTAGCCACGGCCGGTAACCACGGTGACTTTAGAACAACTGCAGATCGGCTCCCAGCTCAACCCGTCGCGTAAGAAAAAGATGAGGAAGAAGCAGGGGAAGAGGAGGAAGAAGAAGAAGCTACGTCGGCCTTGCGTACGCAACCTACAGGGTTTAACTAAAGCTAAACCCCAGCTAATATTTTTTCTTAGACAAGCTGATTATTTCGCCGGCACGGTCCACAACTATTCTCGACTTTTTACACGAATCCTCAAGTCGACTCTTACTTGCTTCCACTGTTTCATAATTGAGCATGCCATCACTGTACCAAAAGCCTAGCGCTTCTAGAATCCCTGCATTCCCAACAGGAAGACACGCGTTCGCTCGCTCGCTTGGATGTCGCGTACCAACAGCGAACATCGATGACGTCCCGACGTCTGTTTCGCACATCTTTTGCAAGTAAACCAAACCAGCACTCGCACACGCCAACACCACTTGCTGAGATGCGCGCTGCGAACTTCGAAAGCGACTTAAGAAGAGGCGGAATCGCTTCCTGATGCGAGCTGGCAGCTGCGCTAGCAGACTAAACGTCCGTCTCAAGTGCACGAGTGCGCGCGCGCGAACGAGTGCAATTCAAATGCCACGATGGCCACCACGCAGGTCCCACTAGACGCAGCTTTGGTCGAACTCGCGAGGGCCGCTTGATTGAGACGTGTCCGCGTAGGGACCTCGACCGCCACGCTCCAGCGAGGAAGAGCGGAGGAGCCGACGTCGGCGACACGCCCCGACACAGCATCTCCGCGTGCTTACGCCGCGCAGAAAGCCGCCCATTTTCACCGTGTTTGCTCGCGCCAATCGCTTGTTTGCTCGGTCGTCGCCGCGCAAGAAGCGCAGAACGCGCCCCGCGCGCGCCCGCCTATCCGGCCCAGAGTACAAACGAAAAGAGAACTCACAAAACAAAAGGAAAAGCGGCCCGAAGGCACATAACTACCTGCCGCCGCGAAGAAAAGAAGGCGACGGTGTTAATGGAAGGGAAAGAGCCAGGCCATCGAGCCAGCAGCAAGCAGCCACGGAAGGAGAAAGTGCACAATGCGAAGCGGGGGCTGGCGGAGCCCTTCCCAACGAGAGCGACACCCACGCAGTGTCGAACGCACAGCCCCGAGAACATGGGATTCGAGGGACGCGCGCATATGTGCGCGGCGCATCCGTTGCCGCTGGCCCGGTTGACTGCACTAGACATTTTATATAAGCAGCTCGCGATTTAAGTCCTGAAGCTCATAAAGTTTTTCCTCCTCCTCCTCCCGAGAGCGCACAGTTGCATGTCCGCCTCAACGCACATTCTACTCGCAGCCTCTCTGTGCAGGTGCTACTTGCTGGCCAGCAACCCAAAGGGTACGCCCAATTATATTAACGCGAAGCCTTCAGGAGCACGTGCGAATAAAAATCCGGCGGCCTCCATCGGAAATTACGATTCGAGATTCAGAAAATCAACTTAGAAAAAAAAAAAAAAACGGGAAGGGTCCAAATGAAGTAAACCAAACTCGGCAACCAGGTTCTTGCAATGGGGGTGCTCAAGAAAATATATAACTAGTTCAATAAAAAAAAAAAAAAAAAAAAAACGATGCAATTTCAGGTGTTGAGGGTTGGAAATGCTACACCCAAGCCACGAAGACTCCTTGTTTCAATCGCAGTAGCTCATTTGATAAAAGATAGGACCCTCCAAAACCATTGGAGCTGAAGTAAGGCAAGCTACTCATATATAGACCCCGCAGACATGCTCGTAAAGATTGGTAAAAGAGGGGTACTTTATATCAATGTCGGATGAATGGCATTTCACATAATATGGCAGATTCCGGCTGCACGCTAAGGAGTACATGTGCACGGTAAAATATTAAACGGGGAAGCGCACACTGCTCCGCCTTTAAGGTATATGGCGCGACATTGGGGTTTCCCTTGCGGATTCTCATTGGCGTTCATGTACCTTGCCACTCACTTAATTCCTAATGCCTTAGTTTGTGCCTATATCATTTCACACACACGCGCACACACGCACGCACGCACACCGCGCACTAACCTAAAGTCATAAGCTCCCACATAACGTGAAATACCACCCAATATAAATATCCGCTTTAAACAAGCCTTACTAACGTGTCTGCGTGGTCTATAGACCAACACCGATCTGTGACGTAGGCAAGATGCGGCGGCGCTGCTGTCGCCAGGGTGGGCTGACTGTGGGTGAAAAGTAGGCCTAGCAGCCCATGGGAATACATGAAACCAAAATATTTCGAACCAGTTTTCTGTGTTCACAGTGCGCTTATGATGTCATCATTCGGTGCAGAGTAACTATGAACACCGCAGAACCCGTTGTGAAATTAAGAAACCTACAATTACTGAGGCGGAGTATTTTTAAAACACCGCGAAACGTATGGGGGTATCTCATTCGAGTTAGGCATATATTTACCCGAGTGCAACTCTAGCAGTAAGGTGGTGGTCATACCAACAGCACAGGCTAAACGCATTCCCCCTCATTTTTACTGCCCTATACAACTGCATCAATCTCATGGCCCGGATCTGCGGTCACTACATGCCCTATACGTTCCCTTACAGTATTCGGTGCCTGGCGGCTTTCGAAAATTGTTGTTAGCTTTCAGGAATACTGTCAAATCCGCAGACACGCGCTGCAGTACCTCCCCGATTTATTCAGCAGCGATGTTTTCCTGCCTGTGCCTGTGTTTTCGCGGGCCTCAGTTCGGTCATAACATGGTATTCACCAAAGGAGGTATCCGCCTGCTCGCGCAAGCCAACAACAATGGGCCACTACAGGAAGAGCGACCACATCTTCCTCTTCCATATAAGCTGACAGCCTTTAGGCAACTTTCAGCAGACGTTTTATTTTTCTTTTGTCGTTTTTTTCGATTTTGTCGCATGAATTATGCCCGTGTTTGTCGTGATTATATACATATGCGATTCATGCTTCAGCCATGAGACGGGTTTAAGGCTAATTAAAGCAGCTCTGCACTCCCCTCTCCTCTTCAATTGCATCACAAAACTTGAGTATTTTATGGAAATCAATCGGTCGACCATTGAACGAGAGCGCAGGCATTACAGAGGAGAAACTATTGCCTCGTTTCACAACGACTCGCACCACAAAGAATATCGCCATGCAAGAGCATAATAAGCTTTCATTCGGATGAAAAAGAATTGACTTCGGCACGAATGGCGCTTGGCGAATCAGAGCCACACGCCGGCAGCGCGAGGTTCCAAGGAATAGTAGAACTGGGACCTATGCAGGCTACAACATCGAGCGCTGAGTAGCTAGCCATTACGCTAGCCCTACGCACAGCCCTTTACCGCTCGATGCCCAACTAGGCGACACTGATCGCATTGGCCACGGTTTCACACTCGCCCCCGCCCCGGCCACTTACTCAGTCGAGACGGCGCGCTTCGTCTTTTGAAAGCCCTTCTTCCTAAACGCAGCGACGTCGCTCGACCAGACGGACTCGGCGATTGCGACACGTCCTAGCCGTAAAGCACTTCTCACGCGCAGCTCCGCCCCGCCTCTAGCCGCCGAGCTGGGAGGACGGAGAGCAAAGGAAAGGAACACCTCCTGCTGCGGCGCGGCCATCACATTTCCAATGGCTCAGTAGCGCGTCACGCGGACAGCGGGTGTCGAAACAGTGAAGTAGGAGATTCCCGGTACTCCTTACGGAAGAGTTGATCTTGCCGCCAACAACGAGGCTGATGCACAAACCAGAAAACACTTTCGCAGTGTCCTATTCAGTGAAGGAGAGAGAGAGAGAAAGAGAGAAGTTGCGGCTAAATGAAAACGGTGGAGTCTCCTTAGAACATTAGGAACAATAATTTGACCACATATATTATTTACGGGCAACGGAAATGCTGCAAAGTGGAATGTTCAGGCTTCCTCGGAGCTCGTCTCCCATCAGTGACACTTCGTGCTTCGCGAAAGAGACGAGGGACATAACAAGTCCGTGCGCGGTAGCACGGAGACAATCCCCGCACCCACAGAAACCCCCTCGACGACACCTCCCTGCACCCCCCCCCCCCCCTCTACACAAACACACACGTACACACCCCGTCTTTTTATCACCACAGACAAGGCGACAGAGGTTCGCGACCTGAGAAGCGTGAACACTGCAATCTGGGAGCCAGGTCACGTGCTCAGTGACGTCTTTAAAGGCTGCGGGGGCCTGAAGCAGCTTCGCAAAGACGTCGCCGGCCTCTAGACGGTCCGCACGCGCCCGAAGCGCAGGGCGACAGCTCCGGCTGACGGTTGACGACCACACGTTGGTCCAGACAACACTGGTGACGGCGAAGCAAATGAAAAGCCGAACTCGTGTAAGGTACGGGGCAGCATCCGCCGACGGTGGTGGTGGCGACCTTGTGCCAAGGGTTCAGCGCGCCCGAGCAAGCGCAGCTCTCCCACCAGCCTGCACTGGCTCCGACGGAGCAGAGCCCGCCGACGCATGTCGTTATCGGGCCCGCGGTGCGACGACCAAGCTTGGCGCATGCTAATGTGCGCTGCTCCGAGAAGAAGGTGGAGAAGAGCGCGAAGCCCAGCAGTAGTAAGCCCTCTAGAAAAGACGAGAGGGGGGGGGGGGGGGGTGCTTCCTCGGCGGAGAAATTATACTGCCTTATGTTTATGCAGGCTCCACCGGCCTAATGCGAACAAGCGATGCCCCCGCGCGAACAACCTGCGCGCGCCGTGGAATGCACCACGCGCCGCCAGCCCAGACGCGCATGGCGTGCTTTTCTGCACAGACCAGCCAGCTAGACACCATCGGCATGCCCCTTCTTCCACACGCCAGCACGGGAAAAAGGTCGCGGACACCGCCTCTCGGACGGGAGGCCGGCAGACAATATACGCCGTGCAACATTGGCCTAGGAATCAGAAGTGTAGCCTGTAGAGGTCAAACGATTAGAAAAAAGAACGCTAGCGTCCGCTGCGGTGCTATCGATTATACCTCAATCATGTTTCAAACATCCTATTTTGTTTCGGGTTCTATTTTGTCTTCTTTCGACTTCAGCGGAAACTAAAGCGCTGTAGTGAAAAGTTTCCGGTAGTATGCAGTGTATACGTTCTGCCCCTCTACCCCCAACGCTGCTTCCTTTTTTTTTTTTTTTTTTCGGTCATCGCTCTGTCCCAGCGACTGCTTGCAATTTTTGCGGCCAGCGCGCGCACACACATAAAGGTAGCTAATTAGTCCCTAGTAATTAACTTTGCTGAACAAAAGATACTGCAGCAACTCTGAACAGCTTTTAGTTGGTTTCGCTGGAGCTACCATTCACCGTAATTTTTAAATTACACCTCCTTTACACCTGGTAGCCTATACACATTGGGATGCAGATGGTGAAAGGCAAGGAGGTCTCAGCTGACTCAGTTTTAGCTCGTCAGCAGGTACGAGGACGCGGTGGTGCGGGAACACGTTTAACGCAGGGCTATTGCGCGCCCAGAGAGGTACCGTGGAACCATTTCGTCACCAGTGCATGGGACACACGTGCGAGGGGGCGGCAGAGCGACGCGCGAGGCTTTACGAGCAGCTGGCCCACCACGCGTGGCTCCACGTACCCCCCCCCCCCCCCCCTTAAGCTACACGCACACACACGCAGTATCTTGGCTTCTCGACACACACACACACAGCGCCTGCGCACAGCGTGGGCGCGGACATCATGCAAATTGCCCAGTCGCGACGGATAACTCCGCGCCTGGGTCGCGGTACAAAACCAACTGGTGTCCACAAATTTGTTTATACCGCGGCGCGTGCGCGTCGAACGCCCGCGCAGCTCTGTAAGATGCGCCCGCAATGTCGACAGAAAACGCACCGCGGTCATTCCGATTTTTCTCGCGTTGTTGCTGTGCTCGGTAAGATTATCCATTATTAAAAAAAAAAAAATGAAAAATAGTACGGCGAATAAAAGTTGCATTTTCAAAACAATGGTTGATTCAATCGAATGATCGCGGTGATCGGTATAGACGCAGGACGAAGAGCACCTTGCGTCTTCGCATGCTCGACCGGCGACAAGTTGCTGGTTGGGGTAGCAAGCTTCCATCTTGTTCAGGACGGAAAACTTAATACGTGGCATTTCAGCAAACATTTCGAGAGCACTGTGGAATCTACACTGCAGAAATGCAAAAGCCTTAGCGTTGCTGGTGCACACGGTGGATCGCTTTTTCTCTCCTTATCAACTAAAGCACCGTAATTATCATCGCTAATGTCATCACTGTCATTATCATTAATTGCAGTGTCATTGTCATCGTTAATATGTCATCCCCACGGTAGACAAGGAGAATTATGATGCGCGTTTCATGATCCCAAGCGTGGCGCAGTTGGTTAATGCGCTCGGCTGGGGATCCCAGGAATGGAGGTTCGATTCCCTGTGCAGATAGGATTCTTAATTAATTACTGACCAATTAATGTTATGATATCATCACTGCTAAATTACTGAGTTACGTCGATGACGATCAGTTTGACTAGACTCCTGCTGACTAAATTTTCAAAATTGCCGCCTAACCGCGTGTGACGTCACATTAGCTATAGCGTGACGGAAGTGTGTGACTGAATCGTGGCCGACAGTATGAGCCGCTAAAGGCTTTCGCCTTTAAAGGCGATTTAGACACAGCCATGACTGGCTGTGCTCTCCCCTGTTCTTTGTTTGCGGCCCCTTTTAGCACCTTCGGGGACGCGTCAGCACTATCTGGTGCTTTCGCTAAATTTCATCCGATCGCAGTGCATATCGGAAGGTGCATGCAACTGGGCAGAAGTCTCGCATCATCTATGCCCATGTGAATTTGCATCCGAGTCAGGGAACGAGCCGAAACCGCTTGCGCGCACACTGCGAAGATTCGGGCGCGAATCGGGTTTCCGTAGCAGAAACGTAATCGCCTTTTGCCAACCATCAGTAGAGAGATCAGAAGGCCTTCACTGAAATAAATGAGCCTAGACTCACTTGGGTCCCTGGACCACCGCACGGTCCCACGCGACGTCAAAACGTAAAAAGATCAGTTTGTTTATGACGTCGGCATAATCTCCAGTCCTCAAAGCTTGACATGGCGGGCCGTCCCAGCGGTTGCGGGTCAACAGGGAAGCCGGAAAGGATGTAGGAGCGTGAGGGCCGCCGCACGAAAAGGAAAGGAGTCGCCTCCGGGGGACCGACCAGGAGTGGGCGAAAGTCCGAGGGTACAAACGTGGCATTTGCGGGAGCTGTGCAATGGTGTGCGTCCATTTCCTCGAGAAGTCCAGGTCGAGGCTCTTCTGAGCCCGGCAAATTAAACCCCGGTCCATTTTATCGGCAATCTCGAGATTCAGAGTGAGCCGGTACCAACAAGAGCTCTACCGTAGGTGGAAAATTTGGTTGTGGGGTACGTGGGAGACTCCTCGAGACCGACTGCACTGTAACGTGAGTTTGGAGAAATAATCCCAATATGGCCCCAAAGCTGCTGACAGGGTCCGAATATACAGGCATATAACCTATAGGTAAAGGTGAGCATTCTTCGACTATAGTCCTAACTTTAAAATAAGTACGCACGCCACGACCGAGCTAGAGAGCTCTAGTTTTGTTCATCGGAGAGGTTGTATTCTTGAGAGAGTTTGTATATATGGGATATAACGCTAAGCGAGGAAATATCTTCTTTTTTTTTTAAGAAATTAACAGACTCTTCTCACGTATATCAACGTCACTCGTGCTCCAATCCTGCTGTTCAAGAGCCCGCTTCGCTAAGAGCGCTCTATACTTCTGTCTTGACAGTGTTGTGACCGGGGTTCCGGCCGAGGCGGCCAACCCTTCGGGATGAAGACGGGCTGCCTTTCGGGCATTAACCCCCTAGGAACTTAAAGCGGCAACAGCGAGAAACCTGGACGCCGGCAAGCGACCCCCGTCAAGGGCAGCGAGGCGGTGGCGACGGCGGCAGAGTGACCTTTGTTTCCGGCTGCGGCGACAACCCTTCCCGCCTCCCCTCCTTCGGGATAGAGACGAGTTGCCTTTCGAGCCTTAATCCCATTGGCGCCACGGCGGCGACGACAGGGAACCTATCCTTGTGCTGAATGGGCAAGAGGCGCGTCGCCGAGCAGCATTGACCCCGCTCGCCGAATTCTCGAGGCAAGCGGGTGACCTCCTTGGAATTACGCAGGGGAAATGACCGCTGCGAGCGGGCGACTTCTCGGACTGTTTCGCCTTGGTGCGAAAACTCCATCACCCACACAAGATCGTCATCGACACCAGAGTAGTTTGCCCTTGCCACTGAAAGATGTGAGAGGAGGTTCGAGCACCACCCTCGGCAGTGGGCCTCCAGTGACCTTTTGTGCCTCAGTGATTGGACTGCACCGACTGAACTTGGTTTCCCCAGCTAGGGAAGTCGGGACAACCGACCGTATTTAAGCGGTGGAAATTGTCTCCACTGAGAGCTCCGTTTTCTTCCTCATACCTTTAAATATTTTGTCATGTAAACAGTGTATAAAACGTTCTTCGTTGCCTGTCCTCCCTGGCTGCTCCTGGTCCTTCGTCTCTGCTCCCCCATGGTCCCACTGTGGTGAAGCCTGGGCCCCCGACCCCCAATCACATCAACAGATGAACGCTCCGCTCCGACTCGGGTTGCTCCTGCTGTTAGCGAAAATTCGGAAGAGAGAGAGATAACTTTTATTTGCACCCGTCAAGAATGACGGGGAAGAAAGCTTTAGCCTAAACGCCCATTCATTCCCCTAACCGTCAGCAGGGATCCCTTGGGACTCGGCGGCGGTAAGGGCGAGACGGATGACTTTGCGTTGTTCTTCTGCTTCGTGATTGAGTGATAAGGTCTCCCAGGATTCTACATTTCAATTCGGATCGTTTTAAAATGGGCAGGCCCAGACAGTGTGGACTAGATCTGCTACGCTATTGCAGTGAGCACATCAAGGATTAAAGACTTCCGGATGCCATCTACTGTACAACTGAGGCTATGGAAACAACCTGGTTTGCAATTTCCTCCACATGATTTCTTCTTTTCTGCTGAACAGTTCATCCGCTGCTGGATAGGTCTTACGCCCGAGCTTGTGATGAGAAATGATTTCAGCGAACGTTATGAGTTCGTCACCAGAAGGGAGGGATTCCTCGCGTGTAGGCGGCGATCGTCCGGAAAGTGAGCCTTCGGGTGATCGCGTGCGCCTTCTCGTTCCCCTCAAGGCCCTGACGAGCCGGGCACTTGCACTTCTTTCAGAATTTTGGCGGCTGCAGCAGAGATTATGCCCAAATCGCAATTCCTAATGGCTGCCGCTATCACTCTCGTACCCTTTTGTGTAATTGCTAGAGCAATGGCAACTTCTGCCTCAGTTGAACTTGTGTTTTTAACGGTGCAGCACAAGACCAGGTCTCCACTCCCACGAACCACTACCGCTGTGTGTGCTGCTCTGCTATCTATCATATTCGGCAGCGTCCGTGTAGAGCACATCGGATCTACCTTCAAATCTGACTTGTAGGGCCCACAGCCCTATCTTTGCGTCTACCGTCGTAAAATACTGGATGCATGTTCTTTGGCAGCAGTGGAATTTTGAGTATATTCCTATAGTTGCTTTAGGCCTGAGTAAAAGCATCCAATGCACCCATTTCGTTCGCCACGAGCGGCGCGCGCTGAACTTTCGTTTGTTTGGTTTGCCTGTTATCGCGCTGCGGCCAGTGAAACAGCGTATAGACAAGCGTCAGCCCGTGACGTCAGTGGAGATGCGGCGGCGCTGGTGACAGCAGTGACTTTCGTGGTGTAGGCAAAAGCGCGCGCCGTCTGCATTGGATGCGCGGCGCTTGCCGTGTTTTCGGGCATAATTCCCAATATTTCTGCAAACTATGGTGCGGTTGATTGCGCCACGAGGCACAAAAAACAAAATGGCACTTGTTTCAACATGTTTCTTGCGGTCGGATAAAGATGAGAGCGAAGGGCAGCGGCGTTGAGCGCGACAAGTAGACTCTTCGATGACGGATTGTCTTCGCGGCTAACGTGCGTTGCAGTTCTGCACTGAAACTAGGTCAGTTTGCAACCCTTAACTATCGTTATAGCTTTTCGGCGGCACGACGAATAGCGCAAGAACAAACGCTTGCAGCTCGTGCCCGTTTTGTTGTACATACTATCAAGTCATAACAATTGTTTAGACGCGATATTCCATTTGCGTATTATCACGCAGGGAGGTTGCACTGTGAGTTCCATCCACCTGCAATACTGCCCGTGCATACGTTCACACAAAAAAGGACACAAAAACTGCGGCGACGTTAACTGCAATTACCTTGAGCAGTCACTTAAGCGCTATATTGCCGAAATTAAAGGGCCGGACTTGTGAAGATAGCTTTTCTCTCTCTTTTTACTTTCGCGAGTTTCAACGAGTGACTGTTGTTCTAGAAAGCGAGTAAACATCGTTAGGATCCGGGCAGCCACGCAGCGTTATTTCTCATATTCTTAAATTTTCTCTTTGAAGGTCATCAAGGTCCTGACGAACGAATTAAATGTACAATCTAGCTCTGATCGAGCAGGATATTTAAGTATATATGATAATGGAATTTAATGTGCCAAAGTGGAATGGGCTATGAGGGGTGCAAATAAGCAAAATAAAATGACCCGCATTTGAACAAAAATTTCTAAGTATATTTAAAAAAGGTCAGTAGATCGCGCAAATTTCGCTCCAAGCGATCGTGAAGAACGTTGCATCTGCACTCATGCGCGTCTCCTATAGAGCAAAGAGAACAAAAGGAGAGCATTTTTACGGGCCTTCATGTGTATATTAATCTGTGAATGACCTTGGCTACGTCTGTAAGATGACACGGACGTCAAAAACGTCCTCTGTTATCCAGCAGGCTAAAACAAGTTCGCAGCGCACTCGGCGAATCTGTTACAAAGAACTAAAAGATTGAGTTCTTATTAAATATGAAATTCTATGACTAAGTTGCCGGTACAGTGAGCTAGAAATGTGATTTCTAGTTCACTATAGTTGCCGATAATATTGTTTTTTAGAGTGAAAGTGTTCGAAGCAGCTGCAGAAAGCCAGTCGAAAGAGTCGTCATATAAAAACATATTTCCAGTCATTCATATCGTCGTCCTCCTTGGATGCGCTAGGAATAGAACCGGCAGTTGAACAGTGTTGACTATTAGTCTTTCTTATGCATTGCGCTTTCTCGTTTTTATTTAATCGAACCCCTCACTGCAACTAGTCGCCAACGTACCGTAGCCGCGCGCGCGCTGTTGAGGCCACGGAGAAGGAAGCCAATGCAGCGCTCTTCGCCATGTAATTCCAGCAGTAATCGGCTGATAGCGGGCTGAACTACTCTCCAGGAATAAGCTTAACTTATTTCTACGCAGAAGCTAACGATTCAGAATATTCGCACGCGCGAACTGGTTTCGAAGGCTGCGTCGCTTGGCGCAGTGCAGGCACGCTGTGTTTTTGCCTACACCCCTTGTCGCTGCCGATCGCAGCGCCACCTTTGTTTACAAACATGACGCTTGTCTATACCGCATATCGTACACGTTGCGGTAAGCAAGGAGGAGAAAGAATGGGGAGAGAGCGGATGGCAGATAGCCCGCGCAGTGCAGCTCGAAGCACAAGCACACGCGGGCTCTGCAACACAAATCAGTACAGCGTGAGTGCATCGGCCCAAGCTTCACGTGCCGGGTTCCGTGGAAAAAGCGCGGCGCAGACGCAACATCCTCTCTCAACTGCAGCGCATTCAAGCGCACAGGCCAACGAAACAAAGCGAATGACGCCCTGAATGATCGTGTGCATGGACAGATCGAACTACTGTGCACGTGCAGAGAGCGCCCATCTACGCACCTATAGAGCACGCACATTTCAGCACTCGTTGGCGCACATATACGCTTAATAAGGTGCCTCGCCGCGACGGCGCAGCGGTTAAGGCGCACGACGGAGTGCCTGGGTTCGAACCCGACCGCCGACACCAGCGTTTCGTTGGAGGCAAAACGAGGAAGCGTCCGTAAGCTGTGCGATGTCAGTGGACGTTAAAGATCCCCAAGTGGTCGAAATTACTCCGAAACCACCCACTACGACCCTTTTCCTCTCTTTTTATCTTCACTCCCCCCTTCCTCTCTTCCCTTACAGGGCGCGGTTCAGGTGTCCATGGAAAAAAATGCGACTGATACTGTGCCTTTCGTTTTCTATAAACCAATTATTATTATTATTATTATTATTATTATTATTATTATTATTATTATTATTATTATTATTATTATTATTAACCAGGAAGAGTACAGATGGCAAAAATTCCTTCGCAAGACTGTACTTTTTCACTCCGGCCCTTTACCGCTACACAATTTTACAAACAAGACATCGTATGCGCTTTTCTTTAATTTTTTTTTTTCGGAGATGCGTTATCAAGCCGCAGCGGTCTTAGCCCGAGGCAAGTGTCGGATTTTTGCTGAGCTCAGCGCCGAAAGTGGCCGCAAAGCGTGCCGCAAGAGGGCCAACATGGCAGCACGACTCTGCAGTGGAACTCAGCACCAGTACCAGGAGCCATGTGCAACATGGAATCGGCGGATGGCGCCATTTTAAACATTAGAAAATAGAAAGAAAGGAGCCTAATGTGAAATTTCAGCATCCCTTACCTGATTTGCAAAAAATGAAAAGAAAAAAAAAACCACTGCAAAGGAAGTGAAGAGGTTCAGCTATTTCGATCACAATTACGGATTATCCGAAGAGGAACTCCAGTTTTCCATCTCTGGCCGGACGTACAAAAAATCCCAGCGCGAGTTAGGTGCAGAAAAGAAAAAGGAAGCCAATTAGGATATGGACACGCGCGCAGTCGTCGGTGTAAAGTAAACACGGTTCGATTTACCCTCAGGGAATCCAACGGCGCAATAGAGTAAAACTAGAATTTAAAAAACAACAAAAACAAAACAAAGATGATGCTGAAGGCCGCGCCGACGTCGTAAACTCATAAGGACGACGGTCAGAGTGCCGCTGGATCTAATACTACTACTGCCCCGCCGGAACGGTGATCAAATCGATGGCCCATAAACGTTCGCGCGCAGCCAATTACGAGAAACGTCGTTAAAGGCGGGCGCAAGCCGCTCGCGCAAAGCCAACACCGGTGCAACGATGTGCTCCCGACTAGCGTCCGCGCTGGCCTTCTCCGCGTTGACCCTCCGCAAGGGGGGGGGGGGGGGGGGGGGGCTCATGAAGGCTGGTAAAGAGAAAGGAAATACAGCCCACCCAAGCATGTATGTATTTTGAAAGCAGCGAAGAAGCCTCCACGGGCGTATTCGCCAACGTTCGCGTGAATGTGGCTTTTACGACACTCGTTGCGGTGTACACCAATGCGCAGTATTAACTGGCGTCGATAGTACGCAGCAGATTTCAACGTTGGCAGGTTTTGACCGTGAGCCAGGCATTGGCGATGTGTTTGCGGATGCGTGCTAATAATGCATGCCTTTGCTTCCATTTTCGGCGTTTCTGCGCAATGTAAAAGCTACGAGTAAAAAGCTACGTGATCGCTTGATATTCCGAAGAACATTTGGTAAGATGGAGTCCAAAGACAGACTCCTCCCGCAACACTAAATCGGAATGCGAACACAGCCTCTGCACACGGCGTCTACACGGCGGGGGGAGAAAAAAAAAAAGCAAATATGAGGTTACGACACGATAGCGTAGGCTACCAGCCCACATATAAACCCCGCTCTACAGCCAAGCCGTGTGAACGTGCTTGCGTGGCCTAGGGCTGACGGGAATGCAACGGGTTTGGAAGCTGATTCTGATATCACACTCCCACATGAAAGAAGAGGCCCGAGATGGCAGCTCTTGCCAAATGTAACGTCAGGCAACCCTACGTCCAGTTAGCGGTCGGCCATGTCAGCTGCCAGCCACCGCTTGCCAGCGCCATGCTCCTGATTTTTCGCTCACAACGCCAACGCTGGCACACGGCCGCCGACGCCGGATTTTCGGCGAACGGAGCCTTTAACGCCTCCAGCCGTGCTGCATTCGTATAAAGCCGCGTTAGTATAGATCCAGCGCTGTAAGGTGACCGCGGATGCAATTTTTTTGGTTTGGTAAAACTTTATTTCTCAACAGTAGGGGTCCTGGAGGACACTCGGCTAGGCGCCAGGTATGGAGGGCAGCTCCCACGTCGGCACAGAGAGCCCGAAGCTCTCCGCCGCCGCGCGGGCCTCCTGGACAGCCCGAAGCTGATCATGTAGTGAAGCACTTTTTAAAACTTTGTCCTAACGTTCCTTGTTCTTGGCGTAGGCGTCGCTCGATGCACAACCACACAGCATATGGTTTAAGTCTACACGGTCACTGCACCGTTCACACACATGTCCGTCGTAGTCTGGACGGACTCGTTTCCTTAGTTGCCCCGTCCACCGCCTGCAATGCCAGCGACAGCTCCCTCCCAGAGTGCACTGCGCACGCAACTCTGTGTTTGCCTCGTTTCCTGATACGCAAGCAAGGATGATATAGAAATACGCAACTAAAGAGTCATTAATAAAGTCACGGCGACACGCCGCTGCTCGGACACAGAAAGGACAGCGCCGGCGACGAGTGGGCGGCCAAAGCCCGGCCCACGAATTGTGCAAGTGGCTTTGCTAAGGCCCTCCGAGCTAGGGGGGACGCATAGGGCCGAAAAGATCAGAGAGAGATATATAACTGGCGGAAATGGTCTTCCTGTTTCTACCAGAGGCATCGCCGCACGACCGTCGACTGCAGGCACCTCCAAATATCGAGGAACAGTCGCCGGGATTAGCCAAACCCTCCTAGACAAGCTTAGCGCGGCACGAAAGCATATCCCGACTCTAGGTCCACGGGCGGAGGTCAAACTCGTGGAGGTGGTAGCAGCTGGTCTATCAAAAATAAATAGAAAAACAAGGAAAAGAAAGTTGCCAGCCACAGCAATTGCTGTCGTTAAGCGCCCGAGCTTCGGCCATTGGAAGAAAAGACACAGGGCGAGGACAGCGAGGATTGCATAGGGAAGCGACAGCAAGAAAGGACGGGGGAAGCGTATGCACATTGTTCACAAACTACGAGACAAACGAGTTCGCGTCACTCACGCGCCAGATGTCTGGTCGTAATACGTGGCGCCTATTCCGCGCGCTCATCGATCCAACACAAACACGCACGGAAACCCAACGCCACTTACATAAAGTCATGCACAACTTTACAGGAACGACAACACAGCTAGCGCACACACTCAGGGATCGATACCTGTGCACCACCAAGGACCCCCGGGCGGTCGCCTACTCGTATGCAGGCAAAGAGAACACGGAGCTGGACACTCCGTTCCAGCTCCACGACCTCCGGGCGGCCTTAAGCAAAATGAAACGCGGCACTGCACCCGGGCGCGACAAGGTTACGGTCAAGCTTTTGGCCAACCTTTCCGATGCAGCATATGTTGTGCTTCTAAAATACATCAATAGTATTTGGGACGGAGACACTCCTCTCCCTCTCGATTGGAAGTCGGCTCTCGTCACCTTTATCCCGAAAACCGGCAAACCTATTGATGTGGAGAACCTTCGCCCCATCTCTCTCACGTCTTGTGTCGGCAAGCTGATGGAGACAATGGTGCGCGACAGACTCTCCGAATTTCTTGAAACACAGCACATTTTCGCGGACACCATGTTCGGTTTCCGCCCTCAAAAATCAGCACAGGATATACTCCTTCAGCTCCACCACGACATATTAGATCCTGTCGAATGCCCCCATAATGACAAGGTGGTCCTGGCCTTGGACCTTAAAGGCGCATTTGACAATGTGAAGCACGAAGTAATCCTCGATCACCTCAGTCACACCAACTGTGGTAACAAAACTTTCAATTACATAAAACAATTTCTTACAGACCGCCAAGCCTACATACGCATACAAGATGCGGAACACGGGCCATACACCATCGGCTCGAGGGGAACACCTCAAGGCGCTGTCTTGTCTCCCCTCCTCTTCAATTTAGCCATGCTTCATCTTCCCTCCAAATTGGCTTCTCTTCCCGGGATACATCACGCACTTTACGCGGATGATATCACAATCTGGGCCACGCAAGGTAACCTGGGCCACATGGAGTCCTGCCTGCAGGCAGCGGCGACCGTAGTTGACGACTACGCGACCTACTGCGGACTCCAGTGCGCCCCAGCTAAATCTGAATTTGTGCACGTACGTCCATCCCCTCGAGACACAACTCAGCTTCGCATCAGTCTCCCCTCGGGACCGATCCGGGAGGCCAAAGAGATCCGCGTCCTTGGCCTCTTCATACACCATCAACGCAGAGTTGACACCACTCTGGCCAAACTTCGCATGGTGGGAGACCAGGTGGGTCGTATGGTCCGCCGGGTCTCCAACAAGCGGGGCGGATTACGAAGCAAGGATGCACTGCGGCTTGCCCATGCTTTTGTAACGAGCAGAATACTCTACTCGACACCCTACTTGTACCTGCGTAAACACGATGAGGATCAATTGGAGGCCATCCACCGGAAAGTCATCAAGCGGGCTCTCGATCTTCCGGTCAGCACGTCCAACCAGAGACTTCTGGCTCTGGGCGTGGTGAACACGTTCCGGGAGCTACGAGAAGCCCACTTACTAAGCCAATACACGCGTCTTACACAGACCACGTCCGGTCGCCGCCTCTTGGACCGGCTACACATCAAACACGATTACCACATTGAGGAAAGGGTGAGAGTGCCAGAACTCTGGAGACGCGCCCTCCGGGTCCGACCCCTTCCCCGCAACATGTCCAAAGAAGACCATAACGGTCGTCGCCAGGCGCGCGCGGAAGCGTTGGAGCGATACTATGGTCACCAGCAACACGTGTATTATGTGGATGTTGCCGGCCCTTACCATGGGGGGTGGTATACGGCTGCAGTCGTACACAACACAAACACGGTTAACGGGCTAACTTTCAAAGCCTACAGCACAACTCACGCGGAGGAGATTGCTATCGCTCTGGCTCTCAGTATTCCCAATTCGAAACACATCATCACCGACTCGCGAGGGGCCTGTCGGAATTATAGGCTGGGATGGGCTCCCCCGCTTGCCCGGCGTATATTGCAATCTAGCTGCCGATACATAGACCCAACTCCGCATAATCTTATTTGGGCACCCGGTCACCAGGGGCTCAGGGGAAACGAACAGGCCGATCAGGCCGCCCGCGCACTCTCTCCCCGGGCTATCTCCTTGTCCTTGGAAGCCTACTCCCAATCAGACAATCTGGCCCTTACATTCAAAGACATCACCGATTACTACAAGGAGGAGCACAGGCGCTACCCGGCCCCTTGTAAGGGACTGGATCGCGCTGACGAGCGCCTCCTCATCAAAATTTTTACCAATACAGTACTGTGCCCGGCGGTGCTTAAACATTTCAACCCGTCCTTTGATGGTGCGTGCCAGTACTGTGGGAAGGTGGCCGACACCTTTCACATGGTCTGGGCGTGCCAGTCAAACCCATCCATTCCCCCCAACCCCAATCCAACTAGAGAGGACTGGGAGGCGGCCCTGCTCGGCTGTCAAGAACTCAAGGCTCAAACGGCCTTGGTTCAACGGACGCGGGCGGCGTTGCTGGCCAATGGGGCCCCGGAATAGGGGCTCCACCTAGTATTGTGAGGGGGAGACCGATACGTCTCTAACCCAAACACCTCTGTAATCATTTAATTGTTATTTATAAATGTTTTAACCACCACCATCACGCGCAGGTGTCCAAGCACAGTCCAAAAAACGACTGCGCGCGAGCGACCACTGTCGTTACACAACCATTAAAGAAAAAAAAAAACAGCCCATTTGAGTACTTAATCAAATGCGAAGCACAGCTTACCCGTTGTATACGTTTCTATTCATTTTACAGCTTCTTATGGTTCGTTTTGCTTTCATATAAGGCGATCTCATGCATAGGATTCGAGCTCTCTGCACATTATTAATGCGAAAGCCTTACTTCTTTATGTACACAGATTTCTGTCCGCAAACCGTGTCCGCAAAATCGTGTCCGCAGCAGTTGTAATTGAGAAGTGGTGGAGGTTAATGAGTGGTGTCAATCGATAGAGGGTGATGTAATGTTGTGTCCGAAAAAATTATTAGGCAAATAAGTTAATTAGGTAAATAATTAGAATAACTGGTTCACAGCAAAGAAAAGCCGCAGTATCTGCCACACTTGTTTTGTGGACACTTGAACCGCACCGTAAAGATATGGAGGAAGGTGGGAGTGAAAGCGGAAAGAGAGAAAGGGGTGCCGTAGTGGATAAGACGACAAAAATGTGACGTCACGCAACCGGAAGTAGAGCCGAAAAAGCGCATAGGAAGGGATTGGCGCGCAATTTGAAAGTACCGAAGACTTAAATGGGCAAACAAGAAGTGAATTAAGCAACTAGAAGCAACCATGCAGAAGCAACCAACAGCACCATCTGTGCTTTCGCATTACTCCAATGCAGGTTGTGCAGTGCTCTTTGATTTTTTTATTTAAGTTGTATAAAATTATTTTACAGGAAACGAAAGCCGCAGTATCTGTGCGGGAAAGGAGACAGGTGCTCGACCACCTGGCGATCTTTAACGTGAACTGACATCGCACAGCATACGGATACACTGTAACACGGACGCCGCTTCGTTTCGCCTCCATCAAAACACAGCTGCCGGCGGTCGGGGTCGACCGGGTACTCTGGTGTAGTAGTCGGGCATCTTAACCACTGCGCCGCTGCGGGACCATTGTTTATTTTCATTTCTTCTTTTTTTTTTTTCTTTTTACATTTTAATGCAGATGAACGAAGAAACTATATCTTCATTTTTCAACTTTATCTGCAAGCGGCGGTGACAGGTAGCTTGCATCGGGGGTCAGCCTGCCACAAACTTTTTGTCTGTTGTAGGCGGTCATCGCACCCGCCACCGTTTCGGTGGTGGACGACGGCTGTTGTTGCGGCAAGCGTCTTTCTCTCCCTCTTCCTTTTCTTTCTTCTCTATTTTCTCTTCCTCTTTTTCTCTTTCCACTTTCACTCCCACCTTCCTCCCTTCCCTTACGGCGCGGTTGCGGTGTCCACAGAAAAACAAGTGAGACAGTTACCGCGCCTTTCCCTTCTTATAAATAAATGAATCAGTTAAATCTCTTCTTTCCGCACGAGGCAGCGTAGGTGGCTCAGCTACAGAGCCAGTAGCAGGCCCGTGCATTTTATTTTCCTTCTTCCTACAGCTACAACCACAACAGTTAACACCTTGGAATAGCTGATGACCATATTCATAAACGCGCGACGAAAACCGGATGACTAAAGTGAAGCGAGAAACGTGTATTACAACAGGTGTTTCCAAGAACAGCGGCGCGCACCTGCTAAGCTTCTGCAACCCGTAGGTTTTGCAATTTCCCTCAGACTATTCCCTCCATCTGTAAATTTACCGCCTCGGTTTACGCGCCAGTCACGCATAAAATGATCATAACACGCTTTTTCGACAACAACTATTCGGTCAACACTGCGTACAGCTGGTCCAGGCGAAATTAGAAAGCAGCATCTTGGTCCGAGTTAAGACACTCGCGATGCGACTACACGTGCGTGCATTCAAGAAATAATAATAATTGGTTCACAGGAAAGGAAGGGTGCAGTGTCTGTCACACTTGTTTCAAATATCTGAGCCAGGCCATAAGAGAAGGGAAGAAGGTGGGAGTGAAAGCGGAATTAGAGAGAGAGAGGTACCGTAGTGGTGGGCTTCGGAGTAATTTCGACCACCTGGTAATCTTCAACGTGCACTGGCATTGCACAGCACACGGACGCTTCTGCGGACGTTTCACTTCCATCGAAACACAGCCGCCGGCGGTCGGGTTCGGGTACTCCGGCACAGTAGTCAGGCACCTTAAATACTGCACCACCGCGGCGGGGCTCATGAAAGAAATCGACCCGAAATCTCGACCTTTGCGAGAGACGCCATAGTGGAAGGCCGCTTTTCGGTGGAGGGGTAAACGCCCGTGTAATCTGCGACGTCAGTGCACTTTAAAGAACCCCACCTGGTCGAGATTTTCGGAGCCCTGCACTACGGCATCCCCCACAGCATCAGTCGCTTTGGGACGTCAAAAACCATAAACTAAACCAGACCGTTTGGGAGGACTCAAGCTCTTAACGCAACATCGTAGTGAACCGGCCCCAGTTCTAACCGTCAAACCCCGCCGGGGTGGCGCAGTGGTTAGGCGCTCGACTACTGTGCCCAAGGAAGCGGGATCGAATCCCGGCCCCGGAGGCTGCGTTTCGATGGCGGCGAAACGGAGTGGCGTCCGTGTGCTGAACGATGTCAGTGCACGCTAAAGAACCCCAGGTGGTCGAAATTTCCGGAGTCCTCTACTACGGCGTCTCTCATAGCCTGATTCGCTTTGGGACGTTAAACCCCCCACAAACCAAACCAAACAAGGTAACAAGGATACAACCCCAAAACTTCATTCTGTGTTCAATTCAAAGCAGTGGGCCCTTTGTTCTTGTGATATTACATACATACATACATACATACATACATACATACATACATACATACATACATACATACATACATACATACATACATACATACATACATACATACATACATACATACATACATACATACATACATACAGAGGAGCGAGTTAAGACAGCCACTTAATCCCTACTGCCGAACAGAAAACTAATAGTGGTCAGTCCACCCATCGATGTCCACCTCTCAACAGCGTGCCAGATTCGACGTCTCAGCGAATGATTTCATGTTCCAAAGTCGCCAAATATGGGAAGCCACTGCCCGGAGAAGCAGAGGCGCCAGGGATACAAAGCGCTGCCGACGCAGTTGCAAGAGGCCCGTCATGGGGTGATAAAAAAAACCGCGCGCGCCGTAGCGATCACTGACGCCAGCGAAGGAGAGGGTGGCAGGACACAAAGAGAAATTTATGCTGACATGCGAGATTAGCGACCGGAAACATGGCAAGCGTCGTTGTTTCATCGCCCGATATGATACGCATCGGAAAGGCTATGGAGAGAGAAAGCAAAAAAAAAAAAAAAGGAAATCACGCGGAATAACGAGCGAAAAGAAGCGTCGACACAGGCGTTAACCGGTCGCACGAAACAAAGCAGCAGCGGCGGCGGTGGAGACGATATGACTCCGCTAGCACACACACACACACACACACGCCGGTGCGCCAAGGACGCGAAGAGGTGGAGAAAGAGGGGGGCAGCGTAATTGAAAGCAAGAGAAAGATGCGCGTGGCGAGCAGCGCATCCAGCGGCGGCGCCAACGACCGACCGACCCCCCCTCCCGCGAAGCAGATGCAGCTGCCCTGCGGCGCCGCATCGCTCGGGCGCGCCGGAATGCGTCACCTCGTTTCCGACCGGAGGAAACGCGACGAGGAGGACGCGCGCCCTCGGAAACAATCGCGCATCACCGTCGTGCCCTGGGGCCCATCTCGCCCTTCGCCGCCGCCGCTGTGTACGGGGGCACGCACGTGTGCGCATCCCTCCTGGTGATCCCACCCTCCCAGCGCGTGCGTTTGCGCGCCCGCGAGCGTGGCGCTCTCCTTTGCTCTAGTTGCGAGTCATTCTTGTTGCCCCATCAGCGACGCTGCGCTTTCAAGCCGCACGCTCCAGAAAGTGCTCTCCGGTGACCCAAGGTTTTGAACGGCTCAGACGACTGGCTGCAATGTTCACGTTTACTAGCCGCCGATGATGATGATGATGAACATTTCGCGCGCACACCCGTCAGCAGTAGTGACACCGAACTGTTCGGTACGGTGCACGAGGCTTGGAAGGAAGAAAGGGGACAGCGAAATCTGGACGAGACTCGATACTGGGGCAGTACAGCTGGCAGGCAGGAGGCCCGTCACTGACCAGCTGAAGTCCAGAAGAAAGAAAGAAAGAAAGAAAGAAAGAAAGAAAGAAAGAAAGAAAGAAAGAAAGAAAGAAAGAAAGAAAGAAAGAAAGAAAGACAGCGACGGACTACACTTTCATCTTAGCCCCGATCTTTGACACTTGATCTTTGACAGCAACGGAGTGTCGGAATGAGCGGCCATTCGACGGAAGAAAGCAATCCGGAGATAAAACGATAAAAGCAATTGGACATATTCCGCTAGGAGCCGAGCGGCCAGCGCTAACAGTGCAAAACAAGCCAATGTAAAGGGCCGGCACCGGCGGCGTCGTACGTCGTGGCATGGACTTCTGAGGCGAGAAACCCGCCCGTATCGCCGTGGCTGCTCTACAGAAGCGGAGCTCCTTGCCTCCTCGCCGTTCCCACGGTCTGAAACAAAGCAACGCTCGTGACCCCGCCTACCAACGCTGTGCCAACCCGCCGGAAATTCCATCATTACAGTGACGTGTTTGAATGGCTAGCGTCCTCAGGGGGAGGGGGGCTCGACTTAGACTGGGAAATGACGCTCTGGACCTTGGGAGCAGAGTGGGACCCTGGGTATGAAGACGCTCCCCGCAATGGACTAAATTTCCGTCGTTCTGCTGTTCGAACCTCTCCATCTCGTGAATAAGCTTCTGTAAAAGTGCCATCGAACCTGATTGTTTTTTGTTTTTGTTTTTCCAATTTTGAAATTTCTCCATCGCCCGAAGACTCAGCACTCTACCAATGGAGCACGGGTTCGAGCTAACCTAAGCGTCACGACAATGTACTTATGCCCTTCCAAAGTTTCAATAAAAGGACAACAACTCCAGGGGTTTATTTTTTTCGACCTTCGCGTATTCTGACAAAAATGTTACTTCAGACTTGCCCCACTCCGTCCATACGCACTATTGGAAATTTGCGAGCAATGCAGAAATTCATTCGAGCGCCACGCGGTTTTAAAATGTGCCGTTTTCGTAGCCTCTGTTCAGACGATTTCTGCGGGCAACACTGCGCTTGCGACTTTGCTGTCCGAAAGTGTCCCGTTACTGCCGCACCCCGCGTGAACAAATTTTGAGGCACTTATTAAGCCATCATTGGTATATTTCGAACTGCGTCGTGATTTGCAGTCTCTATTTCCGCCCTTGAACGCCTGTGCGAGTGTTTTTTTTTTTTCTAATACTGTATGCGACATCATCGATTAATCAACCGAAACGTCGTTTCTGGAAATGAAACCAGTTTAGATTTTTATTTGCTGTTTTTCGTTTTTAAAGAAAACAATTCAACTAAAATTCCATTAGAACCACGTGAAGAAAGACTAACGTGCATCTACGTGTGGTGCTTGACGCAGCATCCTGTGTACTGTATGACCGAATTCTCTTTTGTTCGCAAAAAGCGAGCAAATCAATAGCACGTAGGCTCCAATCCAGTCTTGCATGTCTTTAGCAAGATCGAGATCACGAAAGAACAACGAGCCGATTGTTCCTGCTCAAAAATTAACAATTCCGTCTCTCCCGTTACGAGGAAGCGCCACTTCTGCCCGCTCACGTCAGAAGGGTGATGAGCGGTCGATGAGCAGTGGTGAAGGGATCGATGAGAGTTATAAGTGGCTTTCATAACCCTGGCCCCCGAGAAAAGCGGGGGTGCCAGTTTGCGTGGCAAGGCACGTTGCGAGCCTCGAGCGAATGCTTGCGAGGACAGCTCTTCGTAAGCACCAGCCGATACGTCCAATTCGCGCGAACGTGCGTTCAAAGGGGAGCAGTACAACAGACGAGTGGCTCAGCTCGCAAGTTGTATTCCTTCTCTCCTTTTCAAGAGTCGCATAAATAATGAATTCCCGAGGGAAGGGAACTACGGAGCGAAGTGGCAACGTCGACGGCTAGATCCCGGTCCGATCCCTTTCCGACGCTCGGCCGATCAAAAGTTAATGTCTCCAGAGGGTGCGAAGATGACCGTTTTAAAATTCATCCTCCACTCCACTTCGATTTGTAATACGCGCTCGGAGGGAAGGGGTCTTCCCTAGGCGTCCAGAGAATACCCCACAAATAACCACGACGATTTTGTTGCGCGGCAGTCGTTCCTAAAAGCGACCTTTGTTTGTCTTGTTTTTTTTTTTTTTTTTTCGCAGCCATTTGGCTAAGCATTTAATTGAGCTTCATTTTGTGACAGTTCAGTAGAGGCAAGAATAAGTCGCGTAGGAGCCCCGAATCCAGGCAGAGATTAGTGTTTGCACAGGCAGAGGTGCGGCCCACTGACCTCGAGGTGTCAACGCAACGCGGCAAGCATTGTGGTGCTACCATTATTAAACATTGTGCCAGGATGTTTCTTTCTTCTGTAATAGGGCGTTTATTGACGCTCAGATGGAGAGCTGTGAGGACAGGACCTTGCAACGGCGAGCCCAGCGTACTTCTTCTTCGTCGCACAACGCACAGGTGCATGTCGATGGCGATGACTATCACAGTACATTTTCCCCCCGGGTAAAAAAAAGGAGCCATCCTGGCGACTTATGGCGCGGAAAGCACAGCGGGGTCATAGAATGGCTTCAATCGGTTCACGTGAACTGTTTCACGACCACGGCGACGCAAGTCCGCAGAGGGCGTGACGGGCTCAACTACGTAGTTGACTGCAGATGTTTGCTGGAGGACCCTATATGGCCCGTGGTAGCGAGCAAGAAACTTCTTTGAAAGGCCAGGGGTTGTGGAGGGCACCCAGAGCCACACCAGTGTGTCCGGGAGATATGGCGAAGCTTCGCCGGTATCACGGAGGTATTTTTGTTGCCACTGATTTTCTGTTGTGAGAGAGCGGGCGAGCTGACGGCATTCTTCTGCGTACGTGACGGCATCGGATAGCGGGGAAGATTCGGAAACGTCAGGGCGGTAGGGAAAAAGTGTGTCCATAGTACAGGGTGGCTCGCGCCCGTAAAGGAGAAAGAATGGAGAGAATCCAGTAGTGGCCTGTGTCGCGGTGTTATATGCGTAAGTAACAAACGGTAGAACTTGGTCCCAATTGGAATGGTCGGTGTTCACGTACATAGCCAGCATGTCACCGAGAGTGCGGTTAAAACGTTCTGTCAGTCCATTCGTCTGAGGGTGGTACGAGGTAGCGGTGCGGTGTATGATGCGGCATTCTTTCAAGAGAGCCTCAAGAGCGTCTGATAAGAAAACGCGTCCGCGGTCACTGAGCAGTTCGCGAGGGGCACCATGGCGAAGAACCAGGTTTTTCAGAATAAAGGCAGCCACGTCGCGTGCGGAAGCAGAGGGCAATGATGATGTCTCAGTGTAGCGGGTTAGATGATCCACTGCCACGATAATCCAGCGGTTGCCAGCTGAAGTTGTAGGAAGGGGACCGTATAGATCTATGCCGACACGATCAAACGGACGGGCAGGACAGGGCAACGGCTGCAACGAAGCAGAGGACTTGAGAGGAGTTTTTCGGCGTTGGCAAGACTGGCAGGAGCGGACAAAATGGCGGACAAAGCGGTACATTCCACGCCAGAAGAAGCGTAGACGCAAGCGCGTGTAGGTTTTCAACACTCCGCCGTGGGCGCACTGGGGATCAGTATGGAAAGCAGCACAAATTTCGGCGCGGAGATGACGGGGGATGACTAAAAGCCACTTCCTTCCGTCGTGAAGATAATTGCGGCGATAGAGCAGCCCGTCACGAATTGAAAAATGGTGAGCTTGGCGGGCAAGCGCCCGAGACAGACGACCTGGAGAGTGACTTGAAAGAAAGTCCAGAAGTGTAGATATCCACGGGTCGCGCCGCTGTTCCGTGGCCATGTCAATAGTGGCAAGCGAAGACAAATCGTAGGCGCAGATCTCATCAGGCAACGAAGAGGGAGGCAGCGGTGAGCGCGAAAGAGCGTCCGCGTCAGTATGCTTGAGGCCTGAGCGATATATGACACGAATGTCATACTCTTGGAGGCGAAGAGCCCAGCGAGCAAGGCGGCCGGACGGGTCCTTGAGGGACGCCAGCCAGCACAGAGCGTGATGATCAGTGACCACATAAAATGGTCGGCCATAGACATACGGACGGAATTTGCCGATGGCCCAAATAATGGCCAAGCATTCTCTTTCCGTAACAGAATAATTGGACTCTGCCTTGGTCAAGGTGCGGCTTGCGTACGCCACCACATAGTCTCGGATACCAGGTTTGCGTTGGGTGAGAACGGCGCCTATCCCAATACCGCTAACGTCAGTGTGAATCTCAGTTGGCGCATTCGGGTCGAAGTGGCGGAGGATGGGAGGCGAAACCAAAAGACGGCGTAAAGTGTTGAAGGCGTCATCACAAGCAGGTGTCCATGCGGAGAGGTCGGAGCTACCGGAGAGGAGCTGGATGAGAGGAGCAATAATAGAGGCGAAATTTAAGATGAAGCGGCGAAAGTAGGAGCATAGGCCAATGAAACTTCGTAGCTGCTTCAGTGATTTTGGGCGTGGGAATTCGGCAACTGCACGAAGTTTGGTGGGATCGGGAAGAATGCCATCCTTAGAAACGACATGACCTAGAATTGTTAGTCGGCGAGCAGCAAAGCGGCACTTCTTCAGATTCAGTTGGAGGCCGGCGGTAGCGAGACAAGTGAGAACGTCCTTCAGTCGGAGCAGGTGGGATTGAAAATCGGTAGAAAAGACTACGATATCATCGAGATAGCAAAGACAGGTTCGCCACTTGAATCCACGAAGCACAGTGTCCATGAGGCGTTCAAATGTGGCCGGGGCGTTGCAAAGCCCAAAGGGCATGACGTTGAATTCATATAATCCATCTGGTGTGATGAAGGCAGTTTTAGAGCGGTCAGCGTCAGCCATTGGCACCTGCCAGTAGCCAGATCGTAAATCCAACGAGGAGAAAAACTCGGCGCCCTGCAAGCAGTCTAGTGCGTCATCGATGCGTGGCAGAGGATAGACGTCCTTGCGCGTGATCTTGTTGAGCCGGCGGTAGTCGACACAAAACCGGAAGGAGCCATCTTTCTTAGGTACCAACACAACTGGAGACGCCCAGGGACTGTGGGATGGCCGAATGACACCCCGACGGAGCATGTCGTCCACATGATCAGCAATTACTTGGCGCTCCGAAGCCGACACGCGATAGGGGCGCTGGCGCAAAGGTGCAGTTTTACCGGTGTCGATGGTGTGCTCTACGACAGACGTGCGGCCCAAGTCAGTTTGAGGAAAGTCGAATGAAGAAGCGAAGTTCTGCAAGAGGGCGACAAGTTGATCACGTTGCGCAAGTGGAAGATCAGCATCAATAGCATGTTGGAAAACGTCGGAGGGCGTCGAAGCGGTCGCAACATCGCAAGAGCACAGACTAACGTCGAAGGAGGGGGTTGAGTCAGCAAGAGTGGTGATATGACTGGGATCAAGCTCTTCAAGACGTCCAATGCATTCACCACGGAGCAGGACTGCTGGGCAAGAAAATGGGTTCGAGGCGTAAAGTGCACTCTTGCCGTCTTGAATTTCGAGAACAGCGAACGGAAAAAGGAGGCAGGGATGACGGGAGGTGGCTTCGGAAGGTGTAAAAATCGCAGTCAAAGGACGTCTTGAATGAGCACACGGGCTGTGCAAGATGCGGAGGGGTGAATGTGCTGTGATGAGGCGGTGCGGAGCGAAAAGTCGGAAATCGGAGTGGTCACTTTGCGAATTCGACGGCAGAGCGCTTCACTGATGACGGAGACGGCTGCACCGGTATCGACGAGAGCGAGAACTGTGGCGCCTTCTACAGAAACTTTGATAACATTAGCGGGACGGCATGGAGGACTTGAGGAATTCGAAACAAGCGCAGTTCTTGCCCCCGGAACTGCGACTGTTAGTTTCCCTCAACGGTGCTGGTAGAACGTCGCAGCATTGGAGAAAGCGATCGGCGCCGAGGAGAATGTGATCGACGAGTGGTATAGGTTTGGCGATCTTGTGGGACAAATTGAGAACCGGGCGGAATCATTTGCGAGCGTGAGTCGGTATCGTACGGGTAAAATCGAATGTCAGGCTGTGAAGGTTGGAGGCGCTGGCGACAAAGGCGCGCAACATGGCCCGGCCGACCGCAGGCATAGCAAATCGGAAGGTTGTCCGTAGTACGCCAAGGTTTCATAGGATGTGGGCGGAACCTTGAGGGTGGGGCTTGAAACGAAGGCTCAGCATGCGGCGGTGAACGGTAGGCAGGGACCTGCACATAGGAGCCAGACGTGGGCGAAGGTGGTGGCCTAGCCGTTACTTGGGCATACGTGAGAGGTGCCGTCACAGGCGGCACCACGGGGTTGGACGGCAAGGCATCAGCGACGTGTTCTTGCACGACACGGCGTATAGCAGGGGCCAAAGATGGAGCCAGTTCAGGAACGAGGCGGCCCGAGTCTTGAAAATGGGGAAGGAGTGAGATTTGACGTGCGACCTCTTCACGAATAAAATCTTTGATCTTTTGATTCAGCGGGCTCCCTTCAGAAGTTGGCGAACCACCCAGGGCTAATGCGGATACGCCTTCGTCGCACACACTGGAGCGGCGCCTAGAAGCGCGCCGCTTGCGGAGCTCGTCGTAGCTCTGGCAAAGCTTCACGAGTTCACTAACGCTGGTGGGATCTTTCGCTACCAGCATCTGGAAGGCGTCCTCAGAAATGCCCTCGAGGATGTAGCGGATTTTGTTTGCTTCCGGCATGGCCGGGTCGACTCGTTTGCAGAGATCAACGACGTCTTCTATGTAGCTGGTAAAGGTCTCATCAGCGCGCTGAACACGATCGTGTAAACGTTGTTCGGCACGAAGCTTACGCACTGCCGGGCGGCCGAACACTTCCGCGAAATTCTTTTTAAATGTCGACCAAGATGACAGGTCAGCCTCATGGTTGCGAAACCAGAGGTTCGCCACGTCCGTCAGATAGAATATGACGTTACTGAGCTTGTATGAGTCATCCCACTTGTTGTAGGTGCTTACTCTTTCATAGGATGACAGCCAGTCGTCGACATCTTGATCGGCCGTGCCGCTGAACAGGCAAGGGTCACGCTGGCGCACGACGCCAGCACACATGATCGTGGGTGGAACGGCCGGCAGCGTCGAAGTGTCTTGCATGGCGGTCGTAGAGGGTAGTGTACGGCTTCGCAGTTCCAGTTTGGGTGGGATCGTTTCCGGCACCTCCACCAATTGTAATAGGGCGTTTATTGACGCTCAGATGGAGAGCTGTGAGGACAGGACCTTGCAACGGCGAGCCCAGCGTACTTCTTCTTCGTCGCACAACGCACAGGTGCATGTCGATGGCGATGACTATCACAGTACACTTCCTTTTTTTTTTTTCTTCCCCCCTCTCAAGAATCGTGTGCCCGCCAAAAGGAGCTGCTAATCCGAGGTACTTCATTAAGGAGCCGTCGGTGGCACGTTTCTGAAATCAGAAACGAAGTAGTTCTTCCTGCGCCCCGTGTTACACGATCGAGGCACGCGGTCTCAAACGAGCAAAAGGAAGGCACAACAAGGCCTGCGAGTTACGCGTCTCGAGTTCAGCTCTTACGACACAGCCGAAACAACAGCATGCAACCTCGGAGGCACGGGCCAAATAATGTGCACTGGAAATAGCCAAAAGAGACAGCGCGAGAGAACTAAGGAGAGAAAAAAACGACAAAGGGGAAGAAGAAGACAGAAAGGAATCCGGCAAGCAACAAGAAAGCCACCTGAACCAGCAGGTTGCGTCTATGCCCAAGGCCAGGCGCGCCCGTGGGAGCTGTCGCTTAATTAGTGCTTGCCTAACAGGACCCTACTGCGGCGCATGTCGGCCCCGCTTCCTCCTGCACTTCACCCTTCTTTCCACCTCGCGCACTGCCGCCTCCCTCCCCCCTAACGCTGTCCAATGCCTGTCAACGAAGGAGCAACGCGAAAGAATGAGATACGCGGCACTTTGTGGAGCCGCGGTAAATCAGTTGGCGGTGCAGTTCAAGTGAGGGGGCGGGGGTATCGCAGTTGAACTAGGAGGCTCCCTAAGTTGAACCGGTCAACTAACAAGACGACGGCCAGCAGCCGCGCCGCATCGACGGGATCTTCCACTCTCATGCGTTCTTTACCACGCGAAGAGTTACTATCCTGGGTAATGTTGGTCCCGCTAATCGAATGAGTGTAAACACGCGAAGCGGCATCAGAAAAGCAGCTTCTCAGCGGTGAAGCCAAACGTGCCCCTCAGTGGATTGTCTTGGTTCTGTATGCTGTGGGAAATGCACAGAACCAAAAGAATCAAAGCAAATGAAAGTATGAATGCATCAAAAAGCTTAAACAAATGCACTGAAAAATGCCCAATGCAAGCGTTTATTTTGCGTCCGGACGTTTGCCGCGTGATCACACCACCAAACCCAGAGCTCTTCAATATTGTTACCAGTTGCGGAACTTGCGATAGCACCCATGTAACTGAAAATTTGATTGAACAGTGATTGGACAAAATTCGGGTGCTTACGGATAGTGAGTGGCGGCGCCCGTGGTCGATAAAGTAAACCGTGGTCCCTAAAATAAACTGTGTCTAAATTGCAAACTTTCAGATTGTTGCATGTGCAACCACCTCGCAATTAAAATGAGCTTAACAAACGCATTGGCAAAAATTTGTAACAGCTATATGAGGGCAATTGTAAATAGCTTTTATTGGCTGCTTCAAGATGACGCCATAATCCGCAAGCACCCAAACAATGGGTATTAAAATATTACGGCAACTTTTTAAAGCGGAATTTCCCAACTGGTGAGATCAAAACAGCTCTACGTTGAACTGTCCCGCGGGAATATGAACAGTGCAGTGATAGCACGCATGGAAGCGACCGGGAACGGCACGAAGGCGGCCCCAGCGGCGCAGAACAGATAACAAATCTGCTAACTGATTTGCGGAAAGTTCATCTTCCGCAGCTTGCAGCGTAAATAAATGCGCAACGCTCCAGTGTATGCTGAGATAACAGCCAGTTTCAGCGCATTGATCGAAAGCACAGTGCTGCGCGAGTCTGTCAAACAGCCTTCCGGCAGAAGCTCGAAATAACCAACAGTGCAGGCAAGTGTCTGGGTGTGTTAATGATTAATCATTCATTAGAAATTTACATCACTGTTCGCACGGCTTGGACACCCAAGAAAAAGCAGAGCGACAAAGCGACACCATAAATCCAAACCAATAAAATTAGAGGGTGACTTAGATGTCTCTTAAGAGGAGAAAGGCGAAAGCCTACCCTTCCTCTCCTATCATTTGCCTCTTATCGGCATTCGTTCCATTGCTACATATAATTATAATTGGTTCATACGTAAGGAAAGGCAAGGCACCCGTGTGCTGTGCGATGTCAGTGCACGTTAAAGAACCCCGGGTGGTCGAAATTTCCGGAGTCCTCCACTACGGCGTCTCTCATAACCTGAGTTGCTTTGGGACGTTAAACGCACAAACCAAACCAAAGCCGTATATGTCACACTTCTCCGGCAACTGGACAGTACACCATCGCTGCTGCCGCGTGGCGTTCCTTGCGCGCGTTCAAGTGTGGGATCGTAGACGGCATCGACGCTAGACAAGAACACATATCGCGGAATCTCGCGGCATATGAAAGATCTCACGCACAGATATCGCGCACGGGATTTCGTTCCATGAGCCTATAGAGAGACTTCAGCCTTAAAATCTTATGAAAAAGCATGTCACGACTGAGAACTGTCGCACCTCTTCTTCGATGCCATCTCACGCGGGAATATTAAATAGAAATGCCTCTAAAACAATGTCGCAGAATTGATCTTTCTTGCCGATTGTCGACTGATCTTTCTTCCCCCGAAGTAGCGTCTGTACAGCGACACCGCAACCCGTCTCTCCGAGGGGGGTAAGCTCTCCTGAAGTTTGTATCCACACGCTGAAGCCACCTACACGAGCTCATCGTCTGCCGCGTCACTCGAAAGTTCGCTCTGAAGTCACGATCAGACAGCGTTGGCACTGTGGTGTCGTACCAGGTGGGAGGTAGCGGAAGCGTCCACAGCCGCGACTCCTTCGCGCACATTCGTAAAGCGCACATCATGATTAATCAAACTTCGTGTCCCGCTTGCCGTAATTAAACAATTTGGAGGAGACGAAAGAGATTTTAATTGCTGCGTACGCATCCCTCGCGCCACCGGTGTTGCGCAAGGCATGAACCGAGGAAGTGGGGCGAGACTGCAACGACAGCCCGCACGGCTGCCGCTGTTTTTCCATCGACGCGTCACTCATATACCGACTGAAGCTGAACGAGTAATACAACAAACAAAGCTCTGACATCTCGCGGGCATTTCTTCGGACAATAAAGGGAGGCGACTCCTTAGACGGACAACTACAAAAAAAAAAAAAAAAAAAAAAAAAAAAAAAAAAAAAAAAAAAAAACGGGGAAGTTTTCGGTGTTAGCGCTTGTAATGAAACGCAACGAAAGCCTGAGTACTATTTACATGCTGGCCAAAGAACGCAACGGCGCTTTCTTTTTTTTTTTTTTTTTGCGCAATGTGGGCCCTAAGACCCACGTTCAGGCGTTTCATCCATGAAAAGACGAGCACCGGGTCTGGTAAAAATTTGTACCGACCGGCACTGTGGATCGAACCCCAAACGGCGCTTCCGCTTGCGTGGCGGATGATGTCCAAACCACTAAGCCAGCGCTGCGGCGAAAAAAAAAAAAAAGAAAAGAAAAAGAAGAAAAAAAATAGAAACCGTTTAGGCTTACTTAAGGAAGTCACTCATACGAAACCCGAGCAAATACAATAGATGTACGCTCAGTCCACAGGTAGACAATTTGTTTCTGCACATATCCATTCCGCGAAATATGCTGCTCGCGAAACCGCAACTGCCAATTCGCAGCAACAGCTCGCCATCTGCCCTTCCGTGCAGATCTCCCATGCAGATCTCCGTCCTCACACGCAACGATGAAGCTGAACTTACACATTCGTAAAGCCTCTACGGCGGCGGAAGCCGTGACACCTTGTGATAAGCTCGTCGCCATCAACTACCCATCAAGAGGGGCCGCCCCGCACTGCCGCAAGTGGACAGGCATGTTTCCCATAGCAACAAACGTGCGAACCAATGAGCGAACGACGAAGAGAAAGCGGTTACGTCATTACGTGTGCCTTCGTTATTACAACGTCACTTTGAGCGAGGCAATAAGCACCGAAGAGTGAAGACTGCGGTTCGACGTGAATACATCTACGTAACACAGTTTCAAAGCGACGTCGTAAACGTGCAATCGAAGAGGGGGAAAAAAATGTAGGGATAGGTAGTTGCGCAAAACAATTTCACACACTGACGGGGACAAAAAAAAAAAAAAAAAAAAAAAAAAAAAAAAAAAAAAAAAAAAAAAAAAAAACAGCCACGAACGTTGCGGCGCTACCTGGGCAGCTTGTCGGCAGGCTTACTACGCTTCGCATAAACACCTCCTTCAAGGATTCAGGCCTCAATCAGAGGCGCTGCCGCGAACAGCGTCAACATGTGCTTTCAGCGTCGACGAGTTCTTCGATTGTGAATATCGGCACGCATTGCCTCACTGTTTACGTTCCAACCCCTCTCCCCACAGTTCGGTTTGTTTTTCCTCTCTCAGTGTCCGCTTCCCAACGAGGGGCGGCTAGCGCCCCTGGAAAATTGGAGAAGGAGAAAGACTACAGTCGCTTCCGCCCCAAAACAAAAAAAGGCCGCCGTTTCTTCTCCCCGTTGTGCCGTAGAAGAGGCGCCCGATCAGGCTTCCCAAACGCATCGCGTGCGACGCCGACAGGCTGAATCGCGCGCAATCGACGCGATTCCCTCCCAATCGCATTTCCTTCCGCAATAAATCACCCCATCGCCGTCCGTCATTCCGGCGATCGTTTTCATTAGGCCCGCCAAGCAAAAGCATCGCCGAGCTGGGGTTATGCGTTGGGCGAAAGAGAAGCCAGAGAGGTGGGAGGGCGATAGAGGAAGTGGGAGACGGCGACGAGACACACGCAGCGCGTACTGCACACGGTGGCCGCGTATCGGCGGGAACGTGGAATGCCCACACTCTAGTGATGCGGAGGGAAGGCGAGTTGGGAAACGTGTTCGCGACCCATCCATCACGCCAGGGAGAAGATCGGCGCGAACGCACTCACTGGCGTAAGAAGAAAACAACACGACGAGGAGGAGGAGGAGAATAGGAAGGCTGAGCGCTGTCTAGACCCCTCTGAGAAAAAAAGGAAGGTAAAAAAGAAAAGAAGAATGAGGACAAAATTTCCCGGGGAGACTTATTACAAGCAGGTATCGCGAGGGGAAGTGGAGTAAGCGTGAGCATGCTTTTTAGTTTCTTTAGGATCATTTGTTTTCGTTCACCAAACTACGAGCGAGAGGTTTAGCCCGACCAACTCGGGATAGCGGAAGTATCGCAGGAAGCCCGGCGGTCTCCATCTTCATTCGCAGCGGTGCGCAAAGGCGGAAGGAAGAAAGAAAGGACGTGAGCGGATAAGCAGTGCAAAAAGTGACACGAGTGGCGTGCCGTGCCAGACGAGACCTTCGTCTTTCTTGCTCTTCTAGCAAATACTTAAATCTAAAAGGCCCCAATAAACGCGCAGCAGACTTGAAAGCCAGCTAGGAAACAGGCATCGTTCATTTTTAACTTGTGAGCGGCCGCCTTCGCGCTTAACCGCCATTAACTATAATCCCCCAGGGCGGCTGGCGCGGCCCAACACACGCTTGTCGCCTTGGGTCCCCTACAACAAATCTCGAAAAGGGGGCCACCCGACCATGCGCATCGATATACGCTTTGCTTGCCAACAAAGGTGTGCGCACGGAGTTAGTCTAACCTGAACGAGACCCCCGTACGTGGCGGGAAAAAAATACTGCACACGGAGAGCAAAGCGCACGGGTCGGCGGTGACACATCATACTTGACGAACGGTGGATGAGGGGAGGGGGCGCTACGTCGCTTCCTCTGGGTCACGAGGACGCCCACCAACCCAGGCGACGACACTAAAGAGGACCCGCCCATCGGAAGCAGCTCGAGTACACGAACGCACCTTGCACAAGACGCACACCCGCCCAGCGGCTTTGTAAGCCGCTTTAAAGGGACACTGAAGAGAAAAATGAAACTGGACTGTATCCATAGGCTACCAGCTCATAATCGCAAAAATAATAATAATTGGTTTACAGGAAGGGAAAGGCGCAGTACCTGTCACACTTACTCTGTGGACACCTGAACCGCGCCGTAAGGGAAGGGATGAAGGTGGGAGTGAAAGTAGAAAGAGAGAAAGGGGAGCCGTAGTGGAGGGCTACGGAGTACCTAATCGCAAAAACACCACACTTACTGAGAACAAAGCTCTTATAAGGAGAAGAGACCGAGAACAGAAATACAAGTATCGCTGCGAGTGCCCATTGTGGCAAGTATACAAGACGCACGACCGGCAAGGGATCCCGGAAACTGTGCAATGTGCATTACGGTCAAGTGTTCGAAAAGTTTAGTAAGTTTTGCCTACAAATTGCATGCGCACTTTTATCACGCAATGGACGCGGCAAAAGGAGAGGCTAAATTAAATGTTCGAAGGCACAGAAAAGCTACGAATGGCGTCCAGTTTGGGCGTGTTTTGGTTCCAGCTTTTCCCAATCACAGCTATGCCCACGTGTTCTCACGTGACTCGGACTGAAAGAGCGGAGCAACGGGGGACGTCCAAGTTCTCCTCGGACGAAGCCCACGCCTCGGAAAGCGCTTCTGTACAGCAACATCTTGCATGGTACGTATTGCGTACCTATATATGCAGTTACACCACAGTCATCTCGCCCGGCGTGCGTCCACGCCTCTCTGCAATCCATTGTGAAATATCCAAGGGGCCCGCCCGTGGTTCTCTCAATCACGGGTTGGGATGAGGGCGCGCAGAAGCGATGGCGCTCCGCTTCGCGCACAGCCCACCACAGTGGGCTGCAGCGTTAATTAGCTCTTTCGTTATTAGGCGATTTCGTGTCGGTTTGTCTGGGTCTGTCGCGTGAGCTCCAAGAGCTTAAGGTGGAGTAACTCCGAAGCAATGGTACGGTCGCTTGCCACCTTATCCACCAAAGATCGCGGCCACCTTAAGGCACACCTTAGATCACGTGATGGCACCCAAGATGGCCCATGCCCCTCCCCTTAAAAAAATGAGAGGGAGGGGCGTATTATGGGCCGTTACTACGGCCATATGTACACCTAATATCGGTGTATATATACCTGTATATATACACAGTTTGTATACGCCATTCAGATAAAATTGTGGCCCTATGGGTGGTGGCAGAGAGACCGGAGTGGTGCCCGACGATTAGTTAGGTTCGTACGCGTTACTGGTCTGAATCTACTCTGGCTATGATGTGGTATAGTCGCACCTTCGTCCTTTGGAAACCAGACGCGGGTGGTACATCACGATTCGTCTTGACGAGGTCTATGCCAAATGAGGCTACGATTGACGATAACCTTGACAGATTAGGGAGTGACGAAATAAAGGTTCTTCTGTTGCCCCACGGCGCTTTACTCGATACCAAGAAGGCCCACGACTTAAACGTCTATCAGACGACGGCGGCATTCTTTTTTTTTTTTTCTTTTTTTTTTTTTTTCGGTGATACATTCACTACGCCCACTTTTAGACCAGCAAAACTCTGTTTATACCCCAGTTAACCCACCCGGTCCTCATGAATAGGAGCGCACATGCACATACACATACCCACCCACCCACCCGCCCACCCACGTGAAGACAACGATCCCGCTACACGAGCGGTAAGACCCACAGCCCGACAAGCACAGTCCCCCAAGACGGAAAGATTACGCAGATTGGCGGCAAGCTTGCTGAATGAGGATACGAAGTCCACTGTAAGGCTATTCTAAGCTTGGTTTGTGTTCTCGGTAGGCGCACGGCACAGAGGCAGCCCCCGGGGCTCGGCTCATCCGTCACAGAGCCGACACACGCCCTGTTCCGCACTGCAGGGAGGGATGAGGGATGATCAAACGAGTCTATCCATAATACAGCGCGTCTTAGCACGCACATTTATAGGGGCACAATCCTCTCGGAAAGTGCTGTAGCAGCGCAGACACAGGGACGCATATGTCAGGAAAGTAATGCCAAACGCGAAAGCGCGCTGCACTAAAGAAGAGGAATCGACGCGGAAAATAGTAGGTCGCCACTGCAAAACACCGCTGGCAACGTAAAAAGACAAAAAAAAAGAAATACGGCGAAGGGAAAACAGACAGTGCACGGGCGTCGAATGAGAGTGCAGCGACCGGAGGAGAGAGAAGATGCGCGCAAGCAGCGGAAAACGGGAAGAGAGCATCGCACGACGAACACTGTCAGCGCGAAACAAAAGAGCCTCGTTGCAGCAGCACGCGTACATTTACTTTACGCGCGAAAAGGAAACAAAAAAGAAAAGAAAAGAAAGGCCGCGAGCCAACAACCTTTTATCGTGCCTCCGAATCCGCCGCGCGATTTTTTCAATTTCCGCCGCGAACACGTCGATGTGCGAAGCGAGGCGCCCCCGTGACATCGAGCGTATAACGTATTGCGCCGACCAGGGGAGAAAACTAAACGCATAAAAAAAAAAAAAGAAGAAAAGAAATGGCAGAAAAACTCACAAACAAAAGCGACTCTCTTTCTGTCGTCTTTTTTTTTTTTTTTTCTTCGCTATCCTCCCTCCCAATGCAGATGCCTCGAGCTACACAACTGATACTTTATTGCTTTTACACACGTCAGCCGCATGCTAGCGTATAGACAGGGATAACAGAGCCCGAGCTCTTTTCAGTGACAACTGGAGCAGCGATTGCGTGCTCGTCCCTCAATGGGAGGCGAATGCGGTCGGGCAACGAGCGAACAGTGCGATCTGAGCGCCGCAATATGCCGCAGCAAATCACCCCCAGCCTCTACGGTTCGACTGAAGCCTCAGCACAGCAGCGCGGATTAATATCTCGGTTGGTCACACCGCACATCGTAGCCAGAGGCAGTTAACGATATCTCTCTCGCCCCTTTTGTAAGATGGTGAACTATGCCCGGGCAGGACGAGGCCAGAGGAAACTCTGGTGGAGGTCCGAAGCGATTCTGACGTGCAAATCGATCGTCCGATCCGGGTATAGGGGCGAAAGACCAATCGAACCATCTAGTAGCTGGTTCCCTCCGAAGTTTCCCTCAGGATAGCTGGCGCTCGATGGGAGAGCAGTCACACCTGGTAAAGCGAATGATTAGAGGCATTGGGGTCGAAACGTCCTCAACGTATTCTCAAACTTTGAATGGGTGTACGGGGGCCTTCTGGGTTGAGGCCTCCCGCTGCGATGAGAGTGCCAAGTGGGCCACTTTTGGTAAGCAGAACTGGCGCTGTGGGATGAACCAAACGCCCGTGTGCTGTGCGATGTCAGCGCAAGTTAAAGAACCCCAGGTGGTCGAAATTACTCCGTAGCCCTCCACTATAGCTCCTCTTTCTCCCTTTCCACTTTCACTCCCACCTTCCTCCCTTCCCTTATGGCGAGGTTGAGGTGTCCACAAAAAAACAAGTGAGACAGTTACCGCGCCTTTCCCTTCCTATAAATCAATCAGTTGCGCGATTTGCAAAGACAACCTCTTCAAACTTCGTTCACTCCTACATTTCACATGCCAGATCGCCGGATGATCACGCTTCGTGGGATCCTTCTAAGCGCAAGAAAATTGGGGGAATGCCAGTCCGCACATTCCGACGGATCCTCTTAAGCTTGACTTATATATCTTCACTAGATCATGACCAGAAAGCAGTTTGCATGCGAACAGCCGGGGTGACTGTTGCCATCCTGCCCCAGTTGTGACGAACCGCTGTAGCAACGCTGATCACGAGGAGTTGTAGCGCAGACTCCGAAATTGACTATAGATATATTTAACTAGGTCATCTGGCTCTGTCTTTTAGGGGCCCCCTGTAGGGCTCGGCGTCACTGGCTGGGGACTGTGTCGGCGTAGTGTGGCATAGGCTCCTGGACGGCATGGTTGACTGCTGCGGCCAGGCTAGGCCACCTTCCGCGTTCCCTATGGCGTCTTATACCGGTCACACTGACACGGGCACTTTGGATCGCGATCCCTAACGATAGTGATCGAACTTTCAAGACGGACCGTGCTACACGTACATGCTGTTAGAGGCTAGAAAAAGAAGGGGAAAGCAATGCTATCAATGCGCCTCCGCCACTGGCAGATTTCGCAAGAAAAAAAAGAAAGAAAAAAAAATATATATATACTCTTTCCAAGTTTATTTGGAGTCGACGTTTCGGCAGGAGCTCTGCCTTTCTCAAGACTTGTCTTGAGAAAGGCAGAGCTCCTGCCGAAACGTCGACTCCAAATAAACTTGGAAACAGTATGAAGCAATTTTTCGCTTATATGTACCTCTAGCAACCAAGTACGTCTATTTACTTATGCTATATATATAATGTTGTCACGTAGTTCTAAAAAAAAGTCACACAGTCCTCGGAGAGGAACGGTCCAATACCTGGATCCAGACAAGCACAGTCAGCAAACGCGGCCGCTGATCGATAGCACGAGACCGACGTCATCGTCTTTTTCGGAGAGCCGTGCGCTACCTGACAACGCTATGTAACATTATTCCCCTTCCGAGAAGAAAAAAAAAAAAAAAAAAAAAAAAAAAAAAAAAAAAAGGCATCACAGTGGTACTATCAGCATGGCAGGGCACTAGGTTTCAATAAAAAAAAAAAAAAAATCAAAGGGAGAAAAACGGACCACTCAGAACGGAGGCCGGCGAAGCTGTTACCGCGTATAGTACGGCCGCTCAACATGCACAATATCAGAGCTTGGCTTCCGAGGACGTCGCGATTGCGTCACACCGTTAGGAAGCACTTAATAGTTAACAGCACTGACGCGTCGCAACACTTGTAGGGGCCCAAGTAACGGCAAAGTGGCTTCTCGGACACACTCTGGCGACGGACAGGTGTCCACACCCAGACTTGATCCCCGGGATTGTAGTCGACCTGTCGGTGGCGAAGGTTGTAGCGGCGGGCCCTGCTGTTGGCCAATGTGCAAGCGGGCCAACTGACGGCCTTCTTCAGCGCGTTGGGCAATCTCTTCGGCTTCTGGTGAGAGCTGGTCGTCCTAAGCGGGGCACGGCAGCATGGCATCAAGCATGCTACCGTGCTTGCGTTCTCTTGCTAGCGTTCTGCGGCCGCGTTTGCCGACTGTGCTTGCCTGGATCCAGGTATTGGACCGTTCCTCTCCGAGGACTGTGAGACTTTGTTTAGAACTACGTGACAATATATATAGCACGGCAGGAAGGTCAGACCGTCGTTAAATGGTCACGGAGTCAAATTCCTGGTCTCAATCGACGCCACGAGCGGCAATTTTCAATTTCCTCAGCAACAAGCGCGTCCTTCTCCTTGGCTATATTACCGGAAAGTGCGGGAGCACGTTTCTCGCAAAGGTACGCAAAAAATGACTCGAGCCGCAGTGTGTCTTTTAAACCCTGCCTGAATACCAACGAAACCTTGCATCGCAAGGAAAACCGAAAAGCTTTTCAAAGGGCAATGCTAACCCGCAATGCTAACGCGCTGAAACCCAAACATTTCCCTCAACTGCCCCGTTCACCCGATGAACCCGGTCGCGAGTACTATACACACCACACGAAGCGGAAAAGATTCCCCGAAGGCCAATTTCGTAGCAATCACATCTCCTTCGCGGGCGAAGGATGCCAGCAGCTGAGCGATGACCTGTGGCCCCGTTCTCTCCAACCCTCTCCACCTATATACGTTCTCCTCGCGTCAACGTCAAGAGGAAGAACAATGGCGAGAATGAATCAATCTCCGAAGCCGGATTACCGCCCAAGGTCCGCGCAACGTCAACCGTGTGCCCCGCACGTCCGCTGCGCTACAGCACGCATACAGTCCATTGTGCTACCTCGTGCCGTGCGGTCGTACGCGCACTCTTCGTTTTGTCGGCGAAGGCGAGAAAAGTGACGGACGGGCATCCACTGTGTACACCCTAAAATGCTGCCCCGGTCTTCTTTCGGGACATTCTTCAAGCGCGCCTCGCCTAACACGCCCGAGGTCGACGGCGGCACACCTCGAGAGATGTGTTGCAGGCACAGAGTTTCTTACTCTTACCAAGAGGAAAAGCTGGGGGCGCAGTACTTCAGCCACCATGGGCGCACCAAGAATCATGGGCCGGTGTGCTACTTGGTGCGAGACAGTCGCTTTTTTTTTTCTTTTTTCGGGGAAACAGAGTGGCCTTACCTCCTCTTCACCTTGCCTCCTCTTATGTCTCTTCTTCATAATCACCATCATTTCGAGGGACGCTAACGAAGAGTGCAAAAGTAATAGTAGCGAAAGCGCAAAAGCAAATGACGCCAAAAAAAAAAAAAAAAAGGTTTCTGCTTTCGAAATGCAACTACAAAAACTTGCTAAAATTATTGGGCAACCATATATTTATTCATTATTTATTTACACAGTACTGCTAGCCTCTAGGTGAGGCTGTAAGCAAGGAAGGTAGATAAGAAAAACACAATGTGACATGCGTAAAACAAATCAAGGCGCAACAAGCTGCTTTCACAACCAACGGGATGCACTCACGACCAAGAATATATGCTGCAAGGATGCGCACAAAAACACATGAAGCAATCGTAAGAACATTTCGTAATCGACAGTCACAACTGGAGAGCTTTCATAAATGCTTCAGTAGAAGGGAATTCTACAATGCTGACTGAAAGCCGGTTCCACTCACGGACTGTTTTTAGAAAGAAGGAGTTAGCGAAGGTTTCAGTGTGAAAAGAATAATCTAAGTTTTTTTTTTTTTTTTTGTTATAATGGGATCGGGTGGTTTGTCGGATTTTTCCTTTCTCTTTAAAACATGCAAAGTATCGGTATTTGTGCTGCTCAAAACTATGCCAATAGGAGAAAGAGCCATCACTTATATTGAATAAATCTCACACTTGCATACTGTTTCGCTCGCTTTTTGAATTTATAGCCACAATACTGAATGTTGGGATATTTTTAATTGCAGAACAACGCTCACTTTTGCATTATTTTTTGGCCAAAAGTTGCAGTTCTGCACCCGGTAGCTCTCCGTCCCATGATGCTTTGGGCGCCCAATGGTGGCTAAACTGGTCGTCATGCAAACTCCCATAGATGGCGGCACAACTTTCTCTCCATAGGTAAAAGTAAGAAATTACTCTAGGGTTGCAGGTCCGCGCAACACAGCGTGCTTGGAGCCGGCCCCAAAATGAGCGACATCTTCCTCGGTTCGGTCTCTTCTTGCTTCCTTGGCAGTTTAAAGTCAGCCGCGCCTCGCGGATCGGCCCCATGCCCACAGAGCTTTGAGAGAGCGCCCTACTTGACGATGTCGGTACTTCTCGTGCTATAACTGATCGAGGATGTCCTTTGTGTTTCGTTCTTTTTTTTTTCTTCTTAACTTTCCGCACAAACTGCGAACTTTCCCATGACTGAAATGAATCCGCCTGATAGCAGACCGACCAGGGCGAGGACCTCGCGGACAATGCTATAGCTAGTGGACTACACGCGGAGGCCACAATGAGGCCACAATGCAGAAGGACATGAGATCCCAAATGAAACATCGTGATGAAACGAAGAGAAAAGAGGCAAGGAGAAACTTCTTCCTTCTTTCGCGGTTTGGCTCTGCGCGCAATAGGACCGAACCTGGCAGTGTGACGGTTAAAATGATGCATCGCGCGCTATATCGAAAGAAAAAAAAAAAAGAAGAAAAAAAAAGCACAGAAGCATTCGAACACAACTTCGCCTGGAGGACTGCACGCGCGTGGACCGCATCGAAACTAAATACAGCGGCACCACGCGTAAAAGCATGATGGCCGCAAACCAACCTGGCCACCAGGGAAGCTGAGATGGGGAACCATAAAAAAAAAAAAAAAAAGAAGAAAATGCGCTGCCATAAATACGGGGCCAGGCGTCAATCACGAGTTCATTGACACCCGGCAGCAACCATACACGCCTGCTGCAAACGCCAGGCAGCACTCACCACTGCGGCAGAACAGGGAAAGAAAAGGGCCCACGAAAGCGCCAAGCCATGAAGAAAGGGAAAAGTCGGCCAATCGTGGGAGCTGTCACAAACGACTGACGAAATTCTCACCCCTTATCCGCCGGCGAGCAGGTAACGCAGTCGGCGTTTTCCCGACACCGCTGCTCCGTTTCAGAAGGAAGAAAAAAGAAAAAAAAAAAAAAAAACTGATATGCTCAGAATGACAGGGTAGTTGGTGTAAAGCATAGGATTTAAAAACTGCCCAAAGAAGAAAAGTAAAAAACAAGGAAGAATCCCTGCTGCCTAATATGCCCTCTTGCATTAATTTTCTTTTCAGCGCTGTTTTGAAGATGCAGTCTAGGAGTGCGACGAGGACGATGACGCGCCAATTGCGTTGGTCAGAGAACTTACAGTATTTCTCCAAAGTTTTTCAGAATTCTGTTAACAGGCATAAAGGGTTTTGACTGGTTCATCATACATGCCTATATTTATTTATTTATTATTATTTATTTACAAATACTGCAAGCCATTACGGCCCATGCAGGAGTGGTGCAAAAACTAGCTGCCAGCTTGATACATCATACACATTGCTCAAGACCATAAAACATGCAGAAACACACAAAAATCTTGGAGAAAACAATGGTGAATGATACAGTTACAGACTACAAATTTTAAAAAATTACATGAGATAATCTTCGAGTTCCTTTGCGAAATTATTTGATTCCGTTATTTTTACCGACAAGGAATTCCAATCTGCAATGGTTATTGGGAAAAAACTTTGTTTGAATGCTTCCGTGCGCGCAAAAATTGGGACTAAGGAATTATTGTGGCTATGTCTGGTTTTTCGTGCTGTTGATCGCTTCATGCAATTATTTGAATCTAAACTTACCTTACCTGTAAGAATTTTGTACAAAAATATTAACCTGCTCACTTTTCTACGAGTCTGTAATAGAGGGATACCGCGTTGCTTCATCATAAGTGATAGGGAATCCAGCCTTGATGCTAGTGATGGCGCGGAGTAAACTACGAGGACGACTATTAAGAACCCCGCAGTAGAGCTGTAAGCTGCAGGAACTTGTGCGTGTACTCCACTCGTTCTTGTTTCTGCAGCAGCGCCACAAAGTAAAAAAAAAAAAGAAAACGTTATGGTGGAGTCTTCCGTAATCCAGTCACGGCAAGTGTCGTAAAGGGGGGAAGCAAACATTGAATTCATAAATGATCCGCGTTTCTTTTTTTTTTTTTTTATCCGCATCTTGAATACGAGGCTTTCAACGCTAGTAATTGTGCCTATAATAGTGCGTCCATACGAACAACTGCGCGTAAGACAAAAGAAAAAAGAAACGAATATGTAATATGGTTTAGTAGTTAACAGCTGCCAGCAGCTCAACTTACAAAACTGTATCAGTTCTATCACTGCGGACTCACTGCAAACCAAATGAAACACAATAACAGGAACAAGTTTGAGCAACCACACGTGAGTTGCGTATTGCCATTAGAGGAATTGTGGAACCATAATAGTGGTCTCACTCTGCGCCTGAGAGAATGTAACATTTACGCCCGTGTCAATGTAGTTTAGTCCCTGATATCGGACGTACTAGTTAACTCCAGACTCCAGCACTTAACGGCTACTTCCGTAATTCACTACACACTATCTATTTAAGAATTTCCCGTTATTTTTTTCGTGGCGTCGCTCTTTGAATTAAGGAAACTTGTCGGCAGTAAATTAACTTCATGTTCAGAGGTAAACCAGAGATTACACCCCCCCCCCTCCACACACACACACACACACACACACACACACACACACACACACACACACACACACACACACACACACACACACACACACACACACACACACACACACACTTTTTCTTCTTTTTGAGTGCATCACTCGCTCACAATTGCATGACGTGCCCGCTCGATGCATACATCCGCTGAGCAGCGGCAGGCTGAGGATCCCGGAAAAAATACCATTCTACAGAACCCAGTGAAGAGGCTGTCTTTCAGGGGATTCATGTCAGCGACCAGGGGAACAGACAAGATATCATCGCTTAACGAACACGAGATAGTCCCGATGATGATAAAATCTCACGCCGACCTCAATAGATTACGAGAAAGCGTACTCGGGCTCCTATACTGCCAAAAAAGACGTCGCCAAAAACCATAACTGTCGGTGGAAAAATGGGCACCGTTCTAAACATGGCGGAAAAAAATAGTTGTGGTATAGCTCTGGTTACTCTGGTTAACCCTAGTTGAATTGCGAAAGCAACGGCGGAAGCTTCTTTTGCCAGCTACATTATTCTCCTATCACGCCTTATCAGTGTGAGGTGCTACATTATTGGAGACACTTAAGCTCATCCTTTAATGCTATGACGCGAGAGCGTAAGTTACCAGCACACATATAAAGTCACGCTTCAGCCAAACCGTATGGACATGCCTGCGTGTCCTATGGGTGAAGAGATTGCCAATGTTTCTGGCAGGCTGATTCTGATATCAATCTCCCATATGAAAGGGGCAACCCGATTAGGCAGCTCCTGCCGGTGGCATAGGGGTAGCGTAAATTCAAATGTCATGACAGGCTGATTTTTTTATGATGAGACCGTAGCTACGCCTCGTCACGGCGTAGCTGCGGCCACCCGAGGTCTCGCTTTGGTTGTCGTACTATTGCTTACGAAATAAAATGCGGCGTTAAAGGCGCTATCGCGTCTGCTTTGAAGCCTGAGGGTCCACCTGACCAGGTTAGTCTTTGCCATATTTGTAAGGGGGTGGCCACTCGTGGCAACCTATCCCGGGCACACTTAAGTTCTGGCTCTAAGTGCATCGGACGTTTTAATCTGACGTTTTGCACGCAACAAACCTGCACGGTTGCCAGCTCTGTAATTCCATCCCAGTATCGCGGTACCAAGCTTACCAATTTCTAGCGCATTTTTTGTTTGTTTGTTTCTTTGTTTGCTTGTTTGTTCCGGTGCAGTGACAGCTCGTTGGCTGCACGGAGTCTGCGCAGTTCCCAGAGAACTTCCTCCCGATGACCCCGGCGCGCGGGGTCAGGTCCACCTTCAGCACTCACAGCACGTGCAGCGACGGGCGGCCGCGCAGCGAAGCATGAGCGCCTCACGTACACAACCAGACCATACTGGCAGCTTACCACTACTACGCACACACACGCGCGCGCAGGCCGTCGCTTTCACCAGTTTCCGGTTCCACGCCGAGGGGAAGCCACCGCGCATGCGCGCTCGAAGGCTTTGTGTCCTCGCAACCAACCACCCCGTACCTGTGGACAACAACAAAGGCGCGGTCGGGGGTCCCTTTTGTGCGCGCCTCTGGGCAAGACAAAAAGAACGGCGGCCATCGGGCAAACAAAGGCTGTGCAGAGCCGAGCAGCGACGGTCACCGCCACTGGCGGCCCAACAGAAGATGCATCGCAAAGGCAGGCGAGCGGGAACCCACACTCGCCGAGTCAAATCACCTAGTTAGGGGAAGGCCAATGAGAGGGCACTATACGGACAAGCGGTGAACGCGAAACCATGGCGAGAGGGACGGGGTTTGTATTCAGCACAGCTTCCGTCCAATTCGAATAAAAGACGAGATAAGTGACGTTATTGAGACCGTAGCGATGAACGGGCATTTGTATAGGAACCCCGCGAAAGAAGCGAACCAAACTAGAGCTATTATATTTTACTTGCTACTAGCAGAAGAATGTCTGCGGTTTCAGCGTCGAAGAGAGGACAAATTAAGATCCGGAGATCCGTGCTCAGACTCCGATAAGGAAAACGTCAAAGCACATCGCGCCATCCTGCCGTCGACCACTATGCCGCACTAAATCGGAAGACATTTCCCTCCGCTCTTTTTTTTTTTTAATTTTTTATTTTTGGTGATTAAGCACTTATAGGGACTGCCGTGCAAGTAATTAGGGTAGCCAGGCTGAACTGAACCAGAACTGCAATAGACGCTGAATGCCAAAGACAGTCCCACTTCATCCATACCCCCCCCCCCCCCCCTCCCCCCACCTTTTTTTTTTTTTTTTTTTTAGGGGCCCCTCAACCGCTTTCATTTTCGCACGGAAAGGCGACCGCAAAGAAAACATCCCGCTGTCGCTTGCGGGCGCCTTCGGAAGCTGCAGCAGCAACAGCGTGAAAGACGGGCCTGGAGGGAAAGGCCCAGCCTCCGCCTACACACGTTCGGATGTTGCGAAGCCGCCAGATACTCCAAAGACACACACGCACACAATGGATACTGAAAGAGTCCCGCGAACTTGGACGCGATCCAGTTGAGAGCGGCGGGACAATCGCCGACACATGCCGCGCAGGGCCGCCGCTGCTCCTGCAGCAAGAGGCGGCGGCAGTGGCTCAACCCGCCCGGCCGATTACTCAACCAATCCGCGCAGACCGCATCACGTCCCCTCCTCAATACCGGAGGGTCCCCATTAAGCGGGCTTAGCCCAAACAAAGGCACTCGACTCCACAGACGTCCAAGGAGACGAGCGAAGGGACAAAACGATGTTGAAAGGAACCAGAAGAGAGCTCAATTTTCGACCCAGGAATACCGCTGAGGAGACCTACATAAAGTAAAGGGATTCGCGGCCTATTAGGTTTCGAGAGAGAGAGAGAGAGAGAAGAAACATGCATCCAAAATGACAGCCTGCGGATCCTTTGAGAACTAGCTAGCTTGGACACCTTGCGCAGTCCAGAACGTGTACAGGGTGTGCAGTGAAGTACAAATAAGCTGCAAAAACGCTACACTGTTACAGTATTGGCTGTATTATTTATTGGATGAGTGGAGTGTTACGGTATTAGAGGTCGTAAAATAGTAAGGCCGGGCTTCGAAACTAGCGCTGAGCAGCCGCGATCGAACGCAGTAAATACTGAATCTTCGCCTCTGCTGCGCCTGCAAGGCTACTCTAGCAACGTTGCGGCCAATAGTTCCAACGGTTCTCCGCTTATATAAGACTATTCTCAGCGACTAGTGGGCATGTGTTTAGTTTCCGCACACCAGAGAAGCTTCGGACGCACTGTTTCGAGAAAATGTGACAAGGTATACGCCGAACCTGACTGACAACATTGCGCACACCACTGGTGCCAAACTGGACTATATTAATTCCGAAATCTAGACATGGCGCCGGCGTATAGGTTAACGGCGAGTACATGCAACTGCCTTCCAGGCGCCCAGCCAGACACTGCCGTCGATTCTGTCCCCATAACGAAAAAGTAAAAAAAAAAAAAAAAAAAAAAAAAAGAACTTTTTTTTTTGTTCTGGGACGAGAAGGGGTCGATGCACGCCATTTGCATACACTCTTAATCTGGTTCCACATACGTTCCGTTTAAAAGTGGAACTTTGAAAAATGTTCCACTTACAAGCGGAACTTTTTTAAAGTTCCAATTATAAATGGAACGTATGTGGAACCAGATTAAGAATGTACGAAACGCGGCCAGAATTATCACCCGCGCCGTCCATTACGGCGACCCGAACGGCTTTCCGGCTATCTAGCGGACCTTTTATTAAGGCGAAAGCCTTTAACGGCTCATGCTGCCGTGGGCGAAAGGTGTCCCGCTTTTGGGGCGTTCTGATTGGCCGAGGCGGGATGACGTCATAAAGATCTCGACCAATCACAGAGCACCCCCATAGTATGAGCGAATGCGTGTCCTATATGCCCATATATGTCAATCAATGACTACTAATTAATGATTAATTGAATTAATTATTGGTAATTGACGACTAATTCAGTAATCCAGTAATTACCTAAGCAATGATCTCCTCTCTTGTGTCCGTCTTGCTTTGCGCTAACCTGCTTTTTATCGAAAATAAAACTAAGCAACAAGCAACTAACTAACCATGAGCAAAATCAGCTGCTCAAATTGGACAGTCAAAAACTGTAAACCCAGGCTGCAGTCAGACTCGTAACCCCCTCCCGACCCCCAACTGCCGAGCCGGGGCACTTGTGTTCGATTCCAGCCGCGGCGGCCAGTTTCCGATGGAGGCTGAACGCGAGGCGGCCGTGTATACTGTGCGACGTGAGTGCACACAGGTTCAAGAACCCCAGGGGGTTATAAATTACCCGGAGCGCTCCATTACGGCATCCTTCATAGCCTGAGTAGCTACGGGATGTTAAGTCCGCAAGACTATAAATCCTTATTTGTCAAAACGCTAACGAACAAACAGTAATTGGTCACGGGCTTTACAGCCATGGAGTACGTGGGGAATTCCGGAACGTATACGAAGAGAGCAAATATAATCTATTTCTTCTTTAAGAATTGGAGGCGGCGGGTGGGGTCAAGCAACGTTAACCTCCGACCGATTCCTAAGCCGCGAAAACAAGCTCACTGGAAGCTAAAATATCATTCGGATGCACAACACCGAACCACTGTGAAAACCTCCCAGCGCGCAACACCTGGCTTCCTAAAGTACGAATTTGGGGGCTTTCACACCGCGACCGGGGCCGCAGTGGCCATTATCCCCGCAGTGTCGTCCTTGCTTCCTTCTGGCCCGCACAGCTGCACTGCAGCACTACAACAGCAGCGGCAGCGATGACGCGCGCGCGCCCCGGTGCCTGGGCACGCGGCGGTCGACAACCCCGTCTAGCAGAGCGCCGGGAAGAGGGGAGGCCACGCACTGCAGCAAGCAAGGAGGAAGGAGATGAGGGGGAGGGGAGCAGCGGTGCACAGCAGCAGCGGCGGTGACTCGATGCAGTGTCGTCATACGAGCGCCACCGCCGAGCCAAGGGCCGCGGCACAGGCGCGCGCCCGCCGCACTAACGGGCCAGCCCTTTCGCCTCCCAGGTCGAAAAAAAGAAAAAAAGAAAGCGGGGGGAGGAGGGGGGGGGGGGGGAGGGGGGAGGCTGAGAGCGTGCAGTGAGGCAATAGTAGAGTACCGCGCCACCAGGAGTCAGTTGGGGCAGCCATGACACTGGAAGCGCCCACACTGACTCCATCTCGTCGGGAGAAAAATTTTGATTCTAGGTAGTTTTGTTTCACGATCTGTGCGCCACTACCGTCGGTCTAGGGGAAAAAAAATTACACGACTAACGGAGATGATGCGCTGTCAAAGCCAGCCTGCGCGGTGCCAACTAAGTGGTTCCATGCGAAGCCCGCAGGGCTGTAAGAAACAAAACGGCGTTTTTTTCTTTTTCTTTTTTTTTTTAAGCCCGGCTACCGAAGTCAGAGCCTGAAGCTTCGCAAGCCAAAAACACGAAAAGAAGCTCAAAGATATCGCCCCGCCGGGGTGGTGCAGTGGTAAGACGCCCGACCACTGTGCCGGAGTTGCCGGCTGCGTTTCGATGGAGGAGAAACGAAGTGGCGTCCGTGTGCTGTGCGATGTCAGCGCACGTTAAAGATCCCCAGGTGGTCGAAATTACTCCATAGCCCTCCACTACGGCCCCCCCCCCCCCCTTCTCTCTATCCACCTTCACTCCCACCTTCATCCCTTCCCTTACGCCGCGGTTCAGGTGTCCACAGAGGAAGTGTGACAGATACTGCGCCTTTCCTTTCCTATGAACCAACCAACCAACCAAGCTCAAAGATATATCACCTTAAATTCAACAGCAGCCAACTGCGCATACGAAATAAGACTATCCCTTATTCTGATCATTTTGCGCAGACAAACAGTTTTCAACTTAAGAGAAAACTTCCTACAGTCACGTATTACTACACAAAACGCGGACAAATGACATTGCGTCACGCGTTCTGTTTGTACAGCCGCCTCCCAGACTGTGGTAGGGACAAAAAGTTATTGCAAGACACGCGTCAACAGATGCACGCGCCAGGACTAGCCGAGTCCTCGCGCCGATCTAACCTTGAACGTCCTTGGGACAAGGAGACATTTCCAAACACGCGCTGTAACTCCGCTGGGGCACGGCTTCGTCGCGCGAGCAACAAAACCACGACCTGGTGGGTATCGTGCTATGACGCACATGCGACTTGGGGCGCGCGCCAGTGATACACATGGAGCCAGAGAAGAAATGGCAATCCCCTTTCACCAAGGCCCTCGGTTGGACGGCGGCGCATAGCACAACAGCGCGGCGTCGGCAACCATTTATAATGGCCATGGCGACAACGCGACGATGGCGGAGATGGGTGGGCCTTGCGCAAACGGAGCAAGCGGACGAACCCGGTGCCGACGACCGGGGGGACGACCGGCCCCGCAGAACCGCGCCAATGCCGCCACAGCGAACAAAAAAACAAGTCAGAGAGGCCGCCGAGGACGTAATAGCATCTTGTGGATCCAAGCAGGCGTCAAGGGCGCCAGCTATGCATGCGCTACCTCCCTCAAAAGGGTTTCGCTTTTTCTGTCAACCGTTTGTCTGGCAGACCCGATTTCATGAATGCAAGAGATTGAGGGACGCACTTTGCGCGCGTCCACAGCAGTGCTCCCGAATAACCGCCGCAGAGGGGAGCGACGCTGAAAAAAGAAAAGAAGAATGTCGAAAAACTCACTGTTGTTGTTGGCGCTGCTGTCGCTGCGGGCAATCTGGTTTCGCAGCGGTGCTGTTGGGACAGAAGAAAAGAGAACAGAAAACGATACTGAGACTTCGATCAGGAAAGCAAAATAGGATATCCTCATATTTTCGTTTTTTTTTTTTTCGTCTCTCTGCAAGTAGCCTCGACCGTAGAAAGTGACACCGGTCAATGTGACGGGAGGAAGCTTGTAAAGCCTTTGCCTCAAAGTATAACCCAAAGCATCCAAGAGCTTACACATCCCCTAACACACACACACACACACACACACACACACACACACACACACACACACACACACACACACACACACACACACACACACACACACACACACACACACACACACACACACACACACACACACACACACACACTCTTTGTCGCGCGCCAGCTAAGCAATACAAGGTGCCCATGCGCATTCATCTGTCGCGATCATACAGAGTTGCTCCGCTCGGCACCGCAGCACCGGCTGTTAGGAATCGCCCGTGGCAAGTACGGCCCCAAATTTAAGCGCTGCCGCGGAGTGGAATGCAACGACAGAAAACGGTAAACACTGGAGCCTCAGTGCCCAAGTCTTTCAATGGCGCTGTGAATGCGAACTTCGTACAGCTATAACTTCATAATGAACAGTGCCCACAACAGCACCGCCACAAGGACAGTTCAGGTGGGCACCGAAGAGAGTCCTCAGTCAGCATTCAACGGCCCCACCGGAAAAAAAATAAAAAATAAAATAAAAATAATAATAATAATAATAATAATAATAATAAAAGAAAAAAGAGAGAGGAGGAGGAGGGTAGGGGGCCTGTTCCGATCGAAACGGTTGTTTTCCGCAGCACGAAGACCATGGGCAGTATTTTAACCACCACCGAGAGTCGGAATCATGTGACAACTGGTTGGGGAAGCGTCGGGGTGGCCACTGAAGGCGAAAGCCACCCGTTTCAACCTATTACACTGTAGTCACTCAGCAGATCGCTCGCCTGAACGACAAGAGACGTTATGGACTTTCTCTGTCTAACGAGGTTACGATTTACAGGCAAAGAACAAAAACAAAAACAAAAAAAGAACTTCCGTCCTTTTAGGCATTTCTAACCAAAATGAAAGGCGCGCATAGTGCTGCCAAGATTACGAAGATTAAAGTTTTCTTTTTTCGTCAGTCACTACTCCTCCAAAAGCGAAAAAAAAAAAAAAAATGAGACGGTTTGACTCCAAACAAATGTGAAATCGTGCGAAAGTATCCAAATCACGTCAGTCCATACAGATTGAAGGAACTTCCGATATAATTTTTGTCGTGGGCCACTGAAATTTAAAAGTGTACAAGTCTAATCTGGGGGTGGGCCGAGTCAGTTTTGAACATTGGTCAACTCAATTTTCGAATTGGCCTATTCGTGTGGTCCGCTGAAGGTTTAGGGTGGGACAAGTAAATTTTGAAAGAGGAGACAAGTCGGTTCCGGCCGTGGGTCAATTCTCGAATTGGGCAAAGTCAATTTTAGAGGTAGGCCAAGTCTTAATTCATGGAGTAGGCCATGGCAGTGTCGAGAACTTCGGGTATGGGCCAAGTCAATCTCAACCGAGCCCAGCTAGACTCATAAACGCTCAAGATCGGCCAATGTCATTCAAGGTCAAATTCCGGGTGGTTCATGACACTACATGTCCTGTACTATACAATAATGTACTATAAGACTCGATGCCATTCATAACTTCCGGACCCATCCCCAACATTAAGCTTCGTTTGGTTAACTAATTTCCCATACCCACCCATGCCATTACAGAGTCTGGTTGAGGCTCCATTTTCTTGGCGACAGACATATCAATACGAGAGCTTTGTCACTAAAAAGAGGTCATTCTGCAATTCACCGACAGCTGCCGAGTTGTGCTATACTGCAAGATATTGACGGTTTTAAGCATCCCCGGCAGCACTCGCAGCATTTACATATTCGCACGAGCGCACTTTTATACCTGTAAAGATTCGAACGGAGCCACGACTAGTTTACCGAATCGCAATACAACTATGTTGACCAGAAAGTCCCCGCTGAAGAGGTATACCTAAATCAATCCTGGTCACGAGTGTATTGGTTGGTTGGTTGGTTTGTGGGGTTTAACGTCCCAAAGCAACTCAGGCTATGAGAGACGCCGTAGTGGAGGACTCCGGAAATTTCGACCACCTGGGGTTCTTTAACGTGCACTGACATCGCACAGCACACGGGCGCCTTGCTTTTCGCCTCCATCGAAAAGCTGCCGCCGAGGCCGGGATTCGATCCCGCGTCCTTGGGAACAGTAGTCGAGCGCCGTAACCACTGCGCCACCCCGGCGGGGTACGAGTGTATTGGGGGGAATCCAAAGGCATCTTTCAATCTCACCGCAACCTGATCCAATCATACGCGATATGGATTAGGGCCGATGGTTACACTATGCATAAGTGATTCGAATTATTTCGGTTGAATGCCATTATGCATTCATTTCTTTTCTGATCCATGCTTCTTTCTTGATGTTCAGAGTCTATCAGGCTGTGCTCGATTGCTCACTAAAGAACAATAACCATGGAAACGTATCTGAGCACCAAACCTGCGCATTTATAAAGGAGACCTGCTTTTTGTGGCAGTGAATGCAGTGGACCGGAGGTGGCCCAGTGTTTGAGCCTCGAACCAGGATGAATTTCACTTGAAGAATGAAAAGTTCAAAAACCCCATCTCTCTCCCCCCCTCTGTCTGTTTTTCTTACTTCCCCTTCATGGCCCGGCGGGGCTGGGAGCCCATTTATAAGTTGAAAAGTTTGTACTGCTCATTCTCCTTGTTCGAAACAATCTTACTATAAACAACCCCCCCCCCTCCCCTCCCCTTTCTCCTTTCGCTAATGATGTGCACCGAGAAGCTAACAACGCATTGAGCTCGCGTAGCACATATTGACCGTTTAGCTAACTTGGAAGGATGTAACACGCAAAAACACACATCAGAAACGGGAAAGACGAGTCAGGCGCCACGACCCTCACCCAGTCCCTGCATCTAAATTACCTGGACGACATATAAGAAGTGTAAAACCTAAAAACAGACATGTACGTACAGCGAGCGCCCACGCGCTCAAAAACGCGTCTGCAGATATGGCAGAGCGCGCTCACGGGGCAGCGCCAAACAAGCGCACGCTCAGCGAAAAGCGCGGGAAACGCTGACGGCGAAGGCAACGAAAGTGAAGCCCACGTGGTACACGTGTACGCCGCGGTGGGGTCTCTGGCCGAGCGAGCTCGTCATTTCGCAATATTAATTGGATGCTCGCGAGACGGCACAGGCGGAAGAAGAAGGGAGAAGCAGCGCTATTATATTAGCGGAAACATCGCGTTTCAATCTTGTTTGTGCGTTTCTGACTCCCGAGATTTGCCTTCAGAGTCAAGCGAATCGATGAGCGAAGGACGACGGCGACAACGAACGACACTGGCACACGCAACCTTCAGGAGAAAAAAAGAAAAAAAAAGAAAAGGGAGTATAACGCCGGGGCGATTGAAGAATGGCCCGAGGGCAACGCTCCATCGATTTCATTCTGTACTGCGCGGTGGAGTTGTGCAAACAGTTTTGCAATGTAGCGACTTCCACGCTCTCTGTACGTGCATCGCATGCAGATTATATATATATCGCACAAAAAAAAAAAAAAGAGAGAGAGAGAGAGAGAGATAAGCAAGCGCAAGTAAAACGAAAACAGGTAGAGAAGTATAAGCGAAGAGAGCCCTTTTAATAAATGCTGGGACGCTCAGACTGCAAAAACGCGAGCGTACATTGGGGATTCAATTACGTCGCCTGCCGTGGAGTTAGCGAGCGATTGCTATTTAGAGTGATCACGCAAACGAATGCACCTTCAAGATAAATGATTCGAAACCGAAAGTTTGCACACGTCAATGAAACTGCCGATATATATACATATGGGACAGTTAGCTTGCCTTGGAGCCTACGTACGACTGCCACAGACGCGTCGTCACTCTCTGACACGCAACACGCTTACATGCACTGCAACTCTGGCGATATAAATCTAATTCATTCCGATCAATGGCACACAGCTCGCAGCCTAACGTCACAGTGTATAGTCCGCCCATTCAGCTTTAGAATGTATTTCAGTATGAGTGCAAATAGAATGATGAAATAACTTTTTTTCTCTCTCTCTCACTAACGCATATTCCGTAAACTTTCGACCGCAAGTATCTATGTCAGGCTCAGAGCATGTTCCCTTAGACCAATTCAGTCTACTGCAATTAAGACTACGACATATGCGGATGAAAAAAAGCAACTCGCCGGACTGAAACGAAAAAAAAAAAAAAGATTAGCAAAGAACTGTAGGTAACTAACAGTGAACCGCTCTCTGCCCGAACCGAGCGGACAGCCTATAGCATTCTCGCGTGCATGCCGTGTTCGCCTCGCGCGTATACGCACGCGCATGCGCGTAAAAGGCTACGCCCACCCCATATATTGTATAGTTACAGTATGTAATTACGCGGCACCACGAGCCAACTGCGGTTCTTGTTCCCCTAACAGGCGGGCTCGCAAGCGACCTTCACAGTAGGCGTATGCACACGCCGGCACGGTTGCGTGCAACGTACACATCAGCCGGCGTACACGCATAGAAAAGAGGCATACCGGGATAGTAAGTACACACACAAGAAAGGAGGAGAGCAAGCGTATATAAATATGGCGTGCAACCCGTTCGTTATTGAGGCTAGTGTGCGCTGAACGAAACCAAAGAGAACGCTCGGCCAGCCAGCCCTGTTGCACGCGCACCGGGCTTCGCTTTGAGCCGGCCGGACGTCCGCCCCGCGCTTACGCGCCTGCCCTCTCTAATGGAGAGACCGGCCGGTGTAACGGTCCAGAACGGAACGCCGGCAAGAAAAGAAAAGAAAAAAAAGGGAAGGGGAAGAAAGAAACCCTGAAACAATCGCTTGGTAGCTTCCAGTCGAGCCGCGGCTACATCGCGCTCGTTATACCGAGCGACCCGCTTGATATGGCTCCCACGCTAGTTTGATTCATCGCCCCATTCAACCAATCAATTTAGCCTTGTTCTCGCTGTTCGAATAGAGGAGTCGCGACAGCTTGCCGCGCTAACAATACTGTCACATATGAAGCCCAGCTGAAATGTATCTTCCCGCTCAAAAAAAAAAAAAAATCAATAAAGAGATAATGAAACAGAAATGAGGTATGGGGAGGTTGTCAGCTGGAATCGCCGTCACAAATGGGAGTAACGCGGCAGCGATAATCATTAAGTTAAAGGTTTGGTTTGTGGGGTTTACCGACCCGAAGCGAATCAGGCTATGAGAGACGCCTAGTGGAGGGCTCTGGAGATTTCGACCACCTAGGCTTCTTTAACATGCACTGACATCGCACAGCACACGGGTGCCTTGCTTTTCGCCTCTATCGAAAAGCGGCCGCCGAGGCCGGGATTCGATCTGGCATTTCTGAGCACAGTGGTCCTGCCCTCTCACCGCTGCGTCACCATTAGAGAGCTTTAGAATTGGGGGACCCTATCGGTTAGGGGAATAGGGTAATAGCGGGGCGAAAGTGCGCATGCCCAGAGTGATTGTATACCTCAATCCTCGCCTATTCATCGTAGCACTCCTCGCGTGCGCATTGTCGCCGCACAATTACCCTATTCCCGTAACCGGTAACGTCCCCTATTCTAAAACTCTCCAATTAAATTAAAGGTGTTACGCGACGTGAGGTGCCAAGAAGCGGTATGAGGACAGCCTCCCTCAAGTTCGATGACAGTTAACCCTCCGGCCGGCAATTTTTGACACAGAAGTTGGAAAGGCGCACAGTCCAAATCTCCCGCACCCTGATAAGCATTTTGTAGCTTCCGAGACAAATAAAGATCTATTCACACTTGCGACTCGTGAAGGGCGTGCGACCGGCGGTCGCATGCGACCAGAGAGCCGCGCAGCGCGACCGATTTTCACACTTGCGAATGCGACCTGCGGGTCGCTTTCCACATCTTGTCAATCTTGAGTGTTCACAACGTAGAGTAAAGCTAATCCATGCTCACTTCAGCTGAGTCGCTGATTGGTTACCGGTTTGCGACTATCAGTCACGCGACTGGAAAATCGAGCAGTGCCCGAACGGCCCGCGACTGTCGCTTTTCGACCTATGCGACCATTTGCGACAGTCGCTTTTCGACCAAAAAACGGTCGCGCGACCTCCGCGAGTCGCAAGTGTGAATGGGCCTTGAGGCTTTTCGCTAGCTGTCAAGGCAAGCAGCGAATAGCCACGTCCTGACTTCCTCAGTTTTTGTTTGTATTAATCTTTCCCTCGGCGCTCGAGAAGAATTCTCAGAGGTTGAGAGATGGGTTCAACGGCCGAATTTTCGCCGAACAAGATTTTCCCCCGCTAATCAGCGGCGCGCTCACTTGGACCAATGAGCTTTCCATCGAGCGGGGATCGACCATTGGCGTAGCATCCCGCTGCGAAGTACCCCCCCCCCCCCCCTCCCCCTCCTCTTGCTGAACCGTGTCAGCAGCCCTGCTCTTTCCAGAACGTACGAGGGGAAAAGAAAAAAAAACGATCCCACGCTTCTCTGCACCTAGAGAAGCCACTACCGGTTTCCTGGACGACCCTGTGAGCCTACAGGTGCAGTAGTCTACGTACCGAGAAGAAACGTGAATAACGGAAAAGCAGGCGGGTTAAGTAGGATTCGCCTACACACGTGGGGAACGGAGGGATAAAAAGGAAAGAAAGGAAGAAAGAGAAAGAAAGAAAAAAGAAAGAGAGAGAGAGAGAGAAAAAAAGGGGGACGGAAGGAAAGAAAGAAAGAAAGAAAGAAAGAAAGAAAGAAAGAAAGAAAGAAAGAAAGAAAGAAAGAAAGAAAGAAAGAAAGAAAGAAAGAAAGAAAGAAAAGAAAACAACGATATGTGTTTGCCACGTGTCCATTGAGAAGCCTCGATCTTCCCAGAAATATGAAGCTAAGACCTAAGTACCCTTGCAGGATTCTAGACTCAAATTAACGCGAGCAATTGCGCACTGCACAGCATCTGCTTACCAAGGCCTTCAATTTGGAAACTCGCACATCATGCACGAGGCAGTTAGCGTGAAACCACACTTGATTCTAGCTTATCTGCCATCTCGCATTAAGAACACTTGAGCCTATAAAAAGGAAGCCGTTATACTGAGCCCCCCGAGCGGTGACCTAACGATGTACGTAAACGGACACATGCACATGCGGACATGCATTCCGCTTCCCAAGCCTTGTACGTTTCCCCGCTTCTTTCTCTTGGATTGCTCGACTCCGTCCTCGCTCGGAGTAAAATGTTTGCCACATGACCCAAGCGGAGAAAGCAATCTTCCTCGCGGGGCTGAGTGCGTCTCGTTGGCCTCTGCAAAAGCGTCCCGTACAGGCCAGGACCCCAGAGCTAAGCTCCCGAGACGGGCCTGTTTCCTGCCTATATCCTGCAGGGGCAACCTGCGTCTTCTCCTCGCACAATTCCACTGTCCGAAACCCAGAATCAACAAGCCGTCAAAGAGTGACATCCGAGGCGCTGCCTCGGGGTGCGCACGGACCACTGACACACACTAGCTTGAGCCAACAGAAAGTGGCGCAGTGGATCCGCGAGTGGCCATTTCCCCGGAACACTGACGGATCGAATATTTTCCGAGCGATTTTTTTTTCTTTCTCCGACGTGGACAAAACACAGCGACGTTACCGCACTGCGCGACGGATTTTCCGCGGCTTATTTGAGGACTACAAAGTGGAAAAAGAGTTGACCACGAGACCACAGTACAGGGGCGTCACCGCAGTCGCAGACGAAGCGACAACGAAGATGACGAAGCAGCAGCAGCAGCAACAGCGGCGCTGTGGGCGAGCCATTAGGCGCGAGCGCGGACAACAGACGCATGCAGCGCGTCCGGCGAAAGATGGCCGACCGGTTTTCGCCCTCGACAGCGCCGGCGTGTTGCCCTGATGGATAGGGGGAAGCCCAGTGTTGCTTCCTCGGGTATGCGCATGTGTACGTGCATTCGTGCGTGCCGTTCAGGGGGGGGGGGGGGCTGATTAACGCCGCCCGTTCGGCCCCCGTGACGAGGACGCCGCGGGGCGCCGACTCGAGGTCCGAAGAGGCCTGTCAGCGAGCCAAGACAAAGCGCGGGTAACAGGAAGGGCGGAGAGGAAAGGGCGCGTAGAAGGTTTGAAGCGCGAATGCGGGAAGCGGACAGTGACCGCACACGTCGTCTCTACTGCTGCTGCTGCCTGGACGCTAGAAAAGAAAGGGGGGAGGGATTAGGAAGAGGGGATGCATATGCCATTAACGAAAAGCAGGTCCCCTACATTAGCACACCAGGCACGTTAACTCATCCCCCTCCCCACCCTCCTCTCCTTTTTTCGGTTCGTGTACTCATTTTCTATAGCGCTCCTCGTACATCCAACAGAACGGTAGGCAAATGAGGATGGCAGCACAGCCGGCAGAGGGCTTTTTCATTCATCCGTATTTTTCTTTAGTGTCGAGCCTGCACTTTACATGTCGGCGGTGTGACGGTGCCGAAAGGCAAGTGCAAAAAATCCTCACTCCTGCCAGCCACAACTTTGCTTCCACAGCACTGGAATGATGCGGAACATCAGAAGGTGCCGCTCGAAACAGCACAAGCGTGAATTGATGTAATGGACTATATATAGGCTCCGGCGTGTCTCGCTTGTTCCAGAAACTCAAGCACCACATTCAGCGCGCTCATTTAATTCTTCTGCCTGCTGATCAGGATTACAATGATTGGATTTTGTCATTACCGCTTGGTCAAAGCACCAACTAGGCAGGGCAGTAAAAGGCCGTGAACCTCCGCAGCGCACAATTAGCGTATTCGAAGGGCGCGATGAGACGGCTTTTCACACTGACGCACGTGCGAAAAACAGAGGCCGTGAATCTTCGCAGCGCACAATTAGCGTATTCATAGGGCGCGACGAGACGGCTGCACACTGACGCACGTGCGAAAAAAAAACAAAAAAAAAAACAGAGGGGCGTGGTGGGAAAATGGCGCGAGAACGCAAGAGACGGCCCAACAGACCCGCAACGGCGGTGCAAGAACGCGCCGTAGCGTTGTCCCGCAATCGTGCCAATCTGGACCGATTATGCACGGGAAGCCTGGGCTGGCACTGTCGTACGCCGGCATCTTGCTTATAGCGCGTTAGCGCCCGCTAGTTCAGGACGGCTGTAGGTTAGGAAATTCATTATGCATAAATAGCCAGGAAAGACATAATTACAAGGGTTCAACGCTGCTGAACCAAATATTGAGCGAAAGCATTAGCTGCGGGGGACCGAGCGTTCTTCCTCAGCCCACCATAAAGCACCGCTTTAACCAATCCATATGAACGTGCCTTAGTGGCCTACAGGGATAACGTGAATGCTGAATGCCAGGGTCCTAGCAGGCTGATTCTGACATAACCGTCCCATGCGAAACGAGAGACCCAAGTCGGCAGCTCCTGCCAGCCCGTGTGTCACGTGGGGTGTGACGTCACAGCGTCACGTGGGTACGACGTAACTGCGGCCGGGTCACGCGAAGGCTTGAAAGTGCGAGTAGTATTGCTTTAGCAATAAAAAAAAAAAAAAAAAAAAAAAAAAAAAAACGAGTAAGGTGGTCACATGGAGAAAGGCCACAAGCTTTCGATCGCGGCAAACGCGCTGAGCTAACTATAGTTTCATTCCCGCGCACGTGACCACCAAATATTCGCAGCCTCGCCAAAAGAGTCAATCAACGATCGACTTGCAACACAGAGCAACGGATTTTCCACAAACACAGGGGGCGGCGCTCGCGCACATCGAAGCCACCCATCCATCCGACGGCCGGAAGCATTTAGCGTGCGTTTGAGAACCGCCTTACATATCAGAACTGTTTAGACAGTTTTTGAAACAGTGCATTATACCGATCCAACAAGTGAAAGCAGCAATATGTCGGATTACATGAGAAAGCTGACCAAGAGAGAACAGATGTGCAAGGTATGTCCGCCGTCACAACACACAGACCTCCTGACGTTTTAAATAAATATCGATTTCAAAATGGCGCAGCATACTTTATTTTTAAAAGCGCTCTCCATTGGTTAACTAATTATAGCTTATATAAGCTGACTGCGGAATGAGGAAATAATGCTGGAAAATTTAACTGCGTCTGTTCCTGTCCGGTGCCACCACCGGGAAGTAACTCCGGCTGCTGTGCTGTTTTTAGAACATTAGCCTCTAAATAACGTTCCATACTTGAGTACACTGTCGTCCGGAAACGTACTAGTATTTTCCAGTTAGCAAAGAAACTAAGCTTGTTATAGATGCATTGCCAAACCAAAAAACTACTTCGAAAACTGCTGTCTACGAGCAAGCCTGCAGTTCTTCCCATCCCGGCAACAACAGCAACACCGCAAGAGGCTTGCGCCACGGGCCGAAGCGCTTTGTCGCTCGAAGTCCGAATTTCTTGGATATGCAATCCAGATTCCAGTTCAAACAAAGCGAATGTTTTTTTTTTTTTTTTTTTTTTTTTCATCACGAATTTCTGAACGCTAAAACTCGCCCACAGCTGCAAACCAGAAACCGTAACAAATTATATGTCAAGTTCGGAATGCGCGTCTGTAACACGTATACAAGGCTGCTTGCTCCCAAAGGTGTACTGCTACCCTTTCCACTGGGAGACGCACGCGGAAGCAAGGAAGGCGCTGCAACGCATTCCACCTCAACGACACTGAAGCGGTTCCCGTTTCTGTTTTCTATTATTCTTTTTCTTTTCTTCACTTATCCGCTTTCTCGGGCCCCGCCTAATGGTGCCCGGGCCCCGCCTTATGACAACTGCTCGTGCTCCGCTCACCGCCCCCTCTTCCTATTTTTCTTGAGCGGCTTTGACTCGCTCTCGGTCACAGGCGAGGCGCGGATACGCCTTCCGCTTTCTGGATTGGCACGCGAAAATAATAATAAAAAAAAAACGATTAAATAGGGTCGGTAAATAAACGCACCAGGCGAATCGGGGTAGGCAGCGAAAGAATCGCCTGGCTTCCCTTGCTCGTTAACGCGGTGAGGCATAAATGCTGGAGCGAGAGACGGATATGAATATTGCCTGCCGCCTACCGCCCCCCTTCCTCCATTCTTTCCTACACCTACCTCGATTAGTTCTCACGTCACTGGGGCTGAAATAGAGAGACATATTATTAACGACACACGAGTGTGCAACTTCTGGCTCTATATCTTTTGTTAGACTGCCGCGACACAAAATTGCCGCCCATTAATCACGCCGCAAATTGGAAGTAGGCATTGCGTTTTATACTCGCCTGGGATAACAACAAGTCCGGTGGACGAAGAAACAACAACAGAAACTGGTTCGCACTTCATTTTTCTTGCGCTTCGTACACCGTCCGTTAATTCCTCGTGCTGATATCCCCATTCAGGTTTGAACACACACACACAAACAAAAAGAACAGACTAATAAAACAAAATGTTCATCCACAATTACGGGGCAATGCGATCACTGGCGAAATACGAACAATGCGATCCATCTGATGGACCAAAGCGCGATTGGCGGCCCCTCAGGATTGCATGTACAAAGAATGGACGGAAGAGTTATCGTCTATATACCCACTGCCGTCTCGAATGATAATCATTCACAGGGGAATTGAAACCGCATTGCGTAGCAGTATGCTCTCCAAGAAATTCTGAATTTTTTGTATTTCCTCGGGAAATTAACAACTGGACAGCAGAATGTGCGCTTTAAATGAAAAAAAGTACTGTAAGGAGAGGCTGCGGATTGATTTGGACAACGTGGGCACCTTTAGCGGGCATGCACTGATCGACATTGCACAGTACTGGGCCGTTTTCACTTTCGCCACCTTCAAAACGCGGGCGCCCATCGGCTGCGATTCGATACTGCAACTCATGGCTCAGGCCGTCAAGCGGCCTACCGTCGACGCAAACGGAGGCACCGCTCCGTAATTCTGTGAAATTTGAAGGAAAAAAAAAAAAAAAAAGAAACGAGGGGTTCGGGGGGGGGGGGGGGGGGGGGGGGGGGGGGGGGGGGGGGGGGGGGGGGGGGGGGGGTGCTGCGCAATTGGCATGCTTAAAACAAAGCCGGGCAGACAGCTTTTCCGAACCTCACAACTAAGCTGTCAAGCGTTACATGTCAATTAGTGTATCGGACTCGTTGAGTGAATTTCGAAAACTCTCCGATACGATGCGTCCACGCTTTTAGTGCCTTCAGAACAATAGGAGAAAAAACAAAAATGTGTCGTTTCCAAATCAACTCGCAATAAACCTGGGGTTTCTTTCGACACTCTTCCTGCAAGCTCATTCCAGGCAAGACGAACGGTGTCAGCTTTCCAGATAGTCTGAAAAGCAGAAAACGTGCGAGAAACGAAGAAAGACACGATGACGGCCGCTATGGAAAACGTTGAAAAGATTTCACGGGTAAAGACACCTCATGCACTCGTTCTGAGTTTTCGGGGCCTCGACGGCGGGGTTTCGTGCCACAGAGATCTTCCCGCACATGGCATAGCGCGCGTTACAAGTGAACAGCCCTCTGCACCATCGCCACCTGGCTTCCACGGCAGTCGTTAGCACCTTCCCGAGGCTATAGCCACCCTACCAAGGCTCCAGAAAGCGTGCCGCGTAACAAGAGTAGACAGGTTTAGCATACCGGAGGCGTAGTACTAACGCACATCTAAGGGTACCGATTTATCCGATGCCAGCGGCGCATGGGCATGTGGCCACACCATGCAACACCTGCGCCGGTGCACGTGCGCAGGAAGCGTCCGGTAAACCGGAATGCGTCTACGCTAGCACGTGCACTATGCTAAAGCTCTAAGCGATTCCACTGTTTTACAGGCAGCGCGCAGAGGCACGGTGACGTGAGAGCTCTCGGAAAGCACCGAAACTTCAAGGACATCGTCACGGGAAAAAATGCCCCTGCCAACGGGCGAGCTATCAAGAAAAAAAAAAAAAGAAAAAAAAAAACAGCCAACACTTGAACAACAGAGTTGAAAGCATACCGGAAAGGCGTAGATCAATACCTATACCGCAGCAATTCGCGCGCCGGGCGAAATCGCGATGTTTTTTTGTTTTGTTTTTTCCTGTTTCATATTGCAGCCTAGAACACAACTGTTGTCGTCAGTCACAAAGCCGCACGCTGTGTGCACACACACACCTATCATTTTCGTGCACGCCGCTAGCGTCGCGAAGCTCTCCCGTGACGACGACGCGGCGCCGCTCCGCCAGGTAGCCCCGACGGGTCGTTCACCTTTCTGCGGGGCCGGTCTACCAGCCTTGGCAAACTGCGCGCGGATGTCGCAGTTTTTAGAGCGCACTCTGCTCTAAGTTCTCGGTACCCCCGAGAAGACGGCACAGTAAACGTTGAAAAAAAAAAAAAAATTGTTTTTCCCCTGACGCTTAACATGCTATGTACAGTCGTGCCTCGTTAATATGGACACTTTGGTTCCCGACCAAAACTGTCCATAAAGCGAGTCATCCATAATAACGAGTCATGAATAAAAACAAAAAGGATTTTATTTAGAAAAGAGAATTGTAATTAACGACTGCTTTTGTACATAACGGTGTGCACTGGACTCAAAATTTCACAGAACACCAGCACATTTGAGTGCATTATCCTTGTCATTGTTGTCTTCGAAAAATTGTAGTGCAGCCTGAAGCGACTCGCTTAACATGACACCCGTGATGCTGGGCTTTGTGTTGGTCGAACTTTCGAGCACGAACTCCCCACTGGGCGATGAATCAGCGTCTGATTCTCTACTCACCGCCACTTCCAAAATGTGCTCTTCACTGAGCTAAGTAGCCGCTAAGTAGCTGCTTGAGATTCTCCTGAGGCGAGGAAACAGCTGAGCTGTCGATACTAGTCCCTCGCAGCTTGGATTGACTGAGATGGCTTTTGCCGCTTGTATTCACAGATTTCTTCGCGCCTACGTTCAGCTCTGTTCTTTTGCGTTTAACTCCCGCCATGCCAAAAGCCAGACTCAAGTTGAGGGTTACAGGCTCCTGATGCTGTGCACTTTTTTGCCTAGTTAACCTTTCTGCCTTTCCGTTCTTCTGATTCTTTCTTTTTTTGCATTGTACTGTTTCTGTAAGAAAGCGAAGGAGTCAAGCTGGCAAGCTGCTATGCAGAGGGCAAATCGAACATCCCATCTTCTTGGCGCCGTTTTTATGTGTTCCCATAAAACAAACACTGCAAGCTGAAGTACAGTTTAGAGCGATGGCTAGCCGACTACGAAGAGCTCAGACCTTGTCAAGGCCGCATCGTTGACTCAAAGCGGAGCCGACATACGGACCGCCTAGTGGGCAAAGTTTGGCCGTTCGACAGCGCAACAAGGACGAAAACCAGGAGCATGAGAGGGAAGCGCGTCCAGGACGGGACGCCCGGTCCCCGTTGCGTGTTCGTACGTCGCCTCTTTTGTCGCTGTACTTTGTGAGCGTGTCTTAACTCTCACCGAAAAGCGTCAACGGCTTCATGGAACACACATTGCGCTTTGGCGCTTTGGGAAAGAAAACTTCAGTTCCCACCGCCACTGTAGGCACTTGCCTTTCTTCCTGTCATTTCTTTTTTATGCTTTTACAGGCCACTCTGTTCGCGTTCAGCAGAATTTATTGCAACCACATGTTGCTGTTTTCCCGACTGCGGCGGCACTTCCGCTGCACCCAGAAGCCTCCTGGTTCCCCCTTTCGGGGTCTTTCTTACGCTGGCCCTCGGTTTGCTGTGTACGCTCCTCTCCGCTCTTGCCCTCCCCCCCCCCCCCTTCCCGCGCCCCTCCCTCCCTCCTTCCTTAAAACGGCGACACGCCGGCTTTGGTTCTTTCCAACCCCACAGGACTCGTTCAGGCATCCCGCCGTATCGGCTGTCGCGCAGGTTCTCGGGCGGCGCGCCCTTCTTTAACTTGCATTCGGACTACTCTGCTTTTTTTTCAAGCACTGTCCATATTAACGAGACAAAAATACATGGGCCCAAGTGGGGCGCGTGCATTCTTCCCCTGTCCATTGTCCGGACAGCGAGTTTCCATATTAACGAGACATAAATACATTGAAAAGGTTTCGTCCCCAGAAAAACTGTCCATAATACGGGTCGTCCATATTAACGGGGGTCATATTAACGGGGCACGACTGTATATAGCTATATAATCTCGTTACCACAGTAAGCGCATCATCACCACGGTTATCCACATTGACAGTGAGTGACAATAACGCGACTAAGCACCAAAGGAAGCAAGAACCTATAGAGCATGCCTGCAGTTGTCGCAATGGCAAATACACTTCGGGCCGCATGACGGCCGCATGAAATCGCGATTGGCAGATACCTCGGCGTCTTGCAAATCGATCCGCGCCACTGGCTCGACAAGGGCCTCCTCTGTGGACTATTAGCTGCTATACGTTCATAAATGCCTTCCTTGCCGCATGCGCACAATGCAGAGATCGGCACGACACAAAGGCGTGAGGTGTTGTAGTGTACATAGGACTGAACTGGTGAAGTACATTATAAACCCCATATGAGACTTAACGTTATAAACAAATAAACGAAAAAGACGATATGAGTGATGTCGTAGGGGACGTTTCTGCAAATTTCGAACACCTGGCATTCTTTAACGCGCACTGACATAGCACAGTGCACGGGTCCCTGGGCGTTTCCCATCATCCAAAATGCGGTCGCCACGGCTGTGACCGGGCCCCACCCTCGGGATTAGCAGTCAGGCGGCCTAACCACTAGTGTAGAACGGTGGAGAAGTGGATGAAAAAAAAAAAAAAAAAACCCGACGATTACTTTATACTCAGTGATCCGAAATTTCAATAGCGCTCTGCCGGTATTCCACTTTTGCGATACGCGGGGGTAAAGAATTTGGTATACATGTTTTTATGCGTGTGCGATTTTCACATACAAACTGCGGCATTATAGGGTACCCTATAATGCCGCCCTCCGTAATTATCCTTCAACTGGCGCTGAATTCTCTCCCAGTTCAAGAAGGCGCGCTTCATGCCAAAAGCTTTGCGTGAGCGACGAGGCCGCGTCTCTCTTCTGCGCAAATGTATTTCACCGGGAATAATTTGCACATCCCTTCCTCGCTCCGTTCATGTACCTTGGATGGTGCGCGCTAAATCGCTCCTAACTTAATTCCTGCCCCTATTACATCACACGTCGTCTCAAACACACATAACGTGAAAAACCACGCGTTGTAAAGCTCCGGTACAATCCATGTGACCTGCCAGAGGCATGTTTATGTCTTCCCAACGCCCACCGCCTACCATCCTCGATCCTGGGCTTTCCGCCGTTGATCACATATCTCCACAGATGTCACAGCACTACCGTTCACGACGCTTGCAATAGGTAGCAATGCTAGAGGCCACCCTATCCTGGGTCCGCTTGTGTATAACCTTGGACTTAAGTGTAGACGCCATATAGCGTGAAGCGGTCCCTCTGGAATCTGGATCAAACCCTCCCATTCGTCAGGCTGTCCTATCCGTCCGTGCTCCGGACAATCACGGCGGACTGCGCGAGGCAGAGCAGAACCTTACGCCCCAAGTTGGCCAGCAGCTCAGCACCAATTGTCCGGAGCACCAGCGGCCACCCTAAAGTTGCCCACATGTTGCACTGCATTCATTTCTTTCATTCATTTATTGATTACTCTATAATTTTGTTTGACAAAAACAGATTATTTGGTTTTTTTTTATCTTTCCTTTGGATGCATAATATTCGTAGGTCACCATCATATTTAATCGCGAAATACCCAGAATGTTCGCAATTTTGTGCAAAAAGTTTGTTCTTGCTCATATTGCTCATGACTGCACAATTATTCGATCAATATTGTATACGCAATAACATACGATGCAATGTAACCGCAAGAATAGTCCCGTCAATAAATGCACTTCCATGTACATGTAAACCGTCAATGCTTGCTACCGCTAAAAATTGATTCCAGCAAGCCGTTACCAACTAGCCCGATCTGAGGCTTTAATGTCACAATGCCTATAATGACTTTTCTATCTTTTTAACATGTTTTATCCACTGCTGTATTGCTTTGAAAACGGTGTGCTGTGCTTTGTCAAGCCATGCAGGTTTTTTGTCAGCCCCCGGACCAATTCGGGCCCCGACCGGACATAGCGGCAAAAAATAATTCGCCGAGCACCTGTCATATAGGTAGCTCAAGACTGCAAGTCAGCACACTCGGTTTAAGTCGGCAGAGTGGTGCGGCCGGCCTGTGCAGTCACGCAGTTCCAACACCAAACAACATCGTGCGAAGCATGCCATGTAGCTCGGCGGCTTGAGCTCGTTAGGTTGGCTTCACCGCATGGCAGAATGCGGGATCGATACTGAGTGCAAGAAACCGAATGTCACCATTAAGAACATCCGCCCGTTGACTACGCCAAGCGGTTTCTCGATGCTAGCGCCACCAGGGGGTGCCCAGTAGAGATCCACATAGTGCGCACAAGCCGAGCAGCAGACTCGTCTCCGAACGCAAAAGTGATTGAGGAGCGCGGTTAGGAAAAGCGCCATACGCAAGTGTGCGCCGCGAGCCGTTCGATGTAGCTATCGGCGAAGTTGGTATGCGATAAGCTACACTGCTTTCCTGAGTTTTTAGACGGATTTTCATCGGGTTAATTTCTGTCTTCGGCATATCCAATAATTCGAGATATTCAGACTTACTCTTTGAAACGAGATAGTCTGCGAGAACAAGAGTAAGACCGCAGTGGTTTGCAAAGTACCGTCGCTATATGCCTATTATTAGCAAACAGTGTTCTCTTGCGACATCTGTTGGTTCGTGCAATCACTGCTGGAAGGTTGAAACACTGCTTCATCTTGTGAAAATGCTGCGCAAAATATGCTGATAGTCGTCATTCGAGCCGCTCTTGAAATGCGCGCGTTGTCTACGCGATTTCTGCCGCCATTTATGCTCAGCAATGCAAGCTGTCTTTTGAATGAACAAAGAAACCAACTAGCGCGGATAAATACGAGCGAGAAATGCCAGGACAATACAGCTCGCGACGGTATATAGCGGCGCCTTTAAAACAGCTCTCTGATGCAGATCAGCGCTGAGGACGTCCCTGGATTCTGATGCACCGTACACCGACGCGCACTTGAGCACGACCACTCGGTTCGATCCATACCGCGGTCAGAGATAACAATATACACATTTCTAAGTTTCGAGCACAAAGGCGAGCGAAGCGAGATTTGCGGGGGCGAAACAGGATACAATATGTTAGCCGCTGATTCTGGGTAGGCGGCGACGACAAAAGAAAGCGCGGGAGTCATTTCGAAACGCCAAAGGTGTAGCGAGCTGGTTACAGAGCCGGATGGTTATAGAGAGTTATGACAAGGCCCCGACGAAGCATCCAATCTCCACTGCCGCCGACGGCGCGTGGGAGTGCCGCAGCAGTCTTTCACAAGAGACGACGGCGAGGCTGTTTTGTCAGCTAGCGCTGAGCAAGCCATTCACTTCGGGGTCTGAAGTGCTCTTTCCTCCACACTCGAAAGGGAAGAAGGGCAGAGCGCTGGCCCAGCAGCACTTGGCGACGAGCTGGGGAGAAGACGCCAGGGATGGTCGTGAAGAAATCGCTTCAAGTCGCGCGAAGTGCTCGGGCGCTCGTCTTGCAAACTGCACGCCGAGACTGAGGTGCAGTGGATCGCAAACAATTGCCGCTCGACGGGAAAATACCGCGAAGCATCCAGCTTTATGTAGAAAGACGAATAAATTTCGACAACCGAGGATCGTGAAGGGCGTGGTGGCGGCGGTTCGCATCACTGGTGGTGGTGGTGGTTTATTAAAAAAATGACAATCAAAAAGGAAGGAAAATAATGTTGCCGACCACGGCAATCCCTATCTAATATCTTAAGCACCTGAGCGGCGGCCAGCGGGAAAGAAAAGGAATAGGAAGAAGATAGAGAGAAGTACAGAGCGGAGCGATAGGTGAACTCTTGACCGCCCCAATATTCAGTGACACTCGGGAACGATATGGCGAAGACCCTTTTAGGAAACGAAGCAAAAGCACCGCGAGACGCGTCTACAAAATATCAGAAATGATAGGGGTGAAACAAGCGCGTCAAGTTAACATCAAGAGGGTTTCTAGTTGGGCTAGAGTAACTGGTCAAGTTACTCCGTTCCACGTCATCCGATTAAAAGAAAGGAAAGCATCGCTCCGCCGCGGATACTTCGCTGGGCGCCGCCAGCAGGATACACCGAAAGACCTAAGCCAGCAAACAATAAGTCGGCCGCGCTGCAGAAGTAGCCGCGCGAGTAGATAGAGATACACACGCTCGCTCAGGCAGCGTTGCCCGGTGAGTATAAAACTGAGCCGCTTATTTTGCAAAACGCCAGTTTCGCACCTTCTCCTCCTGAGCGGCTAAGCCATGCGTCAAATCCGAGATGCTGACCGCATGCAACGTCGCAAACAGGGTGCGCGAGCGACAGCGACCTTAAGAAGCTGCAAGGCACAGAAGGCAGTTTATTGAAGAGAAACCGGGCTAAAAACAACTTGGATAAGAAAAACAGCACAGGCGCCGAAAACACGGCCGCTTACTTAGAACGGCTTTTCTTCAGCGGACTTGATACTCCAACTAGAACCGCAAAAAAGGCGACTGTAAACCAGCCGAACGCTGTGAAACATGATTTCAACGCAGAGTGGCCCTCGTGGCGTTTGCCTAGCCGTGTACGAAAGAGAGTGGAACTACGCGAACACTGTATATATGGCGCACCTGTGAAAGACGGCCGTTGATGATGCAAGCGGGACCGTAACTGTACGGCCCATATAGCAGGTCACAATTCTAGGAGCGGCACCTCGCGAGTAACAAGTGAAGACGACAATACCCGACGACAAAGAGTGCGCATACAATCCCAGCGTAAAAAGAAATCGAGAAAGATGCGCTACACAGTCGGCAACGGCGGCGCTTGATCACTATTTCTTCACAACTGTGCATCACTGAAGCAGAAGGAACAGAAAGTAACCTTTCGCTTTTTTCGCTACTTCTTCCCGTTATCCCGAACGCTAGAGGCAACGGGGGAGAGAGGAAAGAAAGGTAGAATGCCCCGCACCGCCTCTTCGGTGTTCAGCTTTTTATTGTACGACACTCCGTTATACATACTTTACGTCTTCTCGTCAGCAATGGAAGCCGTCACGGGGAGGTGAGCGCAGAGCGACGCCAGAGAATGCTAACTGGGGCACCCGAATGAATAAAAAATATATAGGAAGAGCAATGCGGAAGAGAACGGGAAGCCGACCCCACACGGAAGTGGTCGACAGCGTTGCACCGCGTATAGGGGAAGACTTCTCGCTCCTCCCTCCGCTCCTTCCCAGAAAGCAAAAAAAGATGGTGAACGGTAACAGCAATGGGAAACCCTCCAGGCGTGGTTAGAAGGGGGGGAGGTGCGACCTGACTACACGCCTGTCGCCAGCGTGAGGCCTACCTCTGCCTCCTCGGGCCGAAACCCATCGTCCCCCGAAAGTTGGACACTGCGCCCTTTCTAGTCGACCCCTCGATAACAGGGAGGGGAAAGAACGTCGCAAAAGAAGTTACCAGCTCTTCTACAGGAGAGCTCTCTTCCGGGTTCACGTGGACGTGACCCCTGACGCTCCCGAGGAAGTAATTCGTTCTGGTAACGCGACCCCGCCGGGAGAACCCCCCCAGACGACTCCTGGAACGGGAGCGGCACCCCCCAACCACCGCGGGAACGGCGGCACAACACGACAGGTACAAAAGAAAGACGGGAGTAGCAACCAAGAGGGACGGTCTTTGACCCAGTGACGCGTGCGAAAGAGAAAGTGGACGAAAGAAGTGCCCCTACGTCGGGGGAGCAGCCGCACAAAGCGCGAGGGAATCGGCACCGACAGCCGCGACTGCGAAGATGATGGAAGACGACGACAGCGGCCGCGCCGATAGCAGTAGCGGCTTTTTTTCCGTCTTTTGCTCGTTTTCCTTGTCCTCCCTTTTCTCGGAGCTATACGCCATGCGCAGCGCCTATAGGGGCGCCACTGAAAGCCGCGTAGCGGCGGCCGTCGGAACCCGAGACGGGCCTCACGCGTCAAGCGCGGCCGTGGTGCGCGCGTGCGATCTGCCGTTTGTGCGCGTCTCGCGGCCACTTCCGCGGTGTCAGAGTGCGCAAGGCGATCGCCCTTTATAATATTGGACATTTTTTCGATATCACGGCCTTCTGAAACTACATCACCTCCATAATGCATCAAGTGTCTCCTGCAGCTGCCATCAAGTACGAAGTGGAGCTCATTTTGAGTGCCCCGCTTTCATTACAACGCCACGCTAATTCGTTCATTCCTAGACCTATGAACCAATGTTCTTTCTTTGCTTAATGGTGCACGCTTGCTTCGTTTACATGCAATAAATTGCTACAGCAAACTAGGCAGCGTCGTCGAAACTGCGAGCGGTTTCGTACCGGTGCGACCGCAGCAAAAGCCAACGAGCTTGCAAACCAGCATTCTGAGCATCAGAAAATAGCGCATATTGGGCTCCTGTAGCAAGAGTTCAGATTTTCATGCCTGCGCTTTACCACTGCCTGTACAGGATAGATTTCACCTATTCCGTCATCAAAAAGGCAGATCGGGTAGATAATTTCATGGGGGAGTGAGATAACAGCAGAGGCAATATCTGAAAAGCTGCATCACAGGTTAGTCAAGAGCATATTACATTTAAATTTTACATCCTATTTTATTATTGTAGTATGATCTTCATTTCATTTGTATCACCCTCGCGTCCAACTGCAGAATTACAGCGCACTTTATAACAAGCTCTAGAACCAATATCAAGTGCAGCGACATGTTATGTTTTCGTATCTTGCCAGCCAACAGGAACACTGGCCCTGGTCTTCAAAGTAATTGCATGGCAAGTTTCAAAACGCATATTGGAAAATGTCTGTTCAATAACCTGCCGCAGCGGCTGAAGCTACTGAGAGAAGATCGAGTTATCGGGACCAAAGTCGACCGCGCCGCCCGCTTTTAAGTGGAGGCGAAAGGCAAAATGCAACCGTGTGCTGCGCGATGTCAATGCACGCTAAATATTTCCTGGCTAAGCATTTCATAAATATAATTCATATTGTATATTCCCTACAGCGGAGGCAACCAAGTTTAAACAAGAAGTGTGCACGGAAGGGGCAATGAAAAGCAGAAAACACTGCAAGCATAGTTATCACTCAGCCCTGCCACACGGCAAATTTAATATTTTTTCCATCGAATGACTTTCGTTCAAAATGATATTTGTTTGCTTCTACACGAGAAAGTATAATGACATTCGATGAAAACGACATTAGGTATCAAATACAGTTTGAGGTACTCATCCGCATGCGATCAACGAGGAAATGTGTTATTTCGAACCAGAGACTCGGTGAACTACAAACGTGCCACCTGCATTAAATACTACTGTGCTCCTATAATTGTGCAGCTATTTATGTTTGTGAAATATGCCAAATACCATCGGAAAAAAAAGAAAAAAAAACGCACCCATTCCTGCCAGCCAACCCGTAGCCACCGCACCCAGCGCGGGCGGAACTGGTTGCTCCTGCTGCCGCTGTCCGTCAGCGCAGAGTCGCCGACACGGCAAATTTCTTTCGCCACTTTCAGAAAATCATGCTCTGCTGATTTTGAATAATAAGCGCTTAATTTGATGAAGGAATAAAAATATTTTACTACTTCCAAAGTGCTTCTAGCTACGGCTTTTATGCGAAACCGTTTAGGCATAGCGACGACTAGGGCCTAGCACACGGCCAGAGCGCCGTCGTCGGCCGCTTTCGCGGGCAGCGTCGTTGCGGTAAGCTCGCGGTATCCGATGTGGCAAGCGTTATGAATTTGCCATATGCTTTCTTGATGCGGCCAAACTCGTGCATTTTTCGCCGGGCCTTAATACGCCGAGCGAACGATCTGGCGAAAACGTCGAAACTCCTACGCGTTTCGCAGTCGAGCGCAGACGTGCGCACCTTCCGTGCCCTTTCCTAAACAAACGTCGCTGACACTGCCGCTAACTTCGTAATTGGTAGTCCTAATCAACAAGCTGGTTACAAGGCATGCAAGATATGAATGTCGATTTAAAGGCTGCTTTCGTTTACAGCGCAGTCATCTTCGCAACATATTGAAGGCGCCCCAACATTTGCATGTCCATCGCAGTTACCATAATTTAGAAACGGCATTAGCTTTCGTCGTGTAGCAACGCGTCGAAAAAATGACAATAAACTGAACAAATGTCATTCGGTGGAATTGTTCACTTCCTGCGTAATACAGCCGCGATTCACGGCCGCCGTCGTTCTTGTGAAGCATCGCTGGAAACTTAAACAAACCTGTTCCTGGCAATGTTTTATTTGTGTTCGAAAAACTAACTGCGCAGAAATTCTTTCCGGACATTGCTAAAGATTGACAGCGGCATATCTGTTAAACCACGACCAAAGACGAAAACTCAACGCGCGCGCCTAGACGCTGACATGAACAACGCCCGACCGAGCCCGCCTGCGCTTTGCGGCTTTGGCGACAGGCGGCGTTGTCGGCGTTTTGCGCATCGCCTATAGTTGCCGCGCTCCGTGGCTACGGCTGTCCGAGCGCAGACAACTGTAAATTAGCACGCTTCAAGATTGAACAGCGCGGTTTAAACGAGCATGGAAGGCGGATCTCTCCCATTTCAAGTCTTTCGTTTGTAGCGGCTGCGCGTTTGTTTATTCCCAGAAGGCGGAAATGATATTCGCGGTGTCAGACGTACCCTATGGGCTGTTACGGGACCTCTTGAAGATGAGTGTACCCCTCAATCGTACCCCCCCCCCCCCCCCCCCCCCCCCGTCTCCTTCGCCGAGTGCTCTGGCTACGACTGATCCTATCGAAGCCCCGCACTCTTTCGATATCAGCCTTGTTTCCTGCAGCCGCAGCGATGAAAACAAGACAACTGTGACAGCTTCGCACTTCAGTCGGCTCCGCCTCATAGTTCTGCGTCACATATACCATAAAAAAAAAAAAAAAAAGCACGATAAGACCTTCGAAAGCCTACAGGAAATGGTGCAGAAATCATCTGGTTGTCCGAAGTGCGAGAGCAGTCTTCGCGACGATACTCGTAAATGCCAACAAAACAACGATCACCTGTCGTATATGTTCTATTTATTGTGTCACGTTAAAGACCCGCTTGATGAATAATGCTGATGATGATTTGTATACACAGTAGGCAGTTTCGAGGGCGTACCGTTGTCGGCAGGCTTCCCGCATCTGTTGTATAGGGCTCGAGGTATACGAGGAGCTCCTGTCTGTGGGCGAGACCCCCACCTCGATTGACCCAACGAGTGCTTCGAGATGGGCACGGCAGAGGCGTATGTGAACGCATGCGAGATGCAATCCACTAGTCCAGTTACAGCAAGCGTAGACACAGAGGCGGCTAAAGAATGCCCCGCACTGAAGACCAACGGCGTCGAAGTGAACGAACTAGGACACTGCACGAAAAACTTCCCGCCTTGGAGAATAAGATGGGGAGCAGCGCCATTGCAGAGAGGGCCAAGTTTCTCAGGAGGAGGAGGAGGAAAAAACTTTATTAAAAGTCTCACTGGCGCATGCAAACGCGCCGTTCGTCTCGCGTGAGGAATCCTTCCTGCTCGGACTACCGGAGAGGATTGCCCCATGTTTATGAATTCCTAAATCATACCCCGCGCGCCGCTTCTCCGGAGCCTCGTCTCTAAGCCGCACACATGGCGTTCGCGTGAGAAAGGAAGCAGAATGCCCGCCTGAGTGGAACGCTGCATTCCAGAGATCGGGCAGAAAAAACGCGCCGCGTACGCTGGGCCATTGGTGCCGTACGATGTTCACGAAGCCGCAACGACACGGCTGTAGGCGGCGCCATCATCGCTCCAAAAGTGTAGACCGGATGCCGGCGGCGCTCGATCCGCAGAAATGCACGCGCGGTGTGTCGGTTTGTTTCGAAGTTTACGGCGGTTTTGCTAACAAAGAAAATGTGCCCTCAGCAAATCGTGAGAGAATAACTGCTCAGAGTGTTCCATTTGTTGAGAAAAACCATAGAATTGGCGACTGCTGCTGAAAAGAAGCGCAGATTGTAGGAAATCAAGGCACGCAACCACCCGTCTTTGCTAACGTCGTTTTGCACATATTTCTTGCGCGCTCCCGGGACTGATAATTATTTTTTTTTTTTTTCGTTACACTTGCCCAGCGAATTTTTGTTTTTTATGTTCGCTTTTTCAGCGGGCAAGTGTCTTGTCGACTTACGGGTGCAAGACAGGCAAATTTATTGCCAATTACAGCGAGTGCATTTCGCCTCGTGAGCGTCACTGTTGCAACACGGTGCTACACTGTGAAGAAAATTGCCGCCCGAAATGCACTTTCTACGAGCAACGTAGATACTACTCATGCTCATCTTCTCGCCCACGCCTATTTTTGTACGACGAAGCCACTCTGACTGGCGCACTGCAGGACACGGTGAAATCCGAGACGATAATAGTCGTTGAGCTAGCATCTTCCAAGCCCACGCAAATGCAAGGTTCTTGCTCTGACCTGGCTCAGAAAAGGAGACACAACCTGATTCGCCGCGTAGCCCTAGATTCGAAGATTAAGCTCATGAAATACAAAACAGACAGCGTATACTGCCCGGCGGGTTTGCCCTACACTACAGCCGTGACCGCGCATTAACTTCGGCTATACAAAGCCGGCACTGCTGCGAGCTATTACCCCAAAATGATGTCCCGCCGATACAGTATAGGCCGCGAAGGAAAGCTTCGCGGCCTGTACTCCTCTCGCGTCGAAAGGAGCGAGCAGGTTCGCAAACTACGAGGCGAGTGCTTTTTGCAGCTAATGTCAGCGAATGTGATAATGTGACTGGAGAAAGAATATAGGAACCGAAGAAAGCACATGGAAATTTTTAATGTATATGTGACGTTGATTATTGGTAAATAGTTAGTAGCGTAATGACTGATGAAAATGCTACTCACTATATTTGGTCGTATAATAGGAAAGTTTCGCACCTGCTAAAATTTAGCACATTCTATACCGCCTGCAAATAGTTTTCTTTGAAATGCAAGCTACGAATACTAGTCCCTGCGAAGACATTGTAAATGATTGATCACGCAGCATGGGCGCGGTTTTGCTCGGGTAAGAAGTTTTGGGGGAATTACTTCTTTAGCACTGCAAATATCGAGCAGTCATGAAATTCTAAAAAAAAAATAAATAAATTAAAAAGTAGGGTTATTATCCCAGCAAGGGGCCTGATATAAAAAAAAAGTTTTGAAAATAAATGGATTCTCTAAACGTAGCCTTGCGACTATCAAATCTATTTCTCCTCGAAGTAAACACGGTCAAGCAAGGAGATGGGGAAGGGAGAAAAGCGCGTATGAAATTTGGTGGTTCTCGTAAACAATGAATTTGCACGGAAGAAAGCAGGAACACTTAGCCTAAAAGCGATTTTACCAAAATGATTGGCAGGGCGAGAGAGAAGCACTCGAACAACTTTATCGTGCATACGGCACCTGTCGATCCTACACATGGTCAGCAACAGTGTTCAGGCCGGCTCATGCTTCAGTATAGCTGTCCGATTCCAAAAAGAGAGTATATACAATCCCTCGGCGGTTGCATTCAGCTATATGGACGTCAGCGAACCGTTCTATTTGCTTTGACACGACGCCTAACACCACCGTCGCTGTGATTGATACGCCGTGTGACAAAGAACCTCGAGCGCCGAAAACCGACGGAGGATGTCATTATACAGCCCGTTTGACATAATAGGTAAGAACAATTATTCATTTCATTGTAGCGAGGGATCATAGCCTGCCCTTATTTCTCCCGTAAGAGGCAGACAGGTAAACAAAAGCGCACCGGAATCGCGAAACAAACAGCACAGACCAGGCTCTACGCACACACGTAAACACTACTAGCAGAGGACGCGAGCGCGCATCCACACTGGGATAGATTTCGCCGCTGCGCCGCAAGATGGCGACTCTGCTTGATCTCGAGGCCGAAATCCTTCACTTCAGTGACCGCTGCAGGGCGTGAATCATCGCACGCAAGAAGCCGAGAGCCGCAAGAGCGGTGGAAGCCGAGACGGCCGTGCGGCAAAGCACGCGGGCCCGGCGGCTTCGCTTATAATGCCCACTGTCTGGCGTCGCAATAGACTGCGTATCGAACGCGTGCAGTCCAAGATGGGCGGCTCTTCTCAGCGCGGATAAAAAAAAAAAAAAGGGGGGGGGGTGCAAACGAAGAGTGAAAAGACAGGCTCCTCAGGTGCGCCCCGCGACAGCCAATCCATTGTTCGGTTACAGCGAAATCTCGATAACTGGGTCAGTTCGATCCCGGGGATCCGATAAGTGAAAACTTGGCTGGTACCGGAGGAGGGAGAAGAAGGCGTGTTCTTTACTTTAGCAAGCGGCGGCTCTTCCCGGCAGCTCTTAGGCACACACACCAAACAAACAAACATACGCTCTCCATTTCCATCGCACAATTGCCGTCGACGCTCAAACACGGGCACGGCAGGCAATCGCGGAGGATTCGACAACCCGGAAGAAAAAGGAGAAGCGAGAAGGCGAAGCAGATTCGTGACGGAGGCCGCCTTCGGCAAACCAGCCAGTCAACAAGCTTGTGAGGGAAAAGGGAGCGGACAGGTAGGTTCATGCAGGGAGAAGAACGGGCAAAGGAAGATAAAGCGTTCGGAGGGGGGGGGGGGGGGGGGAAGCAAGACAATCTCCGCAGATATCGAGCGTGGCGAAGTGTATACGGTGCTGCGGCCCCGCTTTATATAAAATCGCGGGCAGGGCGGCCGATCGAGACGGGCGAATTTACATGTCTCAGCAAGACCGCGCGTGCTACTATACACGCACGCAGGCGCGTGTAGCACTTGTCGCGAAAAAGAAAAGCAGGTATAGGTAGGCGCACAAGCTCTAGCTGCCACCCAAAATGACCCCGTTATTATATGCGCGCCAGAGCGATAACCGCAGCCAATTGCTGCCTCCTCGCCGGCTATTCATAGTATGCAAGCGCAGAGGCCGCCGCTGTCGATATACGAGCGACCCGAACAGCAATCGCGGGTGTGTCCGCGCGAAACTGCGCGTCCTGTGCAATCGAGCAGAAAGACAGGAACAATGCTCTACGCAGGGAAGAAGAGTACGGATAGCGGTGCGAGCAGATCTCCGCACGCCGCAGGGGTTAGCGAAGAGACGTAGAAGTGGACGCCACTCAATGAGCCCTTATTGGGAGAAGCGATTATCGGCCTGGAACGTAGAACTCTGCCGCGTTCTCAGCGATTAACGCGTATTTATAGAGCTGAATCTCGATAGCTTTGAATAGGAATAGAACTGGGAATTTTTTAGGAGTTGAGCACATATCGAATTATACGGGAGGTCGATCGGGCACTTCCTGAATGCCAGCACGCTAAACAGAAAGATAGAATTGGGCGGGCTCAAGTTCCTACGCGCGCACGCGAAGTTGATCTCCTCTCGAGAAAATGATGCTGGTCGCAGCAAGAGTCATATCGCTGACACATCATCATACACGGAAAGACCAATCCAGGAACGAACGACAAAGGATACCAAGCGAGAAACGGCGACGATCGAGCCATGCTGTCGTACAGAGCGAGAAACACACACCACCCCGGCCTTTCACGTAAGCGACTTCTAAACGAAACGCTCGCACGCGATATGCGACGCCCAAATAGTGCGCGCATTTTTCGGGGACACACACAGGAACAGAGTTCACGAAAGCGAGGGCTCCCGCATACCGCAACAGAGCAGCAAACACGTACCAAACTATCACAGGCGCGCTTAAACGATATACAGAAAAGAGCGATCAGGTGCTCATATCTGCGTCGCCGACACGAGCTGAAAACGCGCGGGATGCTTGCAAACGTGGGAGGACATGGCCTGCTAGCCCGCCAAGCAACCGCTAGTGGAAATAAAAAAAAGACGGAGATAACTACAAAAATAAGCAAAAACGGAAGGCTAGATACAGCGCGCGGCGCGAGAGACCGCTTCGCGCGTTTCTTTCGTGCCGCTTCCTTTTCCACGAACAGAAAAACAGAAACGGCCGGCGACACCAGCGATAGGTTATGTGCGGAATGCGACTGCCGCCGCTGCCTCGGTCATTTGGATAAACTCGACCACGTTTTCCAGTACGCCCCGCTGTTACCGCTCTCGACCGTTGTTCGGAAAGAGAACCTACCAAAGAAGGGTTAAGAGCGAGCACGGCTGTGTTGCGCGCTCTAAGCTACTGAAGGGAAATTTAACGGCTATCGCTCGGAAATGTCCTTCAATCGGCCTATAAATGCGGCTCTCAATCGAAGACAAAACTCAAGACGGTGTTTGGGAGCTTGTGGCCGTCGAAACTCGAGGTTGCAAGCTCGAATTCACGGCTACATTTCAATGAAGGAGAAACGCGAGAGCGTCCTGCTGCTGCGCGATTTCAGAGCGTGAATTCATCAAGAGCAGTCAGAGTGCATGTATAGCTTAGAAGTGTTAAAACCCCCCTATACCACCTCCAAGAAAGGTCTCTCCTACTTGCCACCGAACACGTCGAGGCACCGACACCAAAATCATGCAAGACGTAATACAGCTCAAACTCGATTTAACGAAGTTGAGGGGAGCCGTTAATTATTTCGTTAAATCGGGAATTTCGCTAAATCGAGTGAGGCATTTCTCGCTCCTATAATTTGGCGCATTCGAAATTATAAGGTGCGGCGGTACCCAAAAAGCTACCACGGCATCATACTTGCGAAGCAATGCTCCCAAATGAAATGCGGCCAGAAAAAATGATCGGCGCCGTTAGCGCACAAGAAACAAAAATTGTTACTTATCAAGAAGAGCCCGAGAGGACTACAAATATATTTTCCAGCAATGCGCGCTTTGTGAGCAATGATCGCACCGATTTCTCGTAGGTCTGAAGTGCTACGTATAGCACTGCAGTCCTAACAAGCTGAGCTTGAGAGAAGCATGCACTCAAAGGCACCGGGAAATATCCGCAGAAACACAATAGCGAACGAAACATACGAATCACGCCACAAAAAACACCGAAAAGCAACATCGCCCCTTGAAATGCGACACGGGAATTTTTATAACCGCTGTCACCACCTGCTGAATTCAACCGAACACTACAACTCTTGTTTTGCGCCGCCCAGTTTGGGGGGAAAAAAAGAAAAGAAAGTGGTACGAAGGTGCCTCGCAATCAAAATTGTGGGGGTGCTCTCTACAAAATATACCAAATATAGCCCCTTTCCACCTCCATTTTTCGAAAAAAAGTTCGTTAAATCGGGACAGATCCCGGAATTGATTTCGTTATTTCGAGTTAGTCAAAGCATTGGATACTATGGCCGTCTGAAGGGGAGTTACAATATTTTCGTTAAATCGAGTTCTGACTAATACCAAAAGTGAGAAATGCCAATGCCCCCCCGCGCCCTTTGAAGGTCAACCAGGGGCGTCAAGAGAAGGTTCGCACACCGTGGAAGTTGGAACAGAGCGTCACGGTAAACTGGGGTCCGAAGAACGCGCCAGATAAACGAGTGGCAGTCGGAAACGGTCCAGTCGGTGGCCAATCGTTTCCCCAGCGTTTGCACAAAAGACCCACAGAGCCACACATCGCCTCGGCACGGCGGATGCGACGGCGTCAGGAGTTACATCACGGGGGCGCTTACATAGCCTATATGCAGAGCACCTGACGGCGCAGCCCTCTTTTCCTCTTTCCCGGCGTCTCCTACACGGAGCCTCTCTTGCGCGCGGCCGTTGCCAAACCGGGCGACCGGACGCGCGTGGAGGGAATAGAGGCGAAACAAAGGAAGAGCTAGAACCGGCAGCTGCATTAGCATCTTCCGTGCCGGCTTCATTAAGGAGGTGTCCGTGACGGCCTTCGGCGCCAGGCTGCAGCCACGGGGGCGGCCGGCGCGCATCGTAGCAGAGAGCCGCGTCGCTGGTTCAGCAGAAATAAAGCACACAACACACGAACATATATGTATGTACGCTCATGGGGAAGAATAGCCAAGATGAATGAGGGCGCTCGGAAAGCCGGCAGAGTGGCCAACCCGTGCCAGGGGAACCGGCGCACGCGCCCAGGATCGGCGGGCGCTCGCTATTCCTTCCCGCGTTGCCTCCCCTGCTGGTGAAGTGCAGACGTCCACGCATGGACGATAAGGAGAACCGATCGGATCAGCGCGAAAAAATTAAAAGCGAACATTCGTCATCTTGCCATCGCGCGGCTCTGTCTGCTCATTAACGGCAGAGCTCAGCCGAATAAGGGAGCGGGAGAGCGTGCGCCAACCGCCACCGCTACTTGCCGCTGGTTAGCCCGCAGGTGGCTCACACAGAACGTTGTCAGCTGGCTGTATTCGGGATCGTCCGAAACAGATGCATTTCAGGCGCCGGCTTGTAATGTCAAATAGAAATCGCGAAGCTCCACATTCATGCCAGAGATCTGCGTAGGTCTTGGGAAAACAAAAGGGCCCGACCGACGAACAATGCCCGTCACCAGCTGAAAGACCCGCGTGTTGTGCGATGTCAGTTCACGTTAAAGAGCACTAAATATTCAAAAACTTATATTTCCATTACGAAATCCCTCGCAGCCTGAGGCGTTTGGGGACGTGAAATTCAAGAGGGTGGCACGGAGGCACCACGCACAATCATCAGGTGACTTCAGCCCATAGCAATAACTTTTGCAACCGCTTATACCCGCCAAGCCCCTCTGGCTGACTCTCTACCACAGCGACCAGTGCAAGTGCTAGAGCTCAACAGATCAACACATAACCAATGTCTGCGGTCCGAAGCATATCCCTCATCACTGCACGACTCGATTCTGCAGTGGTACCAAATATTAAGGAATTGTAGCTTCGAATTTCACTGGTAGCGGTCCCTGAAACGCCACCTGGCTAGGTCAAAGCCACAGGTATAGTGAACTAGAATATAGTATTCTAGTTCACTATAGCCACAGGCATCGGCTGCCCGAAGACTCACTTTAGGCGTTTTCTTTTTTTTTTTTTTTTAGTTTTAATTTTACTGGCCACAACAGAACGATGAGTCCTACCAATATGGCAGACTCAGTTTTTCGTCTGTACCTCATATTTACCTTTTATCATATTCCTCTTAGTGTACCGGGTTGCCCCAACCGCTGTTATAACAGCACCCATGCGTGCCATTTCGTTTCCTTGGGTGATATGCCACATGCACGACTACTGGGCACATACAAGGAGGCTTTCCCAAGCACGACTTCCGAGAGCGCAAGTCTTAAATCACAGCAATAAAAAAATAAAAATTACAAGGGTTCAACGCTGCTGAACCAAATATTGAGCGAAAGCATTCGCTGCGGGTGACCGAGCGTTCTTCTTCTTCTCTTTTTCTTCTTCCTCAGTCCACATATAAAACCCCGTTTTAACCAACCCATATGAACGTGACTTAGTGGCCTATAAGGGTAACGTGAATGTCATGGTCTTAGCAGGCTGATTCTGACAACCGTCCCATGTGAAAGAGAGACCCAAGTTGGCAGCTCCTGCCAGCCCGTGTGTCACGTGGGGTGTGACGTCACAGCGTCACGTGCGTAAGACGTAACTGCGGCCGGTTTACGCGACGGCTTGAAAGTGCGAGTAGTATTGCTTTCAGAATAAAAACTAGAGGGCACTTTGGACCACTAAAGTGCGATGAAGCGAAAGCCATTATAGCGCGGTGGATCGTAGCCCTCCACTACGGCACCTCTATCTCCCTCTCTTCTTTCACTCCCAGTGGTACTTGACAGGCCGTCATTGCACACGCCACCGCTGGTGGTGGACGACGGCTGTTGTTGTTGCGGCGCGCGTCTTTCTTTCCCTCTTCCTTTTCTTTCTTCTCTATATTCTCTTCTATCTGCACGAGGCAGCGGAGGTGGCTCAGCTACAGAGCCAGTAGCAGGCCCGTGCATTTTCTTTTCCTTCTTCCTACAGCCACAACAACAACAACAACAGATACTGCGCCTTTTCTATCCGGAAAATCAATTTGAAACGCCACTGATGCCTGCTGTACTAAGGCCTCTTATATATCTGGGTCTGTTTATGTTTTGGAATAGCCGGCCCTACGAGGCTGGGACTAGCTGAGAGAGCGTCGCAACTAAGCGGGGTTCGCGCGCCACGGCATCGCGCAATCTTCGGCCAAACGGGAGGGCACGCTCTTCTGACGAACACCCAATGGAGTCTACCGGAAAGTTGGGCGCGCTGGATGGCATTCATCTTCGAACCAGAAGAAGGACGACGAAGCGTTTCGGCGTTGCGCCTTCCCTCTTCCTCCTCCTCCATTGCAGACCGGATGGCAGCGGGTGGAGCCGATCAGCGCCCAGATAACAGCACGCTCGAGCGAGGTGGAGGAGGCACACTGAGATCGCGCCTGTACGTGGGCCCGACACAGCAGCGCGGACTGTAGTGCATAACCCAGTCGCGGCCGCTTCCGTTTCACGCGTGAACGAAGGCATCACCACCTGGCAGTGCCCCCGTCACTATAGTCTTTACACGCGAGTAGGTTACGTCTTTCGCGCGTCTTTTTCCCTCTGCGCCCCCAACCGCTCCTCTTGGCTGGTCGCTGCCCTCCTCGCATCGATGACTATCTGTGTAGGACACTTTCTCTCGGCAAACGGCATCGCCAAAGGGTTTATTTCAACGACACAAGTGGTTGCTGAGGGGACAAGGCCGAAGCATACAGAAATGCCTGACGAAGCGTGGGCCGCGCCATGCTCCAACTCTTCCTCACACTCGGCACTAGTCGCTGCGTATATTGAAACGCACCCCGAAAAAGACACGGACGTATAGCCCGAGTTTGTACAACGCACACAAACGAAAAAAGATGACCCTCGTTTTGGATGGGCAGGCGTCACAGATTAGGCCAGGACGCTACATGCCGCAGTTTCGTTTGTAGTACACGAAGGGGGGCCGGCGGAGGAGAGACGGACGCCAAAAACTGTCGCACAGGGCCGAAAGCCACCACTGTACTGAGTAGCGGACATTTATACCCCAAAGACTGAGTAAAATGTCGTTATGCATGCCTTTTGGTTTGGTGTATGGAGTTCAACGTCGCAAAGCGACTCAGCCTATGAGACACGCCGTGTGGAGGACTCCGACAATTTCTACTACCTTGGGTTCTTTAACGTGCATGCCCCTGCAGACTAACGAGGTGTGCCGCCGGCACAGCTGGATGATGAGCTGTTTGCGTAAATGCGCTTAGCGTGCGCGCGCGCACACACACACACATGCACACATGGGGAAGAGCGCATGCAAACGGCTCGGACAATTTGGTTTGGTTGGTTTGTGGGGTTTAAAGTCCCAAAGCGACTCAGGCTAAATTTCGACTACCTTGGGTTCTTTAACGTGCATGCCCCCAGACTAACGAGGTGCGCCGCCGGCACCGCCGGATGATGAGCTGTTTGCGTAAATGCGCTTAGCGTGCGCGCGCGCACACACACACACACACATACACACAAATGGGGAAGAGCGCATGCAACCGGCTCGAACAATTTGATTTGGTTGGTTTGTGGGGTTTAACGTACGTCCCAAAGCGACTCAGGCTATGAGAAACGCCGTAATGGAGTACTCCGGAAATTTCGACCACCTGGGGTTCTTTAACGTGCGCTGACATCGCACAGCACACGGACACCTAGGCCGGGATTCGATCCCACATCATTGGAAACAGTAGTCGGGCACCGTAACCACTGCGCTACCCCGGCGCTTAACGGCCTCAGCATTCAAAGAGCACTTGCGTTATGGCAGAGGGTATACAACACGTGACGAAAATGCAATTTTGCATTCTTGATGTCTTTTTTGTTTCTCTCTGCGAGAGAGGGTGTCGGCTATTCTCAAGCAGGCCTTGTGATTCGAAGACCTAATCGCTTATTGTGCGTATGCCACTCTATATTTCGGATTTTGTAACAAATTTGACAATTTTTTCAAGTGTGCGCGTGTGAGTGTTGGAGAAAAGTGATCAGTGAAGTTGAAGTTGCACATAGCAACACCCAATCGGATAGAGGGCTGGACGGATCTCGAAGCTAAAAACCGCGCCCGAGAGAGCACTTAAGTTCTGGACTAGGTGCTTTGTATATTGGGTAGAACATTTGCACTGTGTTCTAACAAATACGAAGCACTACCAACTATACCTAACTGACCATCCTACTACAGTTAAAGTATGCACTGCATTTTCTGCTGTGCCGAGAAGAGAAAATTTCCCTGTTAGCCAGTTACATCTTGTCTGTATATGTGCTTAACACATTGTCGCATTATACCGCTTCCAACGGCGCACCCATGCGGCAAGCGACAGAACCCTCACCGATAACCGTGGTTCGAGGGAGCTAGGGTGTTTCCATGTGCATGCCCCACTCCGCCGTTCCGTTGGGAAGGCGCACGGCTCGATGGGCGTGCATGTCGAGGCACCCTAGAGGAAACTGTCTGACGGCCGATGTAGTTTTGTCCAGGCTGCCGTTGTCCGCATATTCGACATGGCGAAATTTCTCCTGACCCTTTATTGCCGGACTGGTACGATGATGATGACGCTCTTCCTGTCTGCAACTTCCGTTAAGTATCTGAACGAATTCCAGCGGCCGCAATGCGCCGGAGATGACGAACATACAGGCCTTCCTTCAGGAATAAATGCTTGTTTCAACAGTCAGTTGCGGTGCTGATTCGTGCGCTCCTCGTACCAGCACGAACCTGAGTTCAGAAACTTAAGAGGTCGCAGCTTATGATCACAGGGTCGTCACAAAAGGCAGAGAAATTAACTAGGAAATTAGATCTAAGGCACAGATCCAACAATAACAAAGCAGGAAAGGGAAACGTGGAATGCAAGCAGTAAGGAATTTACCGAGATCAAATGCGGGCGCGGCTGACGCTAGGCAGCTCCGATTGGAGATCAATCGGGACCTCTCGCCCTCCGCTGGTGAAATCCAGAACGAGTGCACGACGTGGGAGTACCGTGCACACGAAGCCGCCGCAACTGTCGCAAGTGCAGCAGTGCAGGAGGTGTCCTCCGCGGGACGAATTAAGTGCCGGGCTCCGACAAGGACCCACAAGGAGAGCGCGCTCGGCGGCGCGAGAACACGTCGGGCGAGAGAATCAGGCCGGTCGCTGAACCGGCCTCGCCGGACGTCTGCGCACACAGACGACGAGGATCCCGTCGGGTTAAGCGCGTCCCTCGTGTCTCCGGATCGTCAGGCCGAGGACAAGGCACACAGACCCGGTTGTGTCTATTCACAACGACGGCGGCTCTTCACAGCGCGGCCTCGAGCATAACGAGGAGCCCCATCGACGCTTTTTTTTTTTTTTTTTCAAGCGCCCGCGAGGGAAGCCACCGCGCCATATAGCAGCCAATGACTCGACCCATGGCGTCTGTGTGTATACGCCGCAGCCTCTTACGAACGCGCATATATGGTTCACGAATGGAAAGCACTGGGAGAATAAGGCTTGTTACATCACCGGGGGCGTCATGGACAGCGGTCGCTGTGCTACATATTGACACAGCCTTGCAGCGTTTCCAGAAGACGACGTCGAGAGGAACAATGAGCGATGCCTGTCGTCCACTCGCGGCAAAGGAGCTATAGACACGAGACTCGAGGCGACGGCTGTTACAAGTGTGCCCTTCTCACGCGCTCGCGAGCAAATCACAAAGGTCTGTGGTTGCCGGGCGTTCGCCCTGTATACCTCTATACAGGCAGTTAATTGTTGATCGCGATTATACACATAACAGTAAACGATAGCGATTATACACATAACGGTAAACGATGACAAAGCCGCCGGGCCAACTGTAAGCGGACGACTCCGGCCGCTCCACCTTCGGGCAACACAAAGTTTTTATGTTTTCAAGAGGGAAAGACACTTTTACGCAAGGCCAAGAAAAAAGGAACCCAGTATAATTAAAAATCGATTACACTACGCTGCGAAAATAAAATAAAGAGAAAATTATGATAACCAGCTTAGCGCAAAACAAACAACGAGGCCACATTGCCAAGAGTACGGAAACAAAAATCTTCGCGAAGATCAAGTTCGAAGTTTGTCACAAGCTGCCTTACGTATAGAGCGGAAGTTGCGGGATCTCCTGACTCGCATATAGAGCGCAGCTTACGGGATCTCCCCGCTCCTCCGAGCATGTTTCGACATGAATTCCGGGGCAGCGACCGGCAAGCGTGTATCGACGATGGGCTGCAGCGCAAGCAGCCAAGAGTTATAGAAAGGCAGACAGCAGCACGGCCGCGGCAGTGCGCTCTGGGAAGATTGTCTTCCGGGCCTCTCTCGCGGCCGCTCGGTCTTGGAAAGCGTCCTGTTTTTCACCGAGCCCGCGATCAGCTCATCGTTTCTCCTCTTGTACGACCGCCGCTACCGATCAACTATGCGACTTCGACGCTTCATCTAACAAGAAAGCCGTGAGAATTCTTTTTGCCACAGACTGACGGTCAATTGAATATTGTTTTCGCCTTTGTTTAAACCTTGATCTGACTAAGTATTTTTACGCTGTGTTTTCTGTGTAACTCTTGCCCCGACTTATTATATCTGGAATAGTGGCTTTGTTATCTTTATAGTCTTCTTTTATCGCAGTGTTTTATTCATTCTGTTTCCTCTTGTCATTTACCGAGTTGTCTTTTATCACTATCGTATCGTGGCGTTTTTTTTTTTTTTGTTCTATTATTATGCAGTGTAATTTGGACTACTACCTATAAATATCCCATTGTTTGTAAACAAAACGTGACTTTCTTGGACTTATTCCTCAATCACACACTGACACAAGTACTTCACTGGTTGACCGGCCTAATAGATTTTAACTGTGTTCTCAAACCTCAGAGGGGCGACGGGTAACCGTAAAGGGGATCCTGCGCCTCTGTTGACCGTAAAGGCGGGAATTTGTGACAAAGTTTCAAAGCTGCGTGCCGCGTATTTAACATAGCACCGATAACTCCACGTTACCGCTTGGCCATGGGCTAACTAAACGGGAAAGCGAGCGGGTCAAGGCACGTGAGCTGCACGGCAGTGTTCAGAACGCACGGCCAAAGTGTACAGAAGCAGGGAAAACGCAAGCTGCCATGATAGTCACACGGACGGTTATACGGTGCAATGCAACCCCTGCAGCTTACAAATCGGCGCAAGGATGGGACAAGTGAACGGGGCCGACAGGGCTTATCCCATGGAGGAAGGAAGAAACTTAGGAGAGGCCCTGACGTCAGTTTTTTTCAAGCTGGCATGGCCGCTCCGCGACCGGAAGCTGCAATGTCTGTACTGCTCCTTTACCCTCCGCATTTTCTCTCTCCGCGACGCTCACGTACATCGGGCCCTTGGCAACGCTGTTGCTAGTGGCCCGAACTTTCATAACAACAGCGATGCCGTTTCGAATGGCCCGATTTGGCTAACCCTAAATTTTGACGTAACTTCCGCCACACTTTCTCCAATGCATTGGGAATAGCAAGGGCCTCTCCTTAGTTGTTTCCTTCTTCCAAGGCTTATCCAGACTTTAAACCGCGCCTCCACCTTGCCGCTGCTATTCGCGCATATCCAGAGACTCACAGACGCACCCACCCTCCCTATAGCTCCCACAGATGGAAAAGAAGCCAAACACCGGAGCCGCATGAGGAAGTCGAGGTCAGCCAGCCAGCTTCGCGGGCAAGCTCGACAGAGCGCAATATTGACACCGAGCCTCAAAAGCTTCGCGGCGCGAAGGAGACCGGCAGACCCGGGCTTCCTTCCTTCCCCGCCGCAAACACGCGCGCACGTCGCGTTTGCGGCGAGGCACCGGGACAGGCGCTGTTTGCCAAGAGATAGGATGTCTTCACAGCGCTCTCCGCCAACGTGCCAACGTGACGGGCCCGCTAGCGCGACGCTGCGCAGCCCCTGTCGACGTCGCCGCGTCGTACGTTCGACGAATCTCGCGCGAGCCTAACAGGAGGTATACAGCACCCTCCCTCTCCACTATACACTTGACTCCCCACGCCGCCTCCCTCGAATGACATGCTCATTTGCCAAGAGAACAGAACTGGTAGCGCTCCCCCCAATGCATTCGCACAACAGACGCAGCGACGCCCATTCCCCGAACCGGGACGGACACCACACGTCGCGACAGGCAGCGCGCGACTAACGGCTCCTCAACCGAGGAGTCGTCGAGCTAATTAACTGCATATCCCGAAGGCCCCCGCTCTTCCCAAGAGGCTGAGTCACGAGGGAAAAGCGACACAGAACTCCTTTCTTTTCTTTTCTTTTTTTTTTTTTTTTTTTTTTGTGAAACTTAAACCACGTGTGACGATGCACCCCGTCACCATTGCTAATGCAAGTACCCCCGTCACATATTTTTCTTATGTACCAATATCTTATAAAAGCGACGGAAGTTCTGGAATTCGAGGTTTGAAAACAACCTTTTCGAAATCACTGGCATACTTCCCTTTTCAGAAGCGAAAAAATAAAAATAGAGGGATTGGCACGATAACATTTAAACAGGTAGTGAGCCCACCTCGGAAATCGACGAAGAAGAAATACATTAACTCCCCAAAGCTTTTACCCTGACGCCAGAAAAAGTTCGAAGCCAGCGAGATATGCATCTCGTTCAATGGAAGACCGGCGTCATTTATGCGTTGCGCATCTCGGTAAGCGATTTATCCGAGCCGCTTCACTGAGATCGAATAGTTGGCTTGTTCGACGAAAGAGAGCAGAAAAAAAAATTACTCAGTTCTGCCTTAAGCGCGATGCAATGGTTTCTTTAGTGCATACTTAAGCTATGAGAGACGCTGCAGTGGAGGGCTCCAGGTAATGTCGACCACCTGGGGATTCTTTAACGAGCACTGACACTGCGCCAGTACACGGGCGCTAACTTTTCGCCTCAAGCGGCCGAGACAGAACCTCCGACCTCTGGATCAGCAGTCGAGTCTCCTAACCACAAAACCACCGTCGCGAGCCCAAGAGAATCTGCGAGGCCTCAGATGCAAATGTGAAAACGGAAGGGCAGCCGCTCCAGGCGAACAGCCATCGACCATCCGAGTGAGAGAGAGAGAGAGTAAAGCGGGGCGCGAACCGCAAGCATGTGTCGCTGCGGGCGCCAAACAGCTCAAACCGCAACTTCTGGACCCGGGCCAGCGGGGCGCGCCGCCCATATGCGCGCTGCCCCGACATCGGAGACGGCTGAGACGCCGACATAAGGACCATCTTGCGCCGGTGCTCACACGATGTACCAGTAGCAGCCACGACGACATACTCGCGGATGGAACAAGCGCTGGCAAGTGCGGAGGAGGAGGAGCAGGCAAGTGACGTCAGCTCGGCCCGACGAGACACTAAAAGTGACTTCACATGAGGATTTTCTGAGGGGGTCACCTAAGCGCAGTCGTTTCGCGACGGCCATTATCGTCATGCCACCACAACCGGCCTCCGAAGACTGCAAAGTAGGCTAAACAGTTACGTCCGCCGCGTTTACCCACGCCCGAACGTAAATGCGTGTTCATCACACAAACCACCTTGGAATCTATCCTCAAGATGAACCTGAGAGTTCAGTTGATAGTAGAAGTCCACGCATATCCATGATCTGCGCCTGCTGCGAAGTCAGCTGCAGCGAAAAAAAATCCCGAGAAAACCAGTCCATCACATACTGGGCCACCCCGGGTTGCGTTTTCCCGGTACGCTGGGACAGATGCTGCTGATTGTCGGTTCAGCGGACTCCCATGCCTACTTGCCGTTCTTGTAATATCAGCTAAAATGCGTAGTGCGTTTCGCCTCCATCGAAACGCAGCCGCCGTGGCCGGGATCAAGCTCGCGCCCTAACCACTGATCCGCCGCGAATGGGGCGCATCCAACAAGAGTTGCGAGACGCTCTTCAAACAATAAAATCGGTAAAGACATAGCAGCGTGGCACCCTTACGGTCTGCAGAGCCCGAGCTTTTGTGTGTGCACGCTATTCGAGCCTAACTACAAACACCTTGCTTCATGAATGCGCTTGCACCCCAGGCGCAATGAGCAATAGTAGCTTGAGTGGGATTTACTGTGACCATCAGCTTGGAGAGAGAGAGAGAGAGATAGAGAGGGGGGGGGGGGAGGGGAAACTTTACTGAGAGACACCAGTCAATGAATTCCAGGAGAGAAGTCCATCTCTCCCTCGCCCCTAGCCGTCGGCTGCAATCCCTCGGGACACAGTAACAGCAAGAGCTGGCTTAATTGACCGACCCTGCTGCTAAGAGGTATAGTGCGATTTCCTGGTACGCGCGCATATCCTCTCTACTCTTTATAGTTTCGGTATCTTGGGAGGGTCAAGGGTCAAACGGTAAGTGAAACCTCGGGTGATCGAATGAGCCTCCTCATTTCCTCTGCTGGCGCCCAGAAGGAACCATGAACCGAATCCACGAAAGAGCTCGCTTTCTCTCTCGCCGCCTAACTCCATTGGCCGTGAGTCGCCACCGCTGGCGGTGATGTCAATTCACGGAGGCGGGAGCATGGATTTTGTACACGTCACAAGACACGTCCCTCAACTGAAATTGAACTCGCTGGGTTGTTGTGTGCGGAACCTTTCGCGCAAGTTTATCGGAAGTCCTTGATATAGTTGTACACTTTCTTCCCGGACTCTAAGGGAGTTCAGATTCTCAAAGATCGATACCTGTCTCACGTTGTCAAATGTATTTGCCACATCCAACCCCACAATAATTTTCGCGTCTCGGGTTTGCTAGTCTATAATTTGGTCCTTGAGCTGCAGCATCACGTCGCATGCCAACAGTCTTGGTCTGAAGGCGATCATGGTGTCCGGGTACAGCCCGTCATCCTCTACACACTTTTTGAGGCGAGTCTGAACGACGTGCTGCACAAGCTTACCCACGCAGCAGGTCAGTGATATCGGCCTGCGGTTCTCGAAGCAGTTTCTTCCCTGATTTGGGAATGAAAATGAGGTTTACGAGTTACCACTCCTTGCAGTATCGACCGCGTCTCCCAGCACTCCTGCATCCACGTTGCGAGGTTGGCGATGGACATATCTAAATTATGCAGCATTCTGCTGCTGATTTGGCCCGCAGTCGATCAACCTCCGCTCTGATTTCAGCCAGAGAGTTCGCGGTGTCTAATTCCGAATTATCTCCCTCTCCCGCGGGAGGAGCTCCGGCCAGGCGGGATTTAGGTATCTGCTCCTAACTTCCTAGAAATTATAAATTTGCCACATCTCCCATTTTACTGCGGCTGTGGACTGAAATGAATATTTCTACGGGTCTTTGCATGCGTCTGTGTGCGTCACCTTTTCTATGCCAATACCACAACAAATTCTCAATACAAGGACCGTTAACTAATCCACAAATTTAAAGACACGCATACACTATAATTAATAGGCGGCCCAAATGAATAAAAATTCTATAAGTCTTACTACTATAATTCCACAGCAGCCCCACACACTATGGAAGATGGGTTGCTCAGTGACGCCGAAAAATGATACCCAGAACCACAGACTAGAAATACCCAAGAGGCTGCGGAGAGCTTTCGTCGCCGCACCATGCATTTACAGTCGAGGGCTCAGCGTTCAGCAGGATGTCCATTCTGCGCGTCCTCAGAACCGCCACAAGTTTCCCGGACACTTGCTGCCAGCCACAGCGCAGAAGCAGACCGTCGAAGGGACGACTCTCGCACCGTGACTTCGGCAGAGCCAGGCACGCGCCAGACGAGGCTATGCGAGGCACGAAGTCGTGCTCGCGCGTCGGGTCTCACGCAGCGCCGGGGATCAAGGCTCGCGCGATAGTCGCACACGCGTTGCACAAACACATACGCACACGGCCTTCGGGTAACCCGAAACACCGTCCCTCCCCCGCAAGACTCGACAGCTGGCAACCGGTAAGGATGTACATGCGAGCATGCACGCTATACCCCACAGCGACGGACGGCAAAATAGGCAAATCCCACACTAGACCCCTATGAGACGGCATTTACAGTCACACGTACGTTTGCGTTCACTCGGACTCCGTGAAGGCATCAGAACAAACGGTTGATATTCAGGGCAGTTTTCGGAGATGTGATTGACTTTCTCTTCTTTCCTTAGGTCTTTGTACGGAGGTGGGAGGGAGACTTTTTCTAGCCCATTATGTTGCGTAATGTCGTGATACGAGTTCAGTTCCTCGATCGTCCGTTGCTCGGCCGACAGATTCTCGAGCTATGTGGTGTGCTTCCTCGTTCCCCGTGTTAGACGAGAGAGCCAAGAGTTAATTCGTCTAGTCGCGTCGATTGACACGCCTTTCAAAACAGCATCTGCACTTCGTTAGACGGCGTTTCCTCACGTAGCAATCGCGCGACCGCGACGTCGGGTGGCCAATTAAACGAATTATTACTTGGCGACAATTCCAACCCCTTTGGCGTGTACGTGCTCTCACGGCAATCGTCCAGCGACCAGAGATATACTCCGGCAAAGTCAAGCTGACAAACGCGAAAAGAGAGCAGGCCAGTGTAAACGGCGGACAGGGACAACGTCGTCTAGAGGCGCCTCGGGGAACAGACGCCCCTCCGTTCGATCTGCACAGCTCGCCACATGCTAATTACAAAGAGCGCGTACGCTTCAACACACGTAGACTCGCATACTCGACCGCAAATTCGCGTTCCGCCATAACACTGCACCGCGTTCCCACGGGGCCAGTATGTACGCCCAGACCGGACCCTTCGGCGCCGTATGACTTTAACGCGACATCTATCACGGCGCCTCACAGCGTATGCTAATCGTCCTTCCGACAGCTGGCGTAATGACTCAAGCGAAGGCGCAAGAGAAGCCTGCGCAGATAAAGTTTGTCACCACCACCACCTGTGGTTTCAATGGAAGAGGAGGAGGTCCGATGCGCACGATTCAAACTATATACCTATAGGGCTGTTCGTTTTCGGTTCGGCTGATGGGGTAACGTCCCAAAACGACTAAGGCTGTATGAGAGACGCCGTAGTGGAGGGCTCCGGATCTTCTTGAGAGCTCTGATTTATTCCCGCTTACCAGCCTGAAATATAGCGCTGTTATACCCTACCCCCTAATAAAAAATAAAACTCGAAATTATTACAGCTTCCAAATTTAAGCCGAATTTCGTATTTTTTGTACAAAAATAAAACCCGATTTCTGCCTTATTATTAACGCCCGACTTTTACACCCCAAAACTGAAAAATAAAAATAAATATAAAACGAAAGCGAACAACCCTATAGGTACTTGTATGTACAGTAGGCAAGTATGCCTCGAGTGTCCTAATTTCGTAAACTATGGCTTCGATATTTTCTCGTCCATGAAGAAGCGTAGCGTATAGTCCTCCAAGAGATTTCCAAACGTTCATGTAGGAGAGGATAGAGAACAACGTCACTGTTCACCCGGTCGTAGACATATACGCAGCGTCCACAGATGTCTGTGATTAGGAAGGTAAAAAAAAAAAAAAAGAAAAAAGAAAACGCTGCAACTCAGTAAATACATCAACCCCGATATCCGAACACCAGGGGGACCTAAAATTTTCGCGTTTTATGTTATATACGTGATACTCGTATATACGTGATGTTAGAGAATTTGTTTACCGTGATCCGCTACCATGATCCGACACCGCGCGTTCCACTGCGCATGCCCAGACCCCCTTGACGCCGATAGATGGCGCCACATACTGGATGTCGGTAGAATTACTATACAGGCTTAGCCTATACAGTAACTCTAGATGTCGGCACATAGACCTGTCGTGTCGGGACCAATCAGCTTGTGCGCCCCCCCCGCCCACGCTCGGTAGAGAGTCACGGTGGCGGATCGCGATAAGCTAAATCTCTCTGTTAACAGACCCTTACCGTGACCAGTCACTACACATGCACAGATCAGATCGCCTTGGCGACATGCTGGACGGCGGCACACGGGACTGCCGCGTCAGAAGCAATCAGCGCGTGCACATGGCGGCACCCCCGCCGCGCTGGCTCAGTGTTAACACGCTCGGCTACTGAACTGCAGTTCCCGGGTTCGAACTCGACCACGGCATCCACGTTTCGATGAAGGCGAAACGGAGAGGCGTCAGTGTGCTGTGAGATGTCAGTGCGTATTAAAGATCCCAAGCGGTCGAAAAAATTCCGGAGTACTCCACTACGACTCTTCTTTCCACTTTCACTTCCACCTTCCCTTACAGTGCGGTTCTGTAATCCCCTCTCCTTTCACCCCCCCCCCCCCCCTCTACCTCCGAATAAGTGCTTTGAACGTCGCGTGCGCATTAATGGCTAGCTGCGGGGCTAATCCGGCCAATCGCGACAGACCCCTTCGCCAGTAAGTATATAGGACGAGAGAAATTCTGGCAATTTCCGAGATCCTGTGTCAACGACAGCATTTCCCGTCGCCGCTCTCTGTCAAGCAAGGGCAAATGGCCCCGTGGTCGGGCTGCGGTCATAGGCGGAAGTGACTCACTAGGCATCGCCGCACGACCGCAGGGAGGGCTCGAGAGAAAGACAAAGAGAACTGTTACTAACAGAGATACGGGGGCAGGTCCGCGCACACGGCATTCAGTGGGACTGGCCGCGCCGCCGTGTCAGCAATCTGTCAGCCGTGCAAGTTGCTCTGCGCCCGGACACACAGAGAGCGTGTGCCAGCTGCACTTAAAACCGCGACAACTGCCAGAAGGACTCGCGGCCAGTGCCCGACGCACGCACACAGCCCAAGCAGCCGCGTCACAGAGAGCCTTTCTTCCATGCAGCTCGGGCGGGTGACTCACGCGCATGGCACCTTCGGCCGGACGCACGCGGTGGCGCTCCGGGTCCGCGAGCTTATCACGCCGCCTCAAAGCGGGACTATTTTTAGGCCGGCAAACTGATCCCTACAGAAAGACGCGACTGTCCGGGGCGCGTTCAGCAACGCTGGTCGTCCCACTTGTTGTTGCTGGAATAGCGTGGTATATACTACTTTTCACGGTTTAGCACTGGGCGCGTTTAGTCAACACGCGATGAGTCCGAAACAACCAGTGTCATCGCTTTGCGCGTGGCGCGGTCAGGACGTCCTCCGAACTTCTTCAGCGCACAGCATTTATACAGAGAAGCGCAAGTGCGAACGCGTCCAAAAGGCTCAGCGTCAGTATTGTGCGAGCAATGTGAAAACTTTTAACGTTAGGGCCTTTTTAAAACATCCCTCTTTCTGCAAGCCACGGATGCGAGGTCGGACGCCATTCCCTGTTTGCGACAAAGGACAAGCGCGCAATTTTCAGCGACCAACAAGCTTGCGGTGCACGTGGAATCACCTCAACGAAGTTGCGAGTGAATACCACCCACTTAATCCGGTATATAACCGGCCATCCGGCTTCAGCTATCGCCGAAACAGTTCCGCCCTGGAAACTTCCACGGCCTGCCGACGTTGCAGTGTGGAAGCGCCATTCAGAGCGGCTTGTTTCCCTGCGAAAGCATCCTTAACATTCACCATGTCCACCAAGACGGGCGAATAGGCACTGCCTTCTAAAATTATACAAGCTCTTGCGCTCTCAACAGAGGCAACCATGGAGAGATGGAAAGTAAACCTGAGCGGCACAATGGCTTTCAGTGAATGCACACGAGCACTTAGCGGTAGAGGAGAGCAGCCTCATCTATCTCCGCCGATGCGCATGCTGCTAACAGTGGCCGCCCACATCGGTGGTGCATTCTGTCTCCATAGCCGTTGCAACTGAAATCGCGTTAATCAAGCTCAAGAGCGATCGCACCGCCGCAGTCGACTACGACGGCCCCAGTCGATACGTCAAGGAGCCAGAGAGCAGCGGCGCAAGCAAGAGCGCTGCGCAACGCACGCAGTCAACGCAAGTAGTCTCCGCGAGTGCGCCGGCGAAGAAGAGAGCGGCGAGGGTGCGGAGTGCAAAGACCCCAGTGGAGGGAGGGGAGAAGAAAATCGCGTCACGTGGCTGCAGTGTTGCGCAACCGGACTCGACCGGGGAACCGAGCGGCTAGCTCCTCTGCAGTGCCCTCGCCAGCAATGCACCCCCTTCTCCTACTCAGTCCCCCTATCGCCCGATTCCCTCTTTCGTACCTACTAGATTGCGAGCGCCTGGTGGGTAGTCTGGCGGGGAAGCACTCGGCTCCCCGCGCAGGGGCCCAGACTCGTTCCCGGAGTAACGGTGGTGCCGCCATCTCGTGGCTGATGCAGTCAAAGAAGGCAGCCGTTTCGAACGCTTTGGCAAGTGGCTACTACAATGCACGGTTACAGAGTCGCAGCTTGTCTTTGATACTCGTGACTGAGCACCGACGCGTACGGTCTGCAAGCAGTACCCACGACTAGATGCGGCGCATTGTCCACGTACGCAGAAAGGAAACGGAAACAAAGTGCCCTTTCTCATCAACTGCTGGTGTGATATAAGCCTGGCGCACTGTAATAAAAAATTAGGGATGATCTAATGCACTTGTCCGAAACACTGCCAGAAAAGCGCTAAATTAAGCATGCAAAGTTTTACTGAAAGAAATGTTTCCAGAACAAAAAAAAAAAAAAAAAAAATCAAGGCAATTCAAAGGCTTTCTTTTTTTTTTTTCCTTTTTTTTTTGAAAGCCAGGGAGCACAGCATAAGTAGTAACCAGCCCATTTAGGCTTTTATGATTTAGCAAAAAATATATGTAAAGCATTCAACCATGTGAAAATAAAGCGAGCCTTGCTATAGTAACTCAACAGCGCCCTCTTTCGCACGGCGCTGAGAAAATTTCAATTCAAAAGCAGCGGTATGAGATAATTACGCGACGCAGTGAAAACGTGCGGACCATTAACAGCTCATTATAACATCAGAAGAATTCCTGACGCACAAGCCTTCAGTCATGTGATATTAGATCGGGATAAAAGCGCGCCGATACAGGAGCATCGCCTCCCGCGCTATTCGCATTACTTTCTAACGCCAAGAAGCGAGAACGATTTCAAAGGAGGACTCATAATTGCGTCAAAATAACGATTAAAATACAAACAAAGCATCGAACAGCCAGCACCGAGCCAAGAATGAACAAAGAGAAGCGTTATCCGGCTGATATGAGTGATTGGGCCCACTTCGTCATGACGGCCACTTTTTGATAGCGCGTGATTATAAACGTCGGGTGCTGGCCCCCATCGATCACGGCGTAAAGATGGACCGGCTCATTTATATGGACGTCACAGTGTGATTACGATACGCGGCCGGACCGCGGGTCGGGAATAAAAAGCAAGTCTGGAAAACTCTCCTTACTATTTGCTACTCAGCGCCACTTGCTTACGCATCTCGATTCTGCTTATCTTTAAATAGCGATATATACAACTCTGAACGGACGACGTGCCCGGCCGCACGAAAGAAGTCGACGAAATCTGTTTCTAATTTTAATGGTAATTTCATCGTACTTTACGTCAATTTCGTTATGTTAAATGCAATTACATCCCATTCAAAGATATCGAACAAATATAAAGAATATCCCACGAGGACAATATGTAGAAGCAAAAGAATAGGAGCACAAAAGGTCAGGTGTGCACGCAGGTGATGTATTTGTGAAAATTTTCAAATTGATTTATTTCTGCGTTGAAATGTAGTGGAAAAGCTGAAAAAGCTATCAGATACAGCTTGATAAAACCGCAACCCTCATTCGCTTGGCAGCGGTGTGACAGGAAAGCTTCTAAAACAAAGGCAACTACCCAACGTAATAAACATATTCAGCAGCGAACAGTTGTAAGCGAAATTATACATTATGCAATATTAAGATAATATCCCAATTAGTAAACACAGGTACTGGCGGAAAAGCAAAAAGGAGGAAAACACACCCCACACTTTAACGTACATAGCATGCAAATACTTGTTTGACGAACTGAAAAGGTCAAACTCGTTATATTCGTACTCATTCAACGGGAAAGAGTGAATTTCAGGCGTTGTTTCGTCCAGATTATTAAAGACCTTTAGTTTAGCGCTACCGCTACCGTTTACCGCGCGAGCGTCAGTAAGCATGCGCAGATCACCCCGATGGCGACAGATGGCACCACGTTCCTATCAAATTCCGGCGGACTCCGCACGCAGGGACCAATCAGCGCGTGCTCTACTGACGGCGTGCGGTAGCGGAAGACGGCTGCGGTAAACTGTGGACGCCACAGATTACATTTCCTGCGACATAAAAAGTGGTCCGATTTAAACATTTCCTAGTTATCTAAAGAAAATAATTTCGATGCCTGCGGCTTGTTTTGCAGAGCCAAAAAATCAAACGGCCGATTTCGTTTTGTCAACGTAGTAGTACAGAACACGTAGGGTCATGACCCATTCTTACGAATTACCCTATATTAAGTTGCTTGCCATACACCCCCCCCCCCCGCACACACACACACACACACACACACACACACACACACACACACACACACACACACACACACACACACACACACACACACACAATTGCACACGTTGGTCTCGTAAGCGGCAGACACCAGGCGCGCATGTGGTACTAGTTTTTTTTGGTTGCACATCATAGCAGCTGGCGTTTCACGCCATTCTGCTAAATAGATTAACATGATAAGATAGTCAGCCCTAGAGGTGCTGCAGCTTTCACCATGAAAAGGGCCGAATGTTTCGATCAATGGCATCCATCAAATTTTGGCAGATTTAATGCCTCTTGCTCCCGATGGCATTCCTGTACGCCATCACTTTTTTTTTTTTTATTGTCTCACCGATAACACACGAACATTCATTCCGCTAAACGCCTGTCGCTTCAACCTAACGCTAAGAACAGCCGCGAGAGCGCGCGTTTCGGTTCAGTCAGATGCACCGTGGCGTCTTAACGCCTCGGCCGAATGCGGGGGCAAAAACGGCTAGAGGTGAAAGGTGAAGGTGAAGCGAGGTTGGTTAAAGCCGCGGCTGGAGGGCCTAACGCACACAGGCGATCTCAACAACGGTGGCACGGGGTGCCACGGCTGGTTGGCCAGGAGGCTGGTTGGCATGGATGCCGAGGAGCCGCCGTGCGTCTCGTCCGATGAGAAGGGGAGAGGGTAAGATGCAGAGCTTGAGGAAAAGGGCGAGACAAGGCACGCGAGAAGGCGAAGCGGATGAAAGAAGTTCAACGACCCAGAGGAGAGGGAGAGGAGGCGGCCGCGATGACGACAGCGGCGGCAAAGATGAACAAACCGAAAGATACGAAAGGGGTAAATCAGAGAGAGAAAGAGAGAGATGGAGGATAGAAAGGAAAAGTTGCAAAACCACTCCGCCATCTCGCGGCGAACGAACAAAGCACAAGTCGGCGCGCAGATTGAAATACGGTTGATTCGCGAGGATTGTACCCGGGCTAAAAGTGCGTCAAGGTGCAAACGAACTCCACTGTTTACTCTACCGCGTACTTTAACACACCGCTCGGTGTTGCGTCTCAAGCATAGTAATACCTATTATTCGCGAGTCCCGAATCACCACAACGCAGCGAGTGACGCTATAATACGCAAGGAAAGCAGTCCGCGGGCTTAGAAATGATTAGTGCCTCGTGCTAGCAACGTCAGCTGAAGTTTCCAAGCGACTTTCGATAGTGAGTTGTGTAATCCGTCACAAGGCTTGCTCTCTCACCTCTACATCCTCGATGCCGCTACGAGCAGCGCCAAAATCGCGTTTCGGTGCACTCCAGAGCGCGCACGCTCAGCCTGCGAGATATGCTTCTAAGGCGCGTGGCAGAATAGCAGGTTCAAGGATGAGATTTCTCACGTAACTTGGAATACTAGCAACTGCGGTGCATAACGAGCCCAACAAAAATTGGTAGCGCGCATCAGACAGCGTGAGCTGATTAGCATTTGCCGCCGAAATGTTCGGATTGTTAGAAAGCTGCGCCTGGGGGGCCGCACCTGGATGCTCACATCTCGGCAGGGAACGAAAAGGTTGCTTTATAGTTTACATCCCCCCCCCCCTTTTCTTTCCCCACAACGACGACGCAGCGCCCTCCACAAAGCGCTAAGCGCCCAAAGCCATAGCTGCCTTGAAGATTTAGATCCGCAGCCTGGCGCCTGATGCGGACCCAGGGCAGAGTGGCCAAAAGGGCGAAGGGGACCACGCGGCCACAGGACATGACAAGTTCGGGAAGTTTCTTGGCTCTTGAGAAATTAGGCCTATTCCTTCAACCACCGCTTTGAAATGCTAGCCACAATGTAAGTGTAAACAAAATGCTGGCGGCTGCGCAACGCCCAGCCGCCGACATAGCGTAATCATGTTATCAAGTCAGGGGACGATCCCAGGAAAGAAAGGAGAAGGGGGGGGGGGGGGGGGGGGGGGGGGGGGCGAGCAAGCGAGGACACTTAAGGTCCCTCTCTCCCGCGCTTTAGGACTGGTGGTGGTGGTAGGTGCTGATTACAATAATGGAAAAAAAAAAAGGAAAAAGATGCTGTTTAATATCTTTAAAACCCGGCAGGCGGAAAGAAAAAGGGACAAGGAGAGGATAACGAGAAGTACAGAGGGGGAGCGATAGGGAAAAAAAGGAAAAGGGGGGGGGGAAGGGGGGTTGTAGTCTATTTATAAATTAAAAAAAGGTAAAATTTTGCGTCGCTCACGCGCAGGTCTCCAAGCACTGTCCAAAATGAGACTGCGCGAGTGGCCGCCGCAATTATCTACACAGACAGTGCTTGGAAACTTTCGCGCGAATGACGCGAACTCGACGTGAACACTTTCGGGGCGATCTCTGGGGAAAGCGGAAGCAATGAACTTTCCGCCTGCAACGCCGCACGTTTTAGTCAAGGAGGGTGTTTTTTTTTTTTTTTTTTGGTTCTTGCTATGACACCATTTCGTACCTCGCTGCTTGTAACCTCAGGGCCCCTCAAATCTTGATATGTAGCTTTACGCTGCAGAAAGCAAACATACTGGGCTTAAAACATTTGAAAAAGGGACATGCATGCATGATTACTGTGATGCCTCATCGTCTTCCGCATCCGTGTGTATGGCAGAGGACCGAAATACCAAGCCGCTGTCGGGAACACACACGGCTAAGAAAAAACGCTTTCGTTTTGTGCGGAGCCACGAAGAAGAGAACCCAGCGGCAAGGAGAGGGGCCGCGATTCAATCGGAAGAGTTGAAGGGGAGCCGCGGCGCGTGCGGAGACTTCGGGGCAGCTCAGTCGGCTCGACTCGATCCATCCACACATCCCATAACTTACCTCGAGACGGACCACCGGCAGGCGGCTCATGCCATCGTACGACTATTACACACAGGTGCCACTCTTTCCCAGACCCGATCGGACACTTTAACCACCGTCCGAGAAAGCAGGCGAGCGCTCCCACATTTCATTATTCATGCTCTCTCCGATCTGGAGCAGGCAGTCACTTGGAAGCACGAGCACATGCGGCGAGTATTCCCTTCAGCCCCCTTCCAACGCTTGTTATATGGCCTTTCTCTCGGCCGAACACAGGGACCATGTTGCACGACGCTGCGTGTGCGCCGAAAGCCAGTCGACACGCACGCTCGGCGCGGCTATTAAAACGAACCCCCCTTCCTCACTAAGCCACCTCCCGCAACTCTCTCTTGCAGCCGCTTTTTTTTTTTTTCTTTTTTTTTTTTTTTCTGGGAGGGAGCGCCGGAGCACTTTGGAGAGAGCCCTTTGTTTCTGGTCGCACGCATCATTATTGTCGGCAGGGTGGTTGCCCGCGCAGCTTCACGCATGCGATACACCGCTCCCCTTGCTCTATCTAACCTTCGCGGAGAGCTTGCATGCCTCCTCATCAGTGCACGTATACGGCGGTGCCTCTACACGAGAGCACCAAAAAATAGCGCTCGAATACGGAGGAAAGGGGGGGAGTTGAAGTAGCCGGAACGAATCCCCGAGGGAGGTGGAGAAGCACGCGACCTCTCGACCGCGCGGCCAGCGAGCCAAATCGTTCCGCGAAATCATGCCGGCCATGGGACATCCCACCCCCACCCCAAACTCCGCTCCCCCCGTTCTCCAGTGCCCCACAGCCTCTTAGCGCCGAGTACGTGCGAAGGATGGATGTTCTTCCACCGACTCTCACAACGCTTAACGCCACGCTTATTCCAGCCAGAGACGGACCACCAGAGAAATAGCTCCCGGGAGGGGCGCAGCGCACGTCGGCGGAGTAGGGAGCTTACACGCTGCGCCGGGTGAATGCACCGCACTGCGGCTTCACACCTATGTCGTGCGTACGCACGGTGACTCACAACAGTCTTCCGTTGTGGATTTCCAGAATTTGGCACACTACGAACAGCAGACGCAAAAACCTCACCTCTCCTCCCAGCGGTGCGAGCCGCCGAGACACAATAGGGCAATATGGCGACTAAGGCCATGCTCAGCACGTTAGACCGTATTAACTGCGAGCACGTAATCCGAACTTAATGGCGAGTCTATGATGATGTGTTTCGATGCGCAGTATGCCACGGAAACAAACCATGTCACTTGAAGGCATCGACGAGACTTCTTCCGGAACCAAATATTATTCGGAGCAGCGGAAGACCTAGCGACCGAGGCGTCTGATCTCGTCAGGAACGACGCATATTTTTCACGGATAATTCATCGAACGTGAGTCCACGCATTGTTTTTTTGCTGTACCTTAATACTGGAAACCATGGTAAAGGCCCAGCAAAAGCGAGGAACCGAAAACTAACACAGCCTCAGCAACCACAGAGGAACTCCTTCCGAGTAAATCAACGTCTATGCCCCTGTGATGCCACAAACGGTAAGCGATAAGGTCTAAGCTGTCGTCGTAAGTGTTGGCGAAGGAGTTTCTGTGTGCGATGATCACACCACTATAACGGGATATAGAGCTTTGAGAGTAGACTCATTTACAATTGGCAAAACCGGCAACGCATAACGGTATTCTGCTTTCGTTTAGCGATCGCCATATTGGGTCACAAAGTCGGTCAGACAGGGCGCCCGCAAATCTGCTCGGCTATCGCCATACCTCAACCAGGCGGCTTCAAAACTTCAGAAGATTGGCTCAAGCAACTTCACCTGCCAGCCGGCGTTTCCAATTTCGGTTCATTCGTGCCTCCAAGTGGTATTAAGGAAGACTTCCTGCACTCAGGCATCTCCAGTTGCAGCAGGAACCAGGAGGCGTCTAGCGCGCACATTTCGATCCTGTTGGAGGTCTGATACGCCCTGTTAAGGTTCGAGATTCTTGGGCTGCCTTCACGTACTCGACAGCTTATGCTATAGGCATGCAATCTTAGCGTTTGAATCCATAAAGCAGATGGCCCAAGGATTCCAGTAGTCGATCCACTTTAAAAAGCCCGCCGAACCATTCCCGCCCGCAGGGTCAAAACGCACGGCTCCCCCCTGAAACTCGGCCTGTGGCGTCCAAGTACAACTGCTGGAATGAGTAAAAGTACAACTGCTGGAATGAGTAATAGTCAAATATAGTTGACTTAACTATTCTTGTGCACTTTGCAACACCGGTAACGCAGCGTCTCGTAGCAAACTTCCGCGCTCTCAGAAGAGTGAGACTGTACTCGCCCGTCGGTTCGAACTTCCGAGGAGCGCACCAAATCTGTGTTGGGCGTTGCTTGTCGCAGGAATGGGGGTACTGTTCGACCAAGCAGCACGCGAGGCTGTTCAGCCGGTCGGCGTTCAGGGAGAGGACAGCCTGCGCCATTTTCAATGTATTCGGGAAGACTTCGATACCATGGTCGACAAATGCTCGAGCGGCCCACTGTCGGGCCAGAGGAAGGTGTGCTCCCGCTGCATTGAAACTCGGTCCTCTTGAAGCAGTCCGAAACGGGACACGGCTGGAAGAGCGACCCGCGTTGCCAACATCTGTCGCATATGCCGACACCGGCATATAGGTAAGCACGCACTGCAGAACACTCTTGGACCGTCGCCTCAACTGGACTTCTCATCAATACTTGTTCAAGTAGACTGAACACACGAACGGATCTTAGTTGACTAGCAAGGCGTGACACAAGGAGTTCTATTTCCGCCACTGCGACACTGCCTGCCCCGGGCTTTAGGCGAGCAATTGGGTCAATGTATACCGGACGGACATGAACAGTGCTTACCCAGACAGGCAGGCTTACCCAGGTGCCGAATGAGGGCAGATAGGTTCTTCTCGCACCTGACCAAATAGGTGAAGTCGAGTAAGCAATTGAGGTAGTTCTCCAACGCACTCTTTCTCGCCGAGTATGTATCTAGTAGAGACGCTCTTGATAGACTTGAGTATGAGCGGAAATCGTCGGTCATTGCGTGCCACACTCGACACCGGAGCACTGTCATGGCCACGCCTGACGTAGTTTTCCGGCGATGCTTCATTCTGATCTCGCGGGCATTCTGAAAAACTAGGCCATGTTTGAGGATTCAGGCAAATGGCCCTTTATGGACAGACACGGGAAACGAACATTTCCTACGAACGGAGGTCGTCGAATTGAAGAGGCTCATGTGCGGCTTGCCTTTGCTCGTCCAATGACCCGAAACTTTTGTTATCCTGACCACCGTGTGCTGATCGAGGCTCATGGCAGACGTTAGCTGGAAGGGGATCGCGAGGTCCAGAACATTATAGAAGCACTTCGACATTTTTTTTATTGGCTTCGTACCTGTCCTCGTCCCTGTAGATATCGACAGTGTTTCCGCCAAGCGAACACTGGGGAACAGAAACAATAGACACATTGTGAGTTCAATTTTCTCACCTGCACAGACGAGACGTGAATTGACTTCATTACTGTTCACCAACCACTCGACGCGTACGTTTAGGTCGCGGTGTTCTTGCTCGCCATTTGTGGGAAAAAGCGGTGGCCATCGCATCCATCCCGACAAGCATATTCACAAGTCTGGGCTCCTGGTACCGGCTGGCCACATGGCACGCATTAACATCCTTATCCGCACGAACAAGACAGCTATCACTCATCGAATCAAGCGGCAATAGATCGTCTGGCTTCGGCCGCGCGAGGTGGTCAGCCAACGGATCTTGCACTGCAAGCGACGCACAGATTCTTTGCTAGTGGGTAGCACGAGGTCTGCGCAAAACCGCAGCCTCACGGTCTTGCACGGAAAGCCAAAAAAGCTTATAGTTGAACTGACCCGTAGCGCAGCGCCATCGTTTTGCCTCCTGCTCTCGTTCTCGCGGACACACAAGGTCTTCAGGGCGCCGTTGCGTCGCCGTCCGAAAATACGTTTCCGTCTTCTCGAGCACACCAGGATCACCTTTACTCTGCTATACAAAACACAGTGTCCCAATTAATTTGTACTTGCGCTATAGTGACGTTCTTTAGTGGAGCAGAGGTTTCGGACGATCAATGCATAGCGGTGGATCGAATAACCAACATGCGTAGGGATGTCCTACCACTGAATCAGGGAGCCGCGCCAGCTGTGGTGCAGGTTCAAAGGTCAATCTACCCTTGCTTTCCGGCTACAATGACGCCAAACTGTGTCCCTTTTGTACAACTAGCAGTGAACCCTAGGGGCGTTTAACAGAGTACAATTAAGCCATTGCTACCGAGATGCGGTCATATATATATATATATATATATATATATATATATATATATATATATATATATATATATATATATATATATATATATATATATATACGATAGAACAGACCGACAATATCAAAGTATCACTGCACAGCATCGTTTCGGCATGTTCAATGGTTAATATTAGGAATCTTATTTTCGTGGGTATCAGAGCGCCGCATTCCTTCAATGCAAGGCTAGATATATTTTTCCCTTCAAACTTTATCGGTCACTTTTAAGACCCAGCGGAAGTGCCCGCGCTTTCGGATCCCTTCGGTGTAAGTTGTTCAGGGAGCATCCCCGCGGTTGGGGCCAAAATAGCCGACTTTACCCATTTCCATCCCCCAAAATATCGTCCGAATCTCCCAAACGGTAGTAAATCAGGCCCTTGTCTAATCTGCAGGCCACAAAATAAATTATTATGCAATCCTAAACTCGGCGCTTTAGCTTACGGCTACTCCAGGAGCTGGGGGAGACTGAGTCCGTGACGTCGGATGGGTAGCACACCACAATCGCTCGCGGGTTGCAGAATCGTCGCCAAATCAACAAACTTCATTACAGCTTGAAACGGACGCGGAGTTTTCGGTGTGCCAGAGTCCCATCTGCGCATGCCAGACACTATAAAGAGCCGCATGCACCTCAAAAGCGTGCAAGAGTACCCTGCCTGGGAGGTGCGTCAGCGACTGCGATGACTCGGGTTCCGCGCCGTCCGACTTGGATGCAGACAACGATGGGCTCCGCTGGTGGCCCAGTAGGTAACGAGCAGGCGCATCAATGGCGACACAAAAGATATCAAGCCTGAGTGTAGTACCTGGCACGCTGCCTTCGATGCCACTGCAGAGACATGGGAGGCCCGTCTTCGAAGGTGTTCGCCTGGAAAACATTCGGCGGCTCCCACGGCCCATAGAACCCCTTCATCTGGGCGGCCATTAGAAGTCAATGCCTCTTCGTCCACCGTCGAACCCACTCGTGGCCCGGTGTTGCCCTCGTTTTCGGTGATTTACGAAAGGCCGATTCGAAGCACGCTTAAGCATCCGGGCGCCTCGCCGGATCTTGCACGTCCTGTTGCATTCGTACGGCCATGTTCAAGTGGCCTACGCGCGTAACAAGCGAGAATGAAGTGGACGTAACTTTTCCTCCGGAGCCACCTCCGACGTTACAACATCCGTTCGTAGCCTCTGCCTGAAACATGAACCTCAACAAGCCCGCTTTAACAAGTCAAATGGCACTACTGAACTTGTGCGGCGTGCACCACTGCATAAAAGCTGTCTAAGATGCTCAGCGAAACGAGTGGGGGAGGCAGGTAGGTGGGCAGGCGTGAGTTCGGTATAGTTAAGAGAACACCTCGGTCAATAAAACGTCGCCCTTCCTACCTTCCGCGGCGGCCGAGCAAAAGGATGCCGCGTGGGAACGCTCGGCAAAAACCAAAAGCGAGGTATATACGGGAACATTAAAGAAGCAGGGAAGGTTGGCTTCCTCCCGAGCTCCACCTCCGAAGCACGCGTTCAGCCGCCGTCCCTCGTTTGCCACGAGCCAGCGGTCGTCAACGTCGGCTGCTGGACCCACGCCTGCTCCCCCCCCCCGCCCCCCCCCCCCCCCCCCTCTTGCGCCGCCACCTCTATCCCGGACCCTGCAGTGCGGCCGAGAGATGGCATGATTCAAGCGACACACATCAGTCCCGCGATCGTAAACATGCCCGCCCCTTTATTCCCTCTCGTCTTCCCACCAACGACCACTCCTTTTTGGGAGACGCCGACGTTAATTTATGCCGCCGCGGGTGCCACCACTCGGCCGGCAAGTCCCCACACGTAAGCAACGCGCCGTCCATAGCGTATGCGACGACTCTCGCCCCTCGCGTCGCGAGACGCTTTCGCGCGCGCCTGCGTGCATTCGCGTGCATTTGCGTTCATGCACGTTCGTATAAACATATACAGACGCGCGCGCGTTCCGCGGTGCACAGCTGGCCGTGATAGCCAGACAGGCAGGCAGACGGCCAGTCAGTCAACCCCCCCAGTGCCGCACAAGGGAAAGGGTTCTGCCCTTGGTGCACTGCAGCCGCTGCGGGGTAGAGCAGCAGAAATCACCTGCCTCCCACCGGCGCCGTGGCACGCGGGGCCATCGCGTAGAAAAACGCTGCGCGGACAGGCCGCGGCGGACGCGGTGATATATGTCGCGCCTATGGCTGCTGCGGCTACCCGCGCGCCCGAAATAAAATAAAATCGCGGGAATGGAGGGGCACTCTGTCGCTTGCGCGTGGCGCCGGTTTATGCGTCCCCGTCACGCGGCCAAGATCAAATGGCGCGTCGCCAGATTTACGCTCCGCAAATAGACGCCCCCCTTCGCCTCGCAACAGAGCAGCAGTGCAGCCAGCTGCAGCTCTCGCAGTGGGCGCGGTGTCGCGGGCCATGCGTGAAAGAGGCGCTGAGGACCCGCGGCTGTGCCAGCTCAGTCTTCGGTCGCGGCACTGATGAACAGACCTGACGCGAGTCGGAGCGCTAATTGGGCGCACGCCGATGGGCTCCGCTCCAAGAGAGAGCGAGACATCCCCCCCCCCCCCCCCCTCGCTCGTCAACTTGTAGCACATGCTGGATACTGCAAGGTGTCGTCGCACGGCGCCCTTTGGAGAACTTCTAGCTGCTGGCACAGCAGAGCGAACGAGCGCACAGCAGAAAAACGAAATCGACGTGATGCCCCTAACGCGGTTTAAGAAAAGCTTTTCCATCGGTAAAGCATGTGTGTGCAACTTCTCGCCCAGCGCCCGTTTAATGACAGCGTACAAGAAACTAAGTTGACACTAAAAAGGGGCACAACTGTCTCGCGTCTCGGTGGACACTTGAGTGAAAAGAGGCCGCAGTATAGAACTTTGGGTTAATTTCGACTGCCCGGAGTTCTTTAACACCTCGCCTACATCGAAACACAGCCGCCGGGACCGAGGAGTTCGAATCTCTCCGCGTATCTCAAAAGATGCCGAGCAGTTGCGAACAAGACAGGCGCATGGAGTGCGCGCTCAGCAATCCGAACAGCAGTGCACGGGGCTGCTTGCCTGCCCGCCCACTGAAAGGTGCGGGGAGAGGTGGTGATGGGGGTGAAAAACTATATGCAGTGTTAGGTGACTGCATCCTAATGACGGGTCGGCTCTTGGCTACGTGTTGTGGCCAGAAGCTGGTGCTTCCCAGCGACTCCCAAAGTTCAGTCCGTTAGCCGCTTTTGAACGGCCGGGTCAGAGCTGGACACCGCAGCCTCCCATCGCTCGAGGTCGGAGAGTTGCCAAGTGGCTGGAGGGTGGAATTCCGAGCATTTGATCATGACGTGTTCAAAATCAGCTTTAGGTGCCCCGCAGAAGGTGCACTGCGGCGAGAACAGTCCTGGATGGATCAAAGCTAAGAAAGCGGTGGATGGGAATGTACGGGACTGAAGCTGGCGCCACGTCACCTGTTGTAGCTTAGTCATAGATTTATGAGGAGGAGGGTAGATGGTTCGTTGATCACGGTAATGGAGAGAGATTTCGTGATAGGATACCATGCGCTCGCGAGCATCTCCCCATGCAGTGGCAGTCCCGGCGGCCGGCTCGAGTAAATCCTGCGCGCGCATCAAGACATGGCCCCGCGGCATATGTGGTTGTGACATCGCGTCGTGCTAGCCGGCCGCAGGTCTTCGCTCGATTACAGGAGCAGCCTTGCCAAAGCGCGGCGCCCCGCCTCCTCCAATTCTGTGCAACAAGCGACGAGGCACGAGAGTACCCTCCGACGAGAGAACCGCCTAGGCCACGACACATGAAACTGCAGCTATGTAGAACGCAAAGAGGGAGGGAGTGATTCAGTCGTTAGAGAGGCAGGTGTGGAGTTATCGGGGTGGGTCGGAAATGATCAGAAAAAAAAGGCACTCTAACCACACAAATTTTTGATGGTCGTATATTCAGGGAAATCGCCCAAGGTGGAGTAGATTTGTAATAAAGGGGTCATTACTCATTGACATCCACCAAAGGGCAGCAATACGCGGCTAAAAAGGGAAGCTATGCAGCTTTCTCAGAAACTTCGTGCCCTCGCCCTATCCGATCTGCTGACCTTCCTGGTTAGCTCAGTTGGTAGAACGACTGTCCTGAAACATCGGTGGTTCCGGGTTCGATCCCTGCACCAGGACAAATTTTAGTTTCCTAGAAAGCTATAGATTTCCTTCGTAGCCATATGGCTGCGCTTGGGCGAGTGGCACTGAGTAATTACTCCCTTATTACAAGTTTTTGATCTGCTCCATCAGATCGTATAGGCCAGTAGGACAGCCAACTCTTCAGTAATGAATTCTTCGCGGAACAGTTTCAGTGGGAAGTGGCTAAATAATTCACATAACAGCGCAGGCCGTTTGAGCAGCATCTTTAAGCACAAGTTCTCATTAATTCCGCAAGCAGAAAAGCGAGAACGTGCGGGCCTGACAAGCTGCATACGGGAACTTCGAAAAGAGCGGACTTGTTCGACTAGTAATGAGCCACCGGACATTCCAGAACTGCCATTGTTAAGCGCGCCATGTAGGCAAGTAAATGCACGTGGCTGATATCAAAAGCTACATGAATCTGTACGATGTGGCAGTGGCTGAAAATCCCAGCACCTAAACACTCCAAGAAGAAAATAAGGTCCGCATTCTCAATGAACGGAGGCATCTCCTGCAGCGTTCGCTTCTCACTGGCGTTCCCACATAGGCGTTTCCTAGGTTGCGCGCACTGGACACTGTAAATCTAACAGACAAGTCTATGCCACAGGACGGCGAACGAGGTCGTGATAAAATGACCTTTCAGGCTTGTTTGCAGTGCTGACGGTGATGCAGACACATAAAAGCGTCCCTACTAAAGGGCGCGGGAATGATAGCAAGAAAAATTGCCTCGATTTCTCAAGGCAGGTCCCGCCGGTGCACGCGGAGGTCCGACGCAGAGTTCCGCAAAGCGCACCGCAGCTGCCATGTTATACGGCTTACCACAAATAACCTGATGCGAAGGGAACATCAGTGGGAGCAGTGACTGCAGGGTACAACAGTAACAGAGATCGTTTGTTATAGACGACATTCGTTATACTGGCTCGTTCGTTAAGGTTTATGCAACCTTTAGCTGTCCAAACTTCAAAAGAAACGTATCTGCTACAAGGAGCAGATATCAAAAAACACCAGTTACAAGGAGCATCTGTTATAGAGAACACCAGTTATAAGGAGCATCTGTTTTCGGGAAATGTCAGCAGCTCCTCAATTCTTGAACAACTGCTGCAAGATCTGGTTTCTCATTTTATTTTTAAAGCTAAGAACACGCGTTTTTCTGTGCTGCACTGTGTTCAGAGTCAAGGTTTCCAAACACACACACACACACACACACACACACACACACACACACACACACACACACACACACACACACACACACAAACACACACACACACACACACACACACAAACACACACACACACACACACACACACGCACACGCACGCACGCACGCACGCACGCACGCACACTCAACAAGTGCGCTGGCCATTTACGACAGCCTATAAAGCGCCGCAGCCAACGACGAGGGAGATGGCGTTGCATCATTCAGCGCCGCGCCTTTCGACCTTTCTACCGGCCACCGTAGGTACCTGTGACATTTCCGAAAGGCTGCTTCCGAAAGGCGATCGGCGAAGCCTGCAATGGCTCCCGAGATGTCCTCGCAGTCACGCAGACGCATCCTTACGTAATCGCGATTGACAGCGTGCGCGACCAGGCACACGCTCGGGTAGTTTCCGCGGCGTAGCGCACAACCAGCGACACGGACTAAGACCGAACTGCGAGAAATTTTCTAAAGTAGCACAATACCAGACCTCTTCGTTTTTTTTTTTTCTTTTTTTTTTTGTTCCAAAGGGGAGGCATTGAGCAAACCGACTCAAGTCTAGCATGTACAGTCGGCGTCACCCTTGTGTGGAGCGCTCGAGCAGGGCATACCGGACTACGTATTGCCAAACCATATCCCGTAGGCGCACTGGAGCACACGACGCTCTCAGCGAGCTAAACGGCGATTGTTGCTGAAAGGTCTGTCTGAACGCAACCTAAAGATAACATGCACTCACTGAAGGCAGGAAATAATTACGGTGAAGGTAATTGTTTAGTGTAACCGTTCTCATACCGATTGTTACTGAAATGTGTCAGTGAACGCAACCTAAAGGTAACATACACTCACTCACTGAAGGCAGGAAATAACGATGAAGGCAAATGAAAAAAAAAAAAAAGAAAAAAAAACGATCAGGAAAAAAAAAATTACAGCACAGGAGTCGACCAGATGTTTCGGTGGGACCAGTGCAGATGTAGGGGGGTGTCAATCCAGTGCGCCACAAAAGCGACGGAACAGCGGCCTTTAAATTCGTTATTATTCGTTTAGACAATATGTCCAATATTCGTCGCCAGGTGCCGTTGCTCATAGGAATCACGCCCTAGCGTCGTCTGCTCGAGTGCTCCTACGGGATATGGTTTGGTAATAAGCTACCGGGCTGCAAAAGCCTAAATCACATTCCAGCCCCCCCAATGTCTGGGCGAAGTGATTGTGTGCCTTGCCTTGCTTGTGAGACACTGTCGCATTACGTAGGCTAAAGTGCTGCACCTTAACAGATGCGGCGGGATCTGGCTTTGTTTTCAAGGAAACGCATATCAGTGCATCTCCCGAGGGCTCCACACAAGGGTGACGCCGACTGTACATAGCAAAGCAACAGCGTTGCGACTGTGAGCGATATGGAGCTACAGTCGAGAATCGCGAGTCCACGACTGCGTCCATTGAAGCGGCGACTGCGAACTGATTCAGGGCGCAAAAAGACTCCCGCCTACTCGCGGAGCAGTGTGTAAGTGCGTTTTTATTGATTCGGCAAATCCCAAACGGGCATCCCGCTATGCGCCCGAACTCTGGCGCGAGCCAATCGCTAATGACACGCGACGATCAGTGGATCTCCCTGTTGGAACTGGTGCTATCCACCTTGGTTCTAGCGCACCGGCGCTTTCTGCCGCCGCGGAAATCTTCCCGCGCACGGCACGCACTCGAGAGCGCGCGTGCGCGAGTGGCAAGGTAGGCGGCCCACCACTCCATCCACATGGATAGACAGACCGGCATTTTAATGCGTGAACCGCTGCCAATTTGGCAGCGGCCGTGTTTACCCCCCGAACGGTGGCGCAAAGCGCGCGCCCGCGACTCTTCTCGCCCAACAAAGCTCCGTACCCCACCGACACCACCGAGATCTTGACAAGGCCTGCGCACCCCAGCAGCCTACGTCACGACAGGCGGATGGCGATAAAGTACCAGCAAGTGAAGGTGCGCGCGCGAATCTGAATAGTCACATGATGTCATCTCGCCCCTTTACCCAAGCCTGTACGCGCAGATTCAGTGGCTGACACCTTATCGCTCTTCCGCTTGTCGTGACGTTCGCTGATGGGAGAGAAGGTGATGCAAAGGCATTGTTAGAATCTCGGTGGTGTCGACCCCATCCCGGTCGGGACCACGTGCTCGCCATCCAAAGCCGGCCCACAAATCGGAAAAAAGCCTCTGGGAATTCGGGTGCCCTTCGATGGCAAGTTGCAGAAGCTCCTTATGGCGGATCCAAGCCGAGACTGTAACACGCCCCAATGCATCACGCCCAACGCATCTGAATACTCCAGTACTTGACCATATATATTTACAATCTACAATGTACCCTGACCAATCCCCCGCCGTGGGTATATGCCCTTTTGTCTGAGGTCGTCATCATCATCACGCGGGACATGCCAGCGGCGGCGAGTCAACGACCAACGCCCCATATGCAACTCCCGCCATGCAGCGCGAGTGTCGAGTCGTTTTTATAGTCTGTCGAGCAGCTGCGACAGCTGGGGTAAAGGAGCCTGCCAACACTGCAGTGTACGGTGATAGATATTTGGTACAATTTGCTCTCAATAACAGCTATCGGCGAGTAAGAATATTATGCATGTGGCACACTTCGAAAGCTGATTCCCATTACAAGATATCGACGTGTAAATTACTCTGCCCCCTTTTTTTTTTCTTTTTACTGAGAAGCCTGTGACAAAGGCTACAAATGAGGGATATACGAAACTGATTGCATTTTCGGGACAATTAAAACGCAAGAAAAGCGTCGCGTAACTACCCACAAGGTAACCTAAGCGTTCACGCCCTCGGTAAGCGGAGAAAACGTGTTAAGCAGTCATAAGTGTTTATTCGGATAGGCAGCATGCAGCTACGGTTCAATGATAAATGGCAAATATTTTCAAGCTCAGCAACCACCTCAGATTCCCTTCAAGCAGGGTGTCGAACCGGAACCAAACCCGAATTTTTGCCCGGAATCGGATTCGAACCCGATTCTTTTTCGCCATCGCGGAGCTGAACCCGAACTCGAAGAAATCAGAGAAACCGTTCTGAGCCGATCAACGGTACGGTTCCGACCCACTTTTGCTGGCAACTTTTTTTTGCTTTTTTTTTTTTTTGCTTTTATTACTGCTTGTAAAGCGCTCTTCTGGCTTATTTCCAAAGCGCCACTGCACACCGCAAACATCAAAACCATATCGAAAAATCGTCTCTTGCAAAAAGATGACAAGACAAAGGAAAATATATAGTGCCACATGCATAGCACCAATCTCTGGTGTCGGGCTATCGTTCCATCCCGAACACGGGTGGCCGCTGCACACTGCAATAGCGCCGCTCATGGAGAAAGTTGCCCCATTCGAGAACCTATAGATTCTTAGGCAGTGAAATAAATGGCACATGATTCGTAAATTGGGTTCAATAGATAGATAAATAAATATATAACCATGTACAAATGACGGATCTATTAAATAAATACTACGCAAAAGATTCTATTTTCCTATCATTCGAGAACGTCGCGATGGGTCACATGGCACGTGCATAGAAGGCGTATGCGATGCGACGCCAGCACGTGCAATTTGTCTGACCGAGACTTCCGAATGATAAGCCGACGCTGATGGTGGGATGGCCGCCTTGGGCAGCAATTCACCGGTCTGTTCTTGAGTTGTATCTGAACTTAGCACAAAGATGAATCCATAAGTCGATTTCCCCTTTTGTCTTCTCTTCCTGTTGTCCGTGGCGATGTCTGCTTGTGTTATTTCCCTTGGCAAGTTAAAATATGCCAGGGGTGAAGCTCAGATGTTCAAATGTGAAGACTGGGTGGATCAAAGAACTAAGTGGAATAAATATTAAGAGTATTAATTCACAAGCTCCATTAGGTGTGCTATCATTTCGGCCCGTACAACTATACGGTGTCGAAAAAAGAACGCGTTTCATCGCTTTATCCACCATCACTGATGCGAATACCCAAGACAGCCTGGAAAGGTGGCACTGAAAGCTAGAAATGCGCTATTAAGTGGAATTAATATTAAGAGTATTAATTCACAAGCTCAATTTGGTGTGCTATCATTTCGGCCCGTACAACTATACGGTGTCGAAAAAAGAACGCGTTTCATCGCTTTATCCACCATCACTGATGCGAATACCCAAGACAGCCTGGAAAGGTGGCACTGAAAGCTAGAAATGCGCTATAAAGTGGAATTAATATTAAGAGTATTAATTCACAAGCTCCATTTGGTGTGCTATCATTTCGGCCCGTACAACTATACGGTGTCGAAAAAAGAACGCGTTTCATCGCTTTATCCACCATCACTGATGCGAATACCCAAGACAGCCTGGAAAGGTGGCACTGAAAGCTAGAAATGCGCTATAAAGTGGAATTAATATTAAGAGTATTAATTCACAAGCTCCATTTGGTGTGCTATCATTTCGGCCCGTACAACTATACGGTGTCGAAAAAAGAACGCGTTTCATCGCTTTATCCACCATCACTGATGCGAATACCCAAGACAGCCTGGAAAGGTGGCACTGAAAGCTAGAAATGCGCTATTAAGTGGAATTAATATTAAGAGTATTAATTCACAAGCTCCATTTGGTGTGCTATCATTTCGTCCCGTACAACTATACGGTGTCGAAAAAAGAACGCGTTTCATCGCTTTATCCACCATCACTGATGCGAATACCCAAGACAGCCTGGAAAGGTGGCACTGAAAGCTAGAAATGCGCTATTAAGAGAAAACGTAACCTATGAGTAACCTGGACTAAGGGTTGCGCGGATAACAGGGGAGGTCGGGACAAAAACCTTGAAAAGCAGGGCGAGGGAGGGACGAGGTCAAGCGGCCCGAAATAACCTGCGATTAGGCCGAAAGAAAAAAAGAAGAAAAAACAGAGGGAAAGCAGTAATTGTGCAATCGGTGAACTACAGCGTGAGAAACTTATAAAGAAAAGCCGGTGAGGCTATAGCGGCGTTTACATGGACTTGACAGGAGTTGAGTTATCCGGCCGAAAACCGGTTAGCGGGTTCATGTAAACCCCGTCGGGTCGGGTCGAGAAGACGAGGGGTCGAGTCCAGTCAACTCCCGCGCAGGGGGTGGGTTGACTGGACTCGAACCCGCTGCAGGAAGCATGTAAACGCTGTCGGGTTGAGTCAAGGCACGGTGGGAGAGGAGAAGAGTACGGAAAATGCTAGAGATGCGCGGGGAAAAAAACCGGAATAGGGTGCCGTCTGCTACTTCTTCGCTTCGACGTGAGGTGCCGCCGTAATCGCCGCTCGTCTAGAGCCGGTTCTGCGCTCGTCGGGTCAGGCGATTTTACGGAAGAGTGAAGAGTGCTGCCATATTGGGCGCTGGGCTGCTTCCGTACCAAAGGAAGGAATTGACGACCCCAGTCAAACCGGTTTCTCCGACGGTTGTAAAACGGTCTAGGGTCGAGTCCACTCAACTCCCCAACTCGACCCTCCGCTGTCGGGTCTTTGTAAACAAAGCTCATCTTGAAGAATCAATACAGAAAGTAAAAAAACAAGAGTAAATGGAGTTTTCATTCCAATACAACTCGTGTGGACGAGACCGCTTGCAAAACACGGGGTTCTTTCTTTCTTTTTCTTAAACCCGTTTGAACAGGTCGAAAATATTCCTGTTCGACACCCTGCCTTCAAGGATTACCGCTGAGCGAAACAGGAGAATGCCCCGTCCTAACAGAGCATAAAATCGAATATTCTACTAAATGACAACTCTGCGGAAAATTCGAGCCTAACCGTCCGAACGACTAGACCAAGAGATTATTTTTTTCCGCGCTCCGGGCGATGCAGCAGTTAGTACAGTCGTAATACAGCACATTATGCGAGCGGACACCTGGCGGACATAAGCCCCGCTTTACCGAGCCGCACGCCTTTGTCAATAGTTTAGAGCCCGTGAGGTTTGATTATGAGCTACGCCGCGTGGCTTGTAACGCGTTCCGAGTGCCTGAAAGTAAGATTCTTGCCCTCGCCAACCGGAATGACTTTCATGAATGATATCGCAACTTTCGCGGGCTATAGGGGGCGCCACTGGAAATCCAATATGGCTGCCCTTGAGGGGATCCGGCTGTCACGCTTCAAGTGCGTTGTGCTGAACCGCTGGGCTACGTTTCCTGAAGCATGCATTAAATATTCACGCGAAGGTATGCACGGTATTGTCAGTCAGCCTATGCAAGCTCTTTGTGAGCATGCGTTGCAGGGTGCGATACAAAGGACGCCTCGAGTGTGGCTGGGCAGGTATATGTGAAACATCCTACGTCTGACTGTGTTGTGCGCAAGTACGACAGGTTTCCAGGAGACTCTAATCGCGCCACTAAGTGCTACAGAGAAACATTCGACAGAGAAAGAATAAACATGAATATAGATAAAACTTTCAACTGTTATCCAGGGATCACGGACACTCTCGAACTGCAGCATTTCAAGAAGTCGTGCTGTGTATTCACGCACGTAGCACAGGCATGCCGTGCGGCCAACCCCGAATTTTATATGGCCAAATCTTTTTCTTCACTTCACAATATACGCCGTCGCATCGAAGTACCTACTACCCTGTTTGGGCACAAGAAAACATCACTATACAAAGGAAATAATGGTCTACTGTGATCACTTTAACCAACCTGTTTTTCTTTTTTTGCAGCACCTCTGATAGGCACCGATTTTAACTTTCTCAAGTGATAACTCAGTGCTGACAGACATTTTTTCGGGAACAGTTACTTGAAAAGCAAGACAGCTAGAGCGCCGGCTTTGAGAACAGTCCGGATATGGACTGTGAGTGTATGCTCCGTAACGTTCAATACAAGCTCCTAATCTAGTGTTCATCTGGCAGCTGCTGATTGCAAACACTGCATTCACTCAACCAGGTAGGAAACAAACATTCTTAACTTCTCAAACATGTGTGGGCCATGAATTGGTCGGCAGTCAAAAATGTTATCACGTATGGGTATGGCTCGCAACTTACACCAGCAACTTCTCACATCAGAAATGTGCACCGAGAACCGTCATAGCTTTAGTCGTAGTATATATATATATTTTTTTTTTTTTGCAAAACGTGGTTCTGCTCAGAGTTTAGAGCGGCAAGGAAAAACGAGACACATGCATAACCCCAGAAATGAGATAGGTACGCCGCTCATACTGTCACTAAGGGGGTGTTTCTTCGTCGACCAGGATTTATCACGATGCTTTTCACGATAAAGTAACCGACTTGATCTTACCGAGATCTTAATTAACTTAATTATCCTCTCCTTCCGGGGCATATAATCTGGAGGTAACATGTGCAAGTTTATCCCGCCTTTGACCGTGCAGTCAGAACACATCGGTCTATGGAAGACTCGACTGCTTTTATGTTTTCCCCTCGTATTACGTGCCCCACACACCAAAATAGAAGTTATATTATTAATCTATTGTTATGGCTGCGAGCCAAAGTCAACTCGAAAAGCAGTAACACACTACAGGAGCTGCTGTGCCGAGCTCCAAGTAAAGAATTTTCGCGGAAGACGCAGCAGCAAGATGGAGGAGCACAAGCCGTTTTCCGAGTATCCCCCCAAGGGCGGTACGGGAAGCGGCCGCGTGGCGGCGGCACTGTACGTGAAAGTTGCGAATACGCGCTTGCATGGCATAGGAGTAGGGTGCACGACTCAGGACCCAAATGTAGAGTGTACTGGAATGTTTTACAAAAGTGCTGGTGGGTTCTATTTCACTATCTTTAAAAGCGCTGCCCATGCTGACAGCCCCCGACAACGCCTTCAGACGGACGTCGGTGAATGGGGGTCAAGCGTAGCGCACCAAGAAAAAATAAATATTATTTCTTGTCACTTCCCCGGCCGACGCGAAGCCGAATGCACAAATTGTTATTTTTTTTCCTGCGCTACCCGCAAAACCTCAACGCGCTAGCGTGTCCATCCGCCTTTACTCCGAATTTGTTTGTCTGGTTTCTCTTTTTTTTTTTTTTTTTTGCTTTCCAGATGCAAATTTCACAACAGTGGCCCCGTTCGCGCAAACTCGCAAACAAACATCTGCGCGGAGAAGAGACTCGGCGACATGGAGCAATTACGCAAATGGGGCAGCGGCCCCTTCCATTTCTACGTGGGGCGGTTGCACAACGCTGCAAGCGAACACCTCGCAGAGAGGCGATTACGCTCCGTTTACATAACCCTCTGCAAATCCTTTCACGACACACGGCGGGAAACACAATGACGAGGGCGGTAGGCACGAAGCTGGCAGCTCACCGCTACGGCGCGGATTTAAAACTAATCCCGTCTTCCATGGCAAGCAGCCTCGCCACAATCGACGGACCCTGCATCGAACGTTTCTCGACGGCGATCAACAGCGCACGCTCCGCGGCAATTTTGCTAGTCGTCGTCATCACGAATCCAGCCGAGCGCGAAGCAGGCGATGACAAGCTCGAGCTCCAACGCATTGTCATTGAAATGAACCGCTGCAGCAATGACAACGTGCAGCAAAGTACTCTTCGTCGGGATGTCTATCTGTTAAAAGAGGTTCATAATGCGCGACGTACAACCTGACCATTTAAAAATATTACTACATGTACAAGCTTGAAGGAAACCCATTTATAGCTATGAACTCAACTTCATTACGTACAGCAACAACCATGCATACAGAGAAAACAGAATCGTGCCACATTATTATGGACACTTGGTTCCATACAGGAAAAAAAGTATACTTATGATGTTTGCTACTGTGTATGGTGGTGGTTAGTGAAGTTTGAAAGAGACAATATTCGGAGCTGAAAGCCCATTCTTGTGTTAACCGTTATGTTTAGAATACGCTGTGCAGCTTCATGCCCTAGTAGTCACTCATAGTGATCTACATATAATATGCTTGACGGAGTCTCATTTCTTGAAGGAGTATAGACACCAAATTTTGGTTGCATTTTTTTTAATAACTTTTAATAACTGAATTTTTTTCCTGTCACCTGTTTCGGTTTAGGCTTCAGTAACCGAGCAATGGCTATGACCTCGAAGTTAAGCCTAGGTATAAATGCGCAAATAAAAAACAGCGATATAATTGCTGATTTACTTGTTGCAATTCAAGTTCTTGAGACAGGCTGCCTTCAGCTTTGTGACAAATTAAAACGACAGAAGAACGATTATATTGCCGTTTCTTCATCAGTCACGTGACCTGGACTTCGTCACAGCCATCGATCGGCTGTTGAAACCGAAACTGAAATAGATGAGAAAAGAAATTAGATTATAAATTATTTAGCGGTAGGCAAATATTGCGCGGCGATCCTCCTATTCTACGCAGCATGACCTAGTTTTTTTTTGTTTTTTTTTTTCACCGACGTTTAAATACATCAAACTGTAAGGGTCACTGACATAGCAAGTTTGCAATATAAAGCATGCAGCCAGAAAAGAACCATCAATTCGTCATTTGCAATTTCCACTGTGTTCCTCTGAAGTTCTGCACTCAAAATGTACAAAATTAAGCGGCTGGTTTATAATATAACGCTACTAGTCTCCACAAAACACTGCAATGAACAGGATCTTGCCCATTTAAAATGATTAGGTCGGGGCAAAAAATATGCATGTGGCACGCAGCCTTCCAACGTAGGACACATGCCAAGCCCCATGATTAAAGAAGCCAATGCCTCCAGCTTTTTCTTTTTTTGCGGTTACAAACCATATTTTGAGAATGGCAAGTGCCTACAGCCCAAAATTTAGGACCCCAACATTTTTATGAGCAGCCAAACCAGAGGCAGAGGCTATCCATTTTTTGTTCCAAAGCTAACGAGCAAGGAGGAAAACCATAGATTCAAGTAAAATTGAAGATGTAAGCAGATAAAGCCCTCTTAAGTACGGTGACAATTACCTATCAAAACATAGAAACACAAATTTGGCTTATGCAGCCTAGTATGTTGCGGGTCACACTAGCCAAGCTCACACGGAAACGCTCAAGACATAAACAACAATATGCTTGCCTTAGCCTTCAACAACACAACTAGCGCACTTCTAGGCTGGGAACAAATTCATTGTTACGCAGTAAAACTTCTGGCACTCAGCAGCTACAACACATGCATACAACAGATCAGTAAAAAGTATATGAAAGGCTGGGAACAAATTCATTGTTACGCAGTAAAACTTCTGGCACTCAGCAGCTACAACACATGCATACAACGGATCAGTAAAAAGTATATGAAACTTAGCAGAGGGCGCAATGGCAAGGCACCCATTGCCATACCTAAACCACCCATTGCTTAATCAGGAAATTTAGGCCCGTGCAGGCATGAAAGACTGAAAACCAGAAGTACTGATCAAGAATTCACTGGACTGTGAGGTCAAAGAAAGGATGCTCTGTGTAGTGAGTAATTCATATAGGAAGCAACACAGGAACCTTTTCTATGTTGCTTTGGTGTTCTTTATCTACTTCGAAGCAGCCGAGAAAAGATACTGGCAGTGGTATAATGAGTCTAATGCAGCAAAAATTGCCATCGCCGTGTGACCACCAAGAGACTTAAAGACAGAAAATAGTCTCCGTCTTGTGTCGGCTGCTATGTTGTTAGCAGGCATGGCACATAAGGGTGAGCTGGTCTTGAAGCTGGTCCGAAGACAAGTTATGCAGTCTATTAACTAGTGGGTGGGTTGAAGTTGCATGGCTTATGAGCATTAAGGAGAGGGTGAGGGAGGTTGGTGTAGTGATTTGGGTAGTTGGGACACATAGATGCGGCCAGATATACGGTACAGATATACCTAAGCCAGTGCATAAAGGATGTTAGGCTGAATTTTGTGCAGGAGATGAATGGATGAGAGTTTGGAGTGAGGTGATGGAATAGCCTGCTGATATTCTCAAAGGTTGGTGCAGGGTATGCTAATTTGGTCAGTTAGTTTATGGGGTTTAACGTCCCAAAGCGACTCAGGCTATGAGAGAAACCGTAGTGGAGGGCTCCGGAAATTTCGACCACCGTGGTTCTTTCAGATATTGAATGGCTTCCAATTCAGGTGACAGCTATTAGAATACCATACGCTTGAAACAGAAAACGGTGCTAAAGCTATGTCAAGGTGCACTGCACAAAAGTGCCGCAATAAAGGGCAACCATTGTGACTTCATAATTGAGCAATTAAATCACAAGTACTTTAGCTTTTTGCCAAATCTTGTTTTGTTCATCACATTGGAAAACTGGTGCATGTAGGCAACGACTCAGTGGCAGTGTACTCAAAGCATCAAGAATGTCGAGCCTTGATTGAGATCAGCAGATGTAACCTGTAAGCTAGGTCCATAGCACCTCAATGTTTTTGCTGGAACCAGACATTTCAACCTGGACAAGATTTTTATGAAGCTCCTGCACTACAGCAAAATTCGCTAATTTACTCGCATTGAAGGAGGCACACCATGTAATGGAAGGTACTAGTACCATGCATGTGTCACACGTTCAAATGTTGCCGAAATATAAGTTCAGGCTGACTCCTCTTTTATGACTGCGCCACATTTTGATATGGTCACCACAAGTAGGTGCACACTCTCACCCATGGTATACTCGTCTCTGTAGACATGCTATCACTGAAGAATGAAGATTCTTGCTTGCTAGCTCCACCACTACCACCGCACTGACGAGCTCTGCTGGCTGCGAAGTTCCCACCCTTTAGAGGTTTCTTCAATTTTGGAAACAACTGAAAGCACCACACGAACCAGGCTGCATGTCGGGAAAGGCGGGAAGGAAGAGCCGCCATATGGAATGCATTGACTAGCACACCAATGCCAGATGAGGATGCGAAAGAAATATAAAAAAGTGCTACCAATATGCAACTCTGCAAGGCACTGTTCAGCATCTGCAAGCAGGACCTACATGCTAGGACAATGTCCACGAATGTGCCATCAGAAACGTTAGAGACGGGAAAGTAGCGCAAAAATTCTGCACTTCAGGACCATGCATTGCCCTCCTCCCCCTTTCACTCTGTGCACAATGGTGCAAGTATTGGGTCCAAATCAGCAGCAAAGATGCTTACAGTGCAAATGATTTGTGAAGCACCACACTATAAGGTCGCAGAAAAAAATAGTGCGTTGCGACTGCTAAGCTGAACAGTTTCTAAAATGCAGTAAAAACTAATATCCTAGTTCTATCCCGCTAAGATCTATCCTGCTGCCTATGGTGTTGCCGCAACATGGTTTCAGAAGAGTTACTCTATGGACGGCACTATATCTAGGCGTCCAAGAATCAGTTATGTTTCCAAGGCCTTTCCGCAATTCAGTACAACCTACATAACAGGGTAAACAGGAATGCCGAAACGTCAGCAGTATAAATTTTACAAAACCAAGGAACATGAAAGCACCAATGCCAGAAGAGGATGCGAAACAAATATAAAAAAAAGAAGTACTACCATATGCAACTCCGCAAGACACCGTTCAGCATTTGCAAACAGGACCTACGTGCTATCAGCAAACTAAAATATGATTATCTAACAAATGGGCAATTTTGCCTAGTATGGGGGACAGTCAACAGAGCTTGCAAACCAAGGTATCCTACGGATCTCGCAGCCTACGTGGGTAATGCACCTAAACTGCTAAACTCAGAGAGCAGACTGCCTTTGGAGGTCAACGGTAGCCAGTACCTTGCTATTTGTCAGTCCACAGTCATCTTTCACACGGACCTGTCGACCCACAGAGACAAGCTTCAGAAAGTTCTCATCATAGGAAGTCTCTCAGCATCCATATTTATGGTGAAATCTGGTATTATGTATTCAAGTTCGTGGCTTAATGGACTGTGTCATGCTAGCAAAACTAGTCTCGACATCTGGAACCGGCTCAGTTAAGCTGCTCTTCAATTGCTAGTCAAGCATCAAAGAATGCTCATGATTGTCAACTGCCTTCTTTATTGCATCCTCCTGCCAGAATCTTAACACATTACAGCAAGATCTGCATGTGTGTGTGAGTGTTACATCAATGGCTCTACATAGCACAAATATACAAAACAGTTCGGATAAGTAAAGTGGGGTCTGACAGTGTTTCGCTCCTGCCAATGATGACGTGGAACCAATGGTTTTATGCACCTATGTGCCACTTCATGCTTCATTTGTCTGTCTCTTTTTCAATTGACAACCTTTAAAACAACATAAATACAATAAAGCCTGTAACGATGCAAACAACATTCTTGTGAAGAAGAAATTCTGAACATTCTAGTGAGTGGCATTGCTATCACTTGTGTATTCTTGGGCTGGACCTGCGTGACCACGAACTGCTGTTGTCATTGCCTCTTTGGTCCCAGTGCTTTCCAATTAACACCCACCTTACACTTCATGGAGTCGCCGGGTATCGACATCGGCCCTGGAGACTCGAATCATACGAATGGGTGAGCCTCTACAACAAATGGGACGATGACACGAAACTGAACAATGTTATTTTTTTTATCTAACCGGTGTCGCTAAACTATGGTATCGGAACCACAAGGGTGACATCTGAACTTGAGCATTCTTTAAAACGAAGCTTGTTGAAGTCTTTGGTCGCCCGACTGTCAGGAAACTTCGTGCTGAACAGCGCTTGCGTGAATAGACACAGCAGGTTGGCAAAAGCTTTACTAGCTATACAGAATAAGTCACTGACTTACGCAAACTCGTCAATGTGGACATGTCCAGAGCTGACAAGATAAAACAAACATTGAAAGGTATCGACGACGATGCCTTCCAGATGCTATTAGCTCGCAACTTGCGCACAGTTACTGAGGTGTTCATGCTCTGCCAGAGCTTTGAAGAGCTGCACAAGCAGCGGGTATTGACTCGGCAACACCGAGCCCAGGCTGAACCGCTTGCTGAACTAGTGCCTGCAGCTGAGAACGCCACTATGCTGCAAAAAATCAGACTTCGTATGTGAAGAGGTTGCTAATCAACTTTCTCTTCTGCCTAGCCTTCAAGAGGCATCGCCATATTTGGCTCCAGCTCTACGGCACGCTATACTAGAGCAGGTTACTGAGGCACTTCCGTCCGTACATCCACCGCCACCTGTTGCCGCGCCCCTGACTTACGCCGTGCCTTACACCGACGTCTTAACACAACCCCCGTCATCTGCCTATCCTTCATTGCTCGTGCCTGTGGAAGTGTCGGCACCTCTTCTCCGACCGGCTCGGAGCAAGCAATCCCTAGTGCAAGTGACAACCACTCAATATGCTACACTTGTGAATTTCCTGGACATATTGCCCGCTACTGCTGTCGCCATCTCCAAGTGTCACCCATCTGCGCAAGCTTCAGGGTATTGGCCTCCGTCTCAGTATTCCATGCTTGTCAACCAACCGTCATGTCGTCCGTTTTCCCCTGATTGTTCAGCCATCTTAAGCCGCCGCTCACCTTTGCCACGACGCCGCTCCATCTTCCCAATGCGAAGTTGGTCTAATTCTCCTCAAGAGGAAAACTAGGTGCCGCAGTTCATGAGGCAAGAACTGAACTCCCGTCGAAATTTCTGACGTTTTTGTTGAGGGTGTTTCTGTGATGGTTCTGATCAACATCGGTGCTGTGATTTCGGTAATGAGCGCAACGTTTTGTGGCTCTTCAAATTATGTCAAGACACCAGTTTCCGGACTCATGTGCACACAGCCATCGCTCAGCTGATGATGTCTTCAGCAGTATGCATCGCTGTGGTTAAGATCCAGGACTCGCTGTACACCATCAAATTCGTTATGCTGCCTTCTTGCTCACATTCTGTTATTCTAGGTCGAAATTTCCTCTCGCGTCACAAAGCTGTCATCGATTGAGCTCGCGTTGAAGTTGGGTTCTCCATTATGCCGATACCTTGGCAGACGCTGCTCCTTCTATTCCCTGCACTAAAGCCCTCGTCACCAAAGACGTCGACCTTCCTCCCAGCTCCACCGTGCTTGTAAGTATCTCTTGTCACTCTGTCTGTGATGACATTGTTCTCTTCACACCAGCCTATACTTCTACATCGCAAGTTCCTTCCACTGCCCCATGCTGTGCTTACTATTTCTGCTGGCCTTTCCGTTTTCCTGTCCCACTGCTTTGCGCCATGGCAAATGTCTTCGTAGTATACATCTTATTGCGTCTCTTCTCACCTGTGACGAGCAGGCCGATTTGTCTCATCTAGCCATGACTGCGCTCAGAACTCCATCTTTTGCGCCTGCTTCCTCCTACACAGACCTGTTCCTATGCTCTATCAAAGCCAATCTTCCTTTCCCGCAACGGATGTAACTTCTTAATCTGCTCCAACAGTTCTGCTCCTCCTTCGACTGTCACCAGAGTTCCCTGGTCCATACCTCTACTGTCACACATCGTGTTGCCACCGGCAACAGCGCACCACAGCGGCAGCACCCCTGTAACATATCTGAAACGAGCGCAAGGCTTTAGAAGAGCAAGTATACATAATGCTCAAAGATGGCATTATTCAGCCCTCCAGTAGCCCTTGGGCTTCGCCTGTTGTGCTCGTCAAGAATAAAGATGGCTCCATCCGCTTTTGTGCAAGTGACCACCACGTAAATAAAATTATGTGCTGGGACGTCTACTCTCTTCTGCGCATTGATGATGATCTGAACTGTTTGCAAGGGGCTGAACTCTTTTCATCCCTCGATCTATGTTCTGGGTACTGGCAAGTCCCCATAGATGCGGCCGATTGCCCCAAAACTGACTCTGTAATCCCCCGACAACTTATACGAATTTACAGTTATGCCTTTTGGCGTTTGTAATGTGCCTGCAACATTTGCGAGAATGATGGACATCATTTTGTGGGGACTAAATGGAAGATATGCCTTTGCTACCTCGACAACATTGTCATCTTTTCTCCAAAATTCGACACCCACCTCTACCGCCTGCCTGCCTTTCTGACACCGGCCTGCAGCTAAACTTAGAGAAATGTCGTTTTGCCGCTCGTCAACTATGTTAGGGCTCGTTGTCTCCAAGGAAGGCATCTCTCTAGTTCCAGCCAAACTTCATGCTGTTGCTGCCTTTCGCAACCTTACTTCTGTCAAACCTGCACAGCTTCCTTAGTCTCTGCGCCAACTTCCATAGGGTTATTTGAAACTTTGCTTTAATTGCTGCCCCTTTAACACAGCCTCTATTCGGCACTTCCGACTTTTCGCAGTAGTCACCCGCATGCGACGATGCGTTTTATACCTTGCATTGCATCCTCCCTGAACTGCCCATCCTGCGTCCTTTCGACCCGACAGCCCCTATCGAGGTCCCCACCGACGCCAGTGGTGCTGATCTCTGTGCTGTACTCGCGCAGCGCAAGCCTGGCTGAGCTGAGTACATTGTCTTCTATGCAAGCTGCATCCTCACGAAGACGCAATCCAATTACTCAGTAACAGAAAAAGTGTGTTCAACTATCATTTGAGCTCTTACCAAATCACGCCCTTATCTCTATGGTAGTCCTTTTGACATCGTAACGAACCACCACTGGCTTTGCTGGCTATCCTCCCTGAAAGACTCATCCAGCCGCCTCGAAAGATGTACTCTTTGTAAGCAGGATTATGATGTCCGCACCATCTATCGCACCAGACACAAGCACCAAGATGTCGAGGCCCTTTCTTGCCGCCCGCTTCCGGTCGAGGTCGCCAGCCTCTCAACATTCTTAGGCTCCCCAATATCTCTTAACATCAGAGACAGGCCTTCAGCGCAGCGCATGGACGCCTCGATTGCTTCTCTGCTTGATTTCCTCTCTGACTCTATGGTGAATTTTCCCTTACGTGCTCTTCGTCGCCAGGCTTCTTACTTTGCAATTCGTAACAATCTCCTCTATCGCCGCAAGTGGTTATTACTTATTCCTCGCCACCTACATTGGCAAGTCTGTGATTACTTGCATGCTGACCCACAATGCGGTCACGCAGGGGTATGCAAGACATACAACCGGATCCAGCTGCATTACTACCGGCGTGGAATGTACAACTTCGTCTTCAAGTAAATCCGCTCGTGCCTGGCCTGTCAACATCACAAGCCTCCAGCTCACTGCTCTGCTGGAGAGTTGCAGCCGCTACACTGGCCACCGCGTCTCTTCAAACGCGTAGGGATTGATCTATATGAACCCCTCTTTGTACATTGCCAACGATAACCTTTGGGCCATCGTCGTAGTTGATCACTTGACGAGGTACGCAGAAACTGCCGCCCTTCCATTCGCCTCAGAGTTCGATGTAGCCTAATGTTGCAGCGGTCCACACTTCGCTACGGAACACCTCGCGAACTGCTCAGTGACACAAGACGCGTTTTAAGGCGAAAGCTTTTAATGCCTCATCGTTGGACAAAAGGTTGTCGACAGAGGTTTGTCAGCAGAGGTGCCACGCTTTCGAGAGCGAGAGTTAAAAATAAACAAATAAGCCTTGTCTTCACCGGGAACTGAACCTCCATCCCTTGGATCCCCAGCCGGGCACTTTACCACTGCGTCATGCCCCAGATCGTGAAACGCTCTTCATAATTCCCCGTCTACTGTGAGGATGACAGCAGGATTCTGCGCATGACAGATACTGCGCCTTTCCTTTCCTGTAAACGAATTATAGAACGCCGGTGAACTTTAATGCGTTCAATGAAATGCTGGTTGTGTTCGACAAGGGGCGCACGATGTACCGTCCCGACAGGTCATGACGTCACCAGGCGATTCATGCATATATGAAGCTGACCCCGCCGAGCGTCCGATCCAGGCATTCGTGCGGCGCCTTTCATTTGCTGCTTTCTCGAACATCGCACCACACAGCAAACAGAAGCAGACCCAAATGTCTAAGAGGCGTTAGTACAGCAGGCATCAGCGGCGTTTGAAATTGATGTTCAGCATAGAAAAGGCGCAGTATCTGTCACAATTCTCCGCGAACACATGTACCACGCCATAAAGGAAGGGAGGAAGGTGGGAGTGAAAGAAGAGAGGGAAATAGAGGTGCTGTAGTGGAGGGCTACGATCCACCGCGCTGTAATGGCTTTCGCCTCATCGCACTTCAGTGGTCCAAAGTGCCCTCTAGAATTTTATTCTTACTGAACGTAGTCGAAGCTCTGCTCCACAAGTGCAACATCATTCATTGAGCCAGCACTGCCCACCATCCGCAGACTAACGGCCTCACAGAGCGACTTGACCATATTCTTGGCGATATGCTCTCTATCTACATCTCATCCAACCACTCATATTGGGATCTTACCCTTCCATATGTCCCATACGCCTACAGTACCGCAACGCAGCGGATTACCGGTTTCTCTCCTATCTTCTTTATGGCCATCAACCTTCTGTGCTTCACTCGATACTATTCTTCCATGCCCGATGTATCTGAGCATATTCCAGTTTTGCAAACTACCCGACACGCAAAACAGTGTTGCTGAATTTCCTCTTCCCCCACCGCTGCCATCCAGTACTGCAAGAAATCCAGTCACGACAGCTATCAAATAACCCCGAACTTCTCCTCTGGGAGTCTCGTGTGGCTCTGGATCCCATCCAGTAATCCGGGTCTTTCTTCGAAACTTTTTGCCAAGTTTCATGCTCCTTACCGAGTCGTGAAATGCATCTCGCCTGTTAATTATGTGGTAGAACCTCTGATGCCCTCTTCTGATCTTCATTGGCGAGGACGCAAGACTGTTCAAGTCCAGCACCTCAAGCTATATTATAACCCTACCATCTAGCCCACGCCATAACTCGCCAGGATAGCTTCTCTTCTACCCAGGGGCAATTGTAACGATGACGAAGAGCACTCTTGTGAAGAATTTCTGAGCGGCATTGCTATCGCTTTGTGTGTGTTCTCGGGCTGGACCTGTCTGACCACGGATGCTGCCATCACTGCCTCTTTGGTCTCAGTGCCTTCCCATAAACTCTCATCTTACAAGCCAATACTGAAACTTATATTCTGTTAACAAACTGTGCCTTGTATAATCACTGTTTCAGATGTATACTAATACCTTTTACAAAACTATACACCGTAAAACTGCTGTTTTAAATTTATGTGAATATGTGTTGAATTTCTTTCCTTCTTGATCCTCAAAGAAAACCTGAGCCTGTATTCCGATTTTGCATCGTTATCAAAGTATCGCTATCTAATGTGACCTCGAGCCATCTGATTGGTCGAAATGCCGGAACCGGAAAAGGTGACAACATTATCTTGCGACATTTCCATCAATCAGATGACTCGAGGTCACGTGAGATAGCGACACTTCGATAATGACGCAAACTTGGAATACGGGCCCTGCTTTCATGTTTCATTTTCTTCTTCAATGGCCCCAGAAAAAAAAATGCAGTATCGCTGCAACACTCTTAGTCACTATATTAGACATGCCAGCACTGTAGTTATGTACAGTTTGCATCAACTTTGAGTACAGCAACAAAATATTAGGCCTCAGACCAAAGAAATAAACTTTACAACAGCCAGTGGTTTTCAGGTAAAGTGCTTGTGCCTGTCTGGCTTGTCAAACTTTGATGCCTTACTTTGGCATAAGCACTGCCTTAAAACCTACCAGCTGAGGTGCTTTGTTTTCAGAGCAGTCGCATGGGTGGCACGCTGCTACAGTGGCTAGAATTGGGAAGTGTGATGAGCGGCATGCAGCGCCCACGGGGCGCGTTGAAGCCTTCGGAGAGGAGCCGCGAGGGGGCGCGCGCTGTCGCTTATACGTTGGCCGATCCGAGTCGCGCCGGCTCTTTTGCACGCCGTCCGCCGCTGACCGCTGTCGGAAGTCACGCTCGTTTCTTTTCGTGTTACAGCAACAGAGAAGTCTGTATGCGTACTCATGCCTTGTAAACAGAGTCATTGTTTTGTGCCAGGATGTACTACAGGCTACACAAGTCATGTAAAAAGAAACTGTCTTTGTTCGGGGTTCCGAAGGACCAGGCTGTGTTGGCGCAGTGGCGGCGAGCAATTCCACGTGCTGACAAGGAACTCGAAGAAAACTCCGCCGTGTGCGAGCTACACTTCGACGAGAGGTATATATCCCGCCACTTTGAACACACCGTGAACGGTGAAATTGTCCGGATTGACAGGGGTAGGCCTCTCTTGCTCCTGGGAGCTGTGCCTACACAGTTTCCTAATCTCCCGCATTACCTGTCAAAGAAGTTGCCTACAAGCAGGAAACGCCCAGTGAGGACTCCACTTTCAGCTCCACCTAGCAAGAAGAGTGCAGGAGACGAGCTTTCACCAGTGAGTGTTGAGACCGAAAGCCTCTCCAGCTCAGTTTTATTTGGGGACTTGGCCCTGCCGTCAGCTGCATGGGGAAAGCATACGTTAAGTGTTTTGCCTCTGACTGTGGCTTACAGCGTGTGTCGGACTGCAGTGGATAAGCGTATCTTGTTCGCAGAAAAGTTAGTTTTGTTTTCACGACAAGGGGGCAGTGTGACGCATGACGTTTTTGTCAAAGGAGTGCAGCAAAAGAATGTAGCGTGTGACGACCCTGCATCGCTCCTCGAAAGAGTGGACGCTATGAGAATTTGTCCGGGTGCAGGCACTATACACGAATTTCCATTCGCGCTTGGCAATAAGAAGATTGTTCTTTCAGATACGGCCATATCGAGCCAGAAATGCCAGGGCATCACCACTGAAGGCAAATCATGCATTCAGTGCAAGCATTTACGGAAGCCTCTTCTTAACCAAAGATCAAGAAAACGGTGCAGTCCGACTGGAGTAGCCCGAACTTCAAAGCGTAGAAGAGCACAAGCCCAAGCCACTCGTCGATTAAAAATCAAGGTAGCACTTTGCACTCAAACTATTGAGAAGCTGAAGAGCCAAAGTGCAGAACTCGAAGAGGGCGTCCTCGCAGACCGGTTGAAAACGCTTCCACCAAAGCAAAGACTTGCTGTGATGCAATGTTATCAAGCCGCTCGCCGCAAGTCAACAAAAGGCATGCACTACAACCAGGACTGGTTGCTAGAATGCATCATAATGAGAATGAAAAGCCCGAGGCTCTATGAGCATATCAGGCGGGAAGGCATACTCATTCTCCCAAGCAGAAGCTGCTTAAAGGTCCACATGCGCAAGTACAGAAGTGGGTTCGGATTTAACCCTGCTATAATCACGGGGATCGCAAAGAGAACTAAATCTATGGATGCATTCAAGTGTCACGGTGGCCTCATCGTGGATGAAATGAAGCTGACGAAATGCTTGAACGTTTGTACAGGAGGGAAAGTGGAAGGTCTGGTCGACTTGGGAAAATTCACTTCGGAAAACCACAGACATCTACTCTGCGATCACGGTCTCGTTATTATGTTTCAGCCTGTCACTGGTTCCTGGCACCAGATACTAGGAGTCTTTGCTTCCCGGGGCAACGTAAAGGCTCCGCTTTTGTCAAAAATTTTGATAGAAGCGGTTTTACTTGCTGAAAAGACTGGGTTGAAGGTGGGTTATATCACGGCGGATGGAGCATCATGGAACCGTTCAATGTGGCGTCTTTTTGGGATTTCCGGCTCCTCGACGTTCATCAAGCCATCTACACCACACCCTGTTGACGCAGCAAGACGCCTCTTCTTCATTTCCGATTTTCCGCATTTGGTAAAATGCGTTCGAAACGGCCTTGTCAAAGCAAGGTATAAAACACCTAAAGGTTCCGTATATATTGAACATATCAGAGCAGCACACAACGAGGATAAGTGTGCGCTTACTCTCAAAGCGATGCCAAAAATCACTGCTGCTCACGTGAACCCAAACAACTTTGAGAAGATGAAAGTGAACTTTGCTTTTCATCTTTTCAGTCCGCAAGTGCTTCGTGGCCTGTTCTTATACCAGAAGCAAATTAAGGAGCAATGGGGTGATCCCGCACCGACGGAAGCCTTTGTTTTGCTGATGCGGAAGCTTATAAAGGCCATGACAGCACGCATACCATCTGAAGGATTAAAACCTGACTCTACAGCTGAGAAGCACATCAAGGATGTACTAAACTATTTAAACAGGTGGGAGGTTCATGCAAAAACTTCACCAGCAGGATTCCTTTCGGCAAGCACTGCCGAGGGGCTAAGAGTCACCCTTCAAGGCACACTTCATCTAATGAGGTATCTTCATGAGCAACTTGGCTTTAAGTACCTGCTGACGTGCCGACTGAGCCAAGACTGCCTAGAGAAATTGTTTGGAATAATAAGACAATTTTCTGGCTGCAACGACCATCCCACTGCTGCGCAGTTCTTGCTCACCGTGAACTGTCTAAGTTTTTACGATTTGGTTAAAGCGCCGAGCAGCGGAAACTGTGAAGGGGGAGATCTGAAGTTTCTCCTTAGTAGTGAAGATTCTAATCAAGAACTGGATGCATTGCTGGAAGGTGGGAAGATTGAAGAAGCTTCTGAGATTGTAAAGAAGTCCTTAAAGCGTTCTGACCATGAGTACCCTGAGAAGATGAGCGACTCACGGCTGGTATTTTTCATGGCAGGGTATGTTGCCCGCAAGACAATTCTAAAAACTGGGTGCAAGGAATGCAGTGATAAGCTGCTTGTTTCCGCTGACGACGCCAATGAATAGCTGGCCATGTTCACCAAGTTCTGTGACAATGGGGGCCTCATTTACCCTTCGGAAGAGCTATTCGCATTTGTCGATGCCCTCAAGACCACTTTTACGATGTGGTTCAGTTATAACGAGCTCCGCAAGGACAGCTTGGACGAGCTCGTTTCCTGCCTCCAAAACAACAATGTCACACTGGGCTGTGCACAACACGGCCCCAGCCTCAGCAACCAGATCAAAAAGTTCTTTCTAGTCACTCGTCTGCACTTTTACACGAAAGCCCTCAACAAGGAGAGAGCGTCTTCTCGTGAAAAGAAAGAGCACTTGAAGCTTAGGCGCGTCACTTAGCGAGCATCGAAGCCTGAGAATTGTATTTTGAACTGTTTGTGAGAAACTTTTCAAAGTTAACTTGCATTTCTGAGAAGCGCTCAATAAATAAAATGCTTACTTCAGAGAAACCACCGATGAATTTCTGTTTTGCGTTCAGTAACGCGTGAGCGGGAGATAATCGGGCAAAGCAAGCTTCTGCCAACCTTCAAAGCGCGCTCAGTTCGGTTAACTTGGCACCTTGGAATTGCCAGTGGGTTAGCGTGATTACTCTATTGCTGTTTCTCGCCATGTTCCAAAGAAAATATCTGTTACGACACATTCTTTTTGCGTTGTCGCGTTTTGGACTGCGCATGCAGGGCTGGCGGCTGCTGGAGCTGACGTGTGAACGAGCGTCAGCGCCATCTGGTGGTTTCCTCTAAAGGTGCCACGCACGAACGGGCGCGGTCGTCACACTTCCCAATTCTAGCCACTGCAACGCTGCCTTCAAACACTGTGACACCTTGGCATAGTTGCTAGACTCCAGAGGCAACACCCAGTGTCAAGCAGACCCTTATGAACCAAATGGTCATATGATTGCTATCCAACCACCATAAGCAACTGACTACCTCAATTTTCATTGTCTACTATGCATTGCTAAAGTCTGATGCTGGCTGGCCATTTAAAGCAGAGAACACTTGCAAGTTGAAAAGGTATGTATGTCTCGGGTACTCTCAAATTCCACGTGCCTATAATGCCATGTGCAAACATGTCCACTGCAACGACAGCTGCCACATGACAACTTGCACCAACTTTCCTCTCTCATATATGCCGCCTTGCTTACATAAAACAGTACAATAAAAAAACTAATAATAAAATAAAGCTGAAAACCATGCGAGAAACTGTGTAACCAAATGCTCTTCTGCACTGGCATATTTGTCTGCATAATTACCGAAATGGCTGAAATAACATATTATAGTCAAGGCTTGCAAGTGAAAAAGCCAAACGCAATATCCCCCATTTTTTTAAACTTCAGCGCCCTCCACCACCTTCCGATTCTAAGCATTTAGTAGAAAAGTCTTTTTTGAAAAAGCTTGCATGTGAATACAAGCACCCCCTTTCCTTGAAAGGCTGTCAATCGGGCTTGCTCACTCTGCCAGAGCTGTCAAGAGTCCCAAGGTGGCACCCGTGGCGCCATCTCCAGTTTACTGTATTACATCAACGAATTAAGGCGGACAACACTGAAAACTAGCTGAAGGAAACCCGATAACTAATCAGAGTGCAGTTAAATGGACCTGGTATTGACTGCACTTATCAGGTTTCCCGGGCATCATGGCACGCATTATTTGGTTTGGTATCAGCTGTTAGAGAGCCATAACGAAAATCGGAGCGCATTTGGAGAGGGCTGCCTACAGCTTGAAGTTAAAGAGTATGCCATGTTTGCCATGAAGCTGACTGCCAAGGTTGTTTGCCAAATAAACTGTTATTTCTTGCGCCTGTCATGTCAGGATATCACACCGAAAAGAAGGGGGAGCCCCCTCACTTTGGGCATCGCGATCGCAGAAAAAAGAACATGCTTAGAACCAAGTAAATATAGTACATGTATTCTTAAGTTGCTCTTTTTATGCACAAAAATAGCAACCGATGACAAAAAAGCAGCAGCAGCATCACAATGCGTGAATTGTGTAGCACAATTCCGTGTTAGCAAGTGGCTGTGCGTTACAGGGGCCAAGCGCCAAAAATTCAGTCAGGGCTCAAAAATAATGAGCCCTCACCCCAGTTCAGTGCCACAGTGGTTAGGGTACTTGACTACTGAGCTGGGGAACCTGGGTTAGAACCCGGCCACAATGGCATGTTTAGATAAAGGCAAAACACTAGCCACTCTTACAGTGTACAATGTCAATGTGTTTCAATGAATGCTAGGTAGCTGAAATTATCTGGAGGCCTCCACTAAGGTGTCCCTTATAGCCTCAGCCGCTTTGGGACGTTAAACCCCACAAACCAAACCAAATCAATAATGAACCTTGTGCAATGTAAAGAAAAAAAATATATCTCCAGTTACAGCAAAAGACATTGGTAAGGTGCTGCCAAAGTGCCACCCAAACCATGCCTACCATGACCCTCTTCAAAAGACACCAGCCACACAACAAGCAATCGCTCTCTGTTGGGAGGAGAGACAAATGGAATTATGTGGGGAAGGAAGGGCACAGCGGTGAAACGTGAAGCAAGCACATTGCTTGTAGGAGGACATGCAGCGAGTCAGACCAGCTAACTATGTGTTGGACAAATGACCCCACCTACGGCCAGTGCCTTCTCCGCCGAGTGTATGTGGTGACTAGCGCTGAAGACAGCAGGCCTAAGGCAACCTCGCCTGCATCCTCTGCTTCACAATGGCATCACAAAGAGCAGATGCAGCCTGATGCTCTTTGAGACATGATTTCACAATCTCATAGCTAAGCCGCTATCCTGGACTCTCTCATCTCGTAATTCTTCCCATCTCACATGTTTCCTTACTCTCTTAATTACGCAATACATCGTAAATGCATTCCTCGTTTCTTACTGTCGTGTCCTCCATTATCCATGGTTATAACAATCATTTACTGTTAAAAGTATTTTGCCTGATGCTATTCGCTCTAAGGTAAATTCATTTTGCTGACGAATCTGCCCATGCCTGCCCAAACCAACATAGACAATTAAATGCAACTAAGAGTCCTGCTGTTTAGAGCGAAATGTTCCACTTAGAGAAAATGACTGCAAGCTCTAACATTGTGCTGCTGCACTAAGTACGCTGTTGTAAATGAACCTGACATATACATACCTCCTGGTGAACCACACTTTCAACAATACCACTACTCCACTACATAAGATTAAAACTGCCTTCAACTATGACAATGCACTAAATCATTTGTAAAAGATGCACTCTACATAAAACAAATGGCAGTAGCTGCACAAAAGTCTAGACTAGGCCCTTCAGCTGCTGAATGCATCGGCCTTTACCTTCTTGTCAAGTTCAACAGCATGCACGATCATCTCTAGGCTGCCTTTGCAACTTGAGAAGCCTCTGCAATCGGTCACTTGTCTTGGAAAATAAATTGGTTCATAGGAAGGGAAAGGCACAGTATCTGTCACACTTGTTTCTGTGGGCACCTGAACTGCGCCATAGGGGAAGGGTCCCTTTGCCGCTTTCAGTGCTTTAAGAGTTGCCAAATTCAGCTTTTCATAACGAACAATGTGCTCAACACCCCTCTCTGCTTTCACTGTGTGCCATGCCACTGTAGTAGTAGGTTGCCCTTCAGTTGCTTTAGCGATATATATTTCACCTTAGCCATCATCCTATCTATGTTGAACTGTCACTGGCGAAGAAGGCTCGACCAGCCCCACTGCATGACCACAGTGCTAGCCCCTACTGCCACCATATGGATGTAAGATAGAAAAGACGACTTACAGATTTAGCGTGAGAGGCTGCAGAGGTAGCTGAATGGTCAAAGAAATCAGAAATAGAGGTGCTCTGTTTGCATCAGCACTGGTTTGAATACCATTGTGAGCCATTGCATAATATGCCGTTTTCTACTAACTATGATTTTGATGAAAGATTTCAAAAGTTTTTTTATAAACTTGTGCTCGTGCTCAAATCCCGTGCTCATTTCCTGGACTCCCCATCATGGCTTCCGCATTGCCCTTCCCTATCCCACACTATCCTTCATCTTCTTCCTGGCTCTCCTGCCTGCCACGACCCCTGACCTCAGCCACGGACGGCCGCCACGCAAGAAATAAACCTTTTTGTTTTTACATCCCCCCTCGACCTGCCTATGTGTCCCACGTGGGCAGAGGAATCACCCACAACCTAAAGTATGCAGTGATTTCAAGACAAATTGAGTCACACAGCCCTCTCAAGAACACGGCCATAAGTATATTTACAGCATACATCCTTACACCTCTGTCCACCCAGACACTAATTCACATTCAGAACTGTGGATTCAATCCTCAGTTTCATGGCTGTACTGTGATCAGCAGAAGTCGAAAATAAATTAACACAAACGCATTGGTTTGGGGGACAAAGAAGTCTTATTTAGGCTATGCTGGCACCATGTTTTTCACCGCATTTTTAATGTCTTATACCATTTTTTCTATACTATGTACACGCACGGTTCCAAAAGTGTGTGCAAAGAGTGCTAGGTGTGTGGTCAACAAAGATCGGCAGCAAAATATGTCAATATTCCTAGGCTAACCTCGAAAACACTCACAGTAAGCAAAAAAAAAAAAAAGAAGAAGAAAAGATAAAATTCTTCTAATAAGAAAGATTTTGATTTTTTTTTTTTTTCCCCATTTGTGGGCTTGGGTTAATTTTGAATGACTTTCACTGACAGTCTGCAGTAGTAATAGCAGTATATGACTTTTATTCAGTCAAGTTAGAGGCCGAGCATGTCGACTGCCTAGACAAATAACTTATCCCCCTTGCCTCTTCCACTGCCCAACTGCTCAGCAGTCGGGTTCCAATCCCTCCCCTTCCATCACCACCTAGCTAGACTGGCGCTGACTGAGAAGAATGCAGTCGGCATGCTCGTTTGCAGTATGGAACATCACAGCCTTGGTTGACATGCTTTAATTTAGTTCAGTGCATGTCATTACTTTCGAAAAAACCTTTGGCCAACGACGGAATGAGTAAGCAGAATCTAACAAGAAGCGAAAATTTGTGCCTGGAAGGTCAAACTTTAACAGTTCTGCAGCAATTTTATACTAACCAATACAAAACCATTGTCCTTGCTTAACATCACATGGGAAAATCTTTCAGCCATCATGTGCAGTGGCATTCCTGCATGCTGATGTCTCCCCCTCATTTTTACGGTATCTTTATATACAGAAACACATTTCTGGACTGAATTCCAGGCTAATTCATAGCAAAAAGCAGAAGTCTTGTACTATTAATAATGCCGTGCACAGAAGAGATGCAAATACAATGTTATGCAGCTTTGTTATGACAATCCTGGGAGCAATACTTGTGAGAATGCATTAACATGATAGACATTAGAGACATTACACTGGTATGAACATTTAAGTTAGTCGCTGATTCCACTGCTCCCGACACGCACCAAGGCCAGAGGTTTCACACTAGAAGCATGCCTAAGCTCCTGCAAACCGTTAAAAGTTTCACGATTCACATTTATAGCAGAACGGCGATTTTTTTCGATGACGACAGTGCTTACCGTCAGTGTCTTGACGCTAGTAAAAATGGACGCCGTTTCTGTAGCACTTGAAATCGGCGCTGCATCGACAAAGCACTTTCCTTATCTTGCTTTATCATAACTTCACAGAGAATGACATGCTATATCGTGCCGCAGCACTAGTGATTGAACGCCAATCTGCGTTTCTGAGGGCAGCGTCACTCTACGAAAAACACGTTCTTTCTGGTTGCTTGTACGTAACTGCGATGCCGCGAAGAGGCGCTATTTATTGCCAAGCTCATGCACCTCGCAACGTTTCTTGTATTGCCGCAGAGTGACTTTTCGTACCTACAGGTCCGATATACACTGCTACTTGTCGATATTTCCCTAAGTATATCCGCAGACAGTACCGTTTAGAAAGCTAGTTTAGCACAAAGTTGGGTGCGCCTGGCATATTACGGCACCATTTTCTATGTTCGCAAGCAAGAGCCTCCTGAAATACGCCGAGAGCGCCACAAAAATGATGTGTAACAAGCGCGCCAAGTCACGTCTGCATTTTTAACGCGATATGATGAACAAGCGTAAGCAGGCGCAAAGCAGAGTTCGAACAGAGAGGCAACAGCGTAGCGAAACTTCGACTCGATGCGGCGAACCCGCTCAAGGCGGGACGCATCCTACGCAAAAACAAAACAAAACAAAAAAATAAAACAGGCGAACGCGCAAGAAAAGCGGCGCGCGCAGACGTAAGCAAAAAAAAAAGCAAAAAATGAAAACACGCTTTCAAGGCTAAGGCCGGCGAGGCCTTGAAATTCAGCGCCGAGATAAAGCTCTCTTTTCACGAGATTGTTTATAAACAGTTAGGGCCCACAATGCGCGCCACAATGATAAATCCATTAAATTCATGCTTTCGTACATCAAATAAGCGCCAGGCAACGAAATGGCGGCTGCAGCAAGGAATATTTTCCTCGTGAGCGGCGGCGGACACCATTGAAAACAGGACCAACTCTCTTCCTCCCTCCCCCCCTCCGCGGTACGTGTACATCCCTCGAATCGGCCACTTTGAAATTGAAACATTTCAATGGAAATGTTTCGTCCTGGATGGGCTTTGTTGTCAGACCGAAAGGTAATCACTCATAGAAGACTTTGATGCAGTAATCCCATTTCAAAATCACATTATGACAATGCAAAGCACTAAAATAGATCGGTGGGTATAAAAATGGACTTACCTCGCCTCCATGAGACATGGCGATTGCGGCGCCCTCTTTCTCTTTGACCTTGAACAGCGGAAGCTTCTGCGGCGCTAGCTTCCTTTGGGTTTACCGCTCAATACTAGTTGCGCACACAAATGCCATCAATGTTAAACTTACCTTGCTTCTTAAAACAAAACAATTAACGTTATTAAGTATTAATAACTTGATAGTTAATAATAGAGCTTTATGATAACTATTAATAGCGTCGTGCAGGTCGGTGCGTTTGGCCGCCGCTAGTAACGCCACTGACGCACCATGCCATCATCATCAGCGCCGATATTATCTTTTTTTGGCCGCCCGTCAGCGTCAGCTGCTGGCTCTGCTAGAGAGTGCTCCTGCCCTGCGCTTCGGTTTTGTTTGTTTGTCTTCTGACTTTTTTTTTTTTTTCTTTTAGTATGGCGCAAGATGGTCAACATCACGTCTGTTTACACCGTCTTTCTTTTTTTTTTTTTCATTTGTTTTCGAATTTACATCAACTTGCATGGTGACTGATCTTGACCTTAAGCTGGGCGTGGTTGAGCTAAGTTGTGCCAGTAATTCACAAACGTCTCCTTTAGAACATTTTGTAAATGCTGTCAATGCCTCAGCCTCAGTCCATGTAGCTTTTGGCTACTTGGTGCCCGGTGAGCGTTCGCCGTACAGTGCACGAATTGATGTTGTAGGCTTGCAGTTATAAAAGTCCGTTTTGCGAGTTTCTCGATTATTTTTTTGACGGCGAGTAATTGAGCTACTAAAGTTACGACAGGAGTGCTAATTATCAAGCCCCCTCCCAGACCTGACCAAACTGCACCACATGCTATTTTGTACGCGACGCCACTCCCCCCTCTGGAAGAGAAAAAGGCTACTCTTGAGTGCAGTTTATCCTTCCTGAAGGTTCTACTGACCAGTGCCCTCGGAATTTTTCAGCATGAGGATAGGATCAAAAAGGATATGCACATGGAGAGCGGAAATGTGCTGGTCACTGATATTCTAAGTGGACTTATCACTTTGATTAGCTTGAGCTTATCGAAGTGATAGATTTCATGTTTCAATGTATCATGCCAAAATGGTCAGACTTAGTTCATTTATAATGTGTAGAAGCAAGCATTCGGTTTGCTGCTGGTCTTTTCCACGTTGTACCACAGGTTAATTGTGTTACTTTAAATATCTATACATGTTTTGGCTGCTTGTCTTGTCAGAGATGCAGGCTTAGTAAGCAAAGCATTGAACGTTGAATAAAAAGGAATCAAATTGGATATTTTTGTATGTCAGAAACCAAATTGTGAAATTAAAAGCTTTTGACCCTAGAAACATGTTCCAAGCTCTCATTTTATTGCTCCAAAGTCGCTCCAGAATGGCTTTATTACTGCTCCCTGAGCTGCTCCAAAATGTGCGAGCTTGCTTCCACCCCTGGATTGTGAAAGTAGCTGAAATCATGTACAGCTGCGAAATTTTCACTTCTTTCTAGAACTGGAAATTGAAAGGCCATTTCATGTCACAGTAGTGAGAAGTGCAGATAAAAATGCTCTTTGACTTCAAATAGTGTCTCCATTTCCTAAAGAATGTTTATTGTTTCAGCTAATCCATATAGGTGTCAGAGGGCAGACAACTATGACAATATGTGAATTTGTTTTATTTAGAGTTCTCTGGATTGCAGAGCATATAGAGTCCCCTACCAGTTCCATATATATATATATATGCATAGTTCAATGATATAGAGGCACCAAACTACAAGTTGAAAACAAATGGCAAAAATAAATGGCACTAACATAGCTGGCAGTAGCACTACCATTATTAAGCAACTAAGACCACAGAATTTCACTGCATGGAACAAGTGTCATGTTCGAGTAGACGCCCTGTGAAGTATGAAGCATGAACGGACTGAGCAGCACTAACCTTACGTTCTTCTATTCTGGTACCACAGAATTTTGTCTAACTCGAAACAAAAAGAAAGTGTGTCAAACAAGGCACACTTTCCACCCAATAGCAATTGTGCCATCATATATGTGATGAAAGATTTTAATTGTTTTAGACACATATCAAATGACAAGCTATCTTTTATTGAAATTCCATTCTACTATTCTGAGGTACAGCTTTTGTCAAACGTTTAGCAGGGGGTTTTCTTTTAAGCCATATATTATGACTTCTTTAAACATTGTGGAAGTCCTAGCCATTGGAGAGGGTAGGAAGAAAACTCTTCTTTGCTTCAGCAAGTTTGTAAACCTGGGAATACATTACGAGCCACATAGTATGGCTCAGAAGTAGACCCCCTGGGCTCTAAACGTTTGACAATGGGTGTGCATTGCTTGGCATTCATGCAAAATTAAACTTCGCATTCTATCTACCCACAGTACTGCTGTAATATTTATGATATGTAGCTTTAAACTGAATTTTTTGCTTTATTTTACATGCATGTCATCGTCATCAGCTGGACTATACCCACTGCAGGGCGAAGGCCTCTCCCATATTCCTCTAATTAACCCAGTCCTGTGCTTGCTGCATCCACTTGGCCCTTGCGACTTTCTAACTTCATCTGTCCACCTAACCTTCTGCCGCCCCCTGCTACTCTTTCTTTCCCTTGGAATCCAATTTGTTACCCTTAGCGACCATTGGTTATTCTCCCTTCACGTTACATGAGCTGCTGCGCCCATTTCTTCTTCTTGATTTTCACTAAAATGTCATTAACCCGAGTTTGTTCCCTGACCAACACCACATGTTTCCTATTTCTTAACATTGCACCTGCCACTTTCTGTTATATGCATATGTGGAAACAATAACGTGCACCAAATGTTTGATAAACTCTGCAACAAACTTTAATAAGGTTTGCAGTATACTGAATAGACACCGGCACTTCCTACCGACAGTTGTTTGATGCCCAATTTATAATGAGCTATTTTTGTGAACACTTAGCTACTGCCATTTAATCAGGTCAACTACTACACCGAAAGAACACATAGTGAAACTTCAAATCTGTCAAAAGCGTATCTTGCATGATATTGCTAATATTCCTTGTCGTGCCCATATCTCTGATCACTTCTATGATTATACTTTTTTCCATAGAATTCATTTACCCTCTTCATCTAATATGTACATGTCGCTCGTCCATTTTGATGTAATCAAAGCATCCAGAGTTTGATCAAATTTCGCCCGCTCACTTACATTTACAATATATTTGTCAAAATGACAGGTATGTTCTGCCTCATTGTCGTACGCCAGTCCATTTCTTATCATGCTGCTATTCTTCTAAATAACCTAGCACTCATCAATACTTACCCTGAAATGATGCCAGAACAAGCAATTCATGCTCATATCCTTATGAGCAGTGTCTCATGATTTCTTGTGTAGTTCCGTTTGTACTTTCTTTTTGCTTTTGGCACCACTGTTATGTGACGCTTAATTTGATGATGTGCTTTGATGTACCAGTGCTAAAGGTGAACGTTTCCAATATTTTTAAACTGAATTTTGTTTCAAACTGAATGTTTTTTTTATTTTAATTATGGTTTAAAACCCAGTGTTTTTGTATTGACTACCTTTCTAATGTATTTCGAACTCATTGTGTTTTCATGTATTTTTGTTCCGCAAAGTGTTAATTTCTGTCTACGAAGTATAGTGTGCAAATTTTAACCCATAAATGCCTTGTGTACTATATTAGGACTGCTACCGAACTGTAAAGCCGCCCAAATCTTTAACTGGCGTGTGTGACTGCTGCATTTTCTGTGATTCTGAGTGTTACAAAGGAGCTAACCAGTGAAGAGTCCAAGCATGAGCAAGTTCTCACCATGCCTTTGCTTAATCTTGACCTTTCAAGAAGTTTTTTCTGCCCTAAGGCGCAGGAGCACAAAAACGGCAGCGATCACGCACGCCACTTAGATTTGGGCAGCTCTACATAAAGAGGGCTGGGCTTTGTAAAGCACACTTAAGCTGCTTTTACGCATCACAATGTCTTCTCCTTGAGAGACAAAATAAAGTTTGAATTGATTTGATTAATTCTTATGCACTAGTGAATTTGCCATGTTGAAACTTTCTATGAAACACAAGTCATGTGCAGAGCATGATAGCAATACCTTTATTTCCATTACTAGTGGAGGAGAAAGCAGGTAAATTCTGCTTAGGTGAAGAAAATATTCATCACAATTAAACATAAGCGTAAGAAACAATCTGAAATTGTGCACATTTAATTTTTTTTTCTGGATAAGCAATGCAACATTCGCAGATTTTTCACACAAGTTCTCTGCAAGCTGGTCGTTCTTAAAAGGAGCTTGAAAGAGACACCTTTTATGTGGGGAATAGTGTGTCCCGCAGGAATTATATTACATTTTGCAAGTGCCGTGATTAAAATATGTGAGAGCATACTGTTGTGTGCACAAGTGTGGGTAAGCACATTGAAATATGACATAGGTTAATGGAAAAATTGTCTGTTTATGCCAATATATTAAATGCATATCTTAACTCTGCTTCCGACTGCAGGCTAGCAGCTATATATATAATGTTTTGCTATAACAATCACCTTCTTGAAAAACAGTTTATAATCACAGGACAAAACGATTACATTTCTCCCATGCATCAACATGCGACCATAAAAATTAGTTGACATCTCCAGTGTCCAGGAAAGCAATGCTACTCTAGGTTTCAAGCATTTAGCGTAGCGCGGCCGGTAGCCACGTCTTACCCACGTGACGCTGTGAAGTCACACCCCACGTGGGCTGGCAGGAGCTGGCAACTTGGGTCTTTCGTTTCACATGGGACGGTTATGTCAGAATCAGCCTGCCAGGACCCTGGCATTCACGTTATCCCTATAGGCCACTAAGGCACGTTCATACAGCTTAGTAAAGCTGGGCTTTATATGTGGGCTAAGGAAGAAGAACGCTCGGTCACCCGCAGCTAATGCTTTCGCTCAATATTTGGTTCAGTAGTGTTGAACCCTTGTAATCTTATTTGCTTGTGCATTAAGTAGGCTAGTGCCCACCGTAAGAAAAGATAGATGCTGCGTTACATATGCTGTCATGTCAATTAAATTGGTTGGCGGTCATATATATTTGTTGTAATGGCCCTCATACTGAATCATGCCAATGATAAGAGTTGTGTCACCTAAACAACATTAGCTGCCTACTTGGGCTACACATTTGAGGTGGAAAGGTTAAATAAGAATCAACCTTTCAGTGCCTTTGATGTTAGGCAGGCTACACACGAGCCATGCAGGCACATTCATACAGCTTACTTAAAGCGGGGCTTTATCTGTCAGGTGAGCGCTTACACTACCACGGCGTACGATTTAATATGGAGCTTAACTGTCTCCCATAATTTTTTGTGCCGTCTTGCATCACTGGGGGGCACAGTGCTAATTGCACTACAATTTATCTTTGGCTCATCATGTCCACTATGATGCACCCCAAAGAACTACATTAATCACTTTCTTACCCATTCTTTTCCAAAGCTGCATGTCTAAACAATGGAGTAGTAGTAGTAAAAGGGTTCTTGTGCAGTGGCAAGCAAGGCTGTAATTCACCAAATGTTTGTAAAATCTGACGCAGTGAACGGTATAATGTGTGACAAAATATTTCCTACAATATTTTAAATATTCATTAATTTATTTTTTCATGCTCTGTGTACTAAACGAGAGCTTATGCCTGTATAGAAACATGGTGAAATCCTGGTGCACATTGTTACAACGAAGCAGTGCTTTAGTGTCTTGAAGTGTGGTCACTTTTCGCCATGTGAGCTGTTATGCACAGCTCACTGCGAGCCATTAAATGGACAAAGTCCAACCAAGGCCACCAATCAAGGCAGCCAGGAAAGAAAGGCAAAAAAAAATTAGAGGGGTTCAACGTTGCTGAACCAGATGTGGGGTGAAAGCTTTTGGGGCGGGCAACCAGCTGTTGTCCTTCCTCTCTACTAGGGTGGCAGTTATCACCAAAGGTTTCTTCTTCTTGGCTCAAGGTCATTCGTGGATTTGGCACCACGGCGGAGGTGCGGCCGCGCTGAAGAGGCGAAGCGGCTGTCGCAGTGTTACTTTCGCAACAAAAACAGATAGACAACGAATGATTGAAAAATGAAAGAATTTCAATATTGACACAGTCGTTCTGTGGCTAGCACTGACCTCTTCTTCCTTTTTGTTTCTTTGCTCATAAATTACCATGTGTACTACTACAACATACAACAAATTGGGAAAATAAGGGCCCACTTACATTCAGCAACAGGTTTAAGCACAATACCAATAGAGCTAACTGCTATCCTAGTAAAACAATACTGCCCTCTACTTCTTGCTTTAGATTATACACTGGCAAACTAGACAAGCCTCAACAGGCTGAAGGAAACGTAAAGGCAAGAGAAAGAGCATTTTGTCCTACAGGAAACCACAATATCAGGGTTATAAGGACTAGCAATGCAAAAACAATCAATGATCATATATAGCTTAATTAGGAGCATTTTAACCATGCACACAGACGAGACAAGGGACTACAGGTATGCAGATACAGACTACTCTTAATTGGGAACTGGCGAGCGGTGTCCATAGATTTACCTTTTCTCATGCAGTCGTCCAACATTCACATCAGCATTAGATGTGCTAAGGCTCTCATTGGCACTTCAATGCCAGATCATTTGGATGAACAGTATGGAAATAAAGTTATGGCCTTCTTGAGTAAAGATTATAAGCAAAAAATAACCGACCTTCTTAATGATAATGAAAAAGGACAAATATGTGACCAGCACCTGTATCACATTGAATAAGAAAAAAACTCTGCTACCTCAAACCAAACGGACAAGTACAATACATTCCCAACACTCGGCCCATGCGATTGCTGGAAGACAATTATACTGTATAAAGCCTTTGCCTGCTCGAAAAATAAACAGCTGTAAGTGCTCGTCGTGCCTGTATTCTGTCCTTTGTACTAATGCTGCCCGATCCAGGACATCAACTCGTTTGCGATTCAGAATTTACATTTAGCAGCTGCTCATTTAAAACATGGCAAAACTGAACTCTGCAATTGTGCAGTTGAAAATCTTGGACAAAACCGAGTCGACATGGACACTGAGCTTGGCAAATACGTGCCCAGTATCAAGCCATTGAAGATTTGCCTCAGAGCTCTGTATTCCAGAGCAGTGAACACCGTTGCAATGCAGTTGACGATGCCTGCTCATAACGAGAAGCCTGCGCAGCTTGTCTACACTTCCTGAACTTCGATTGCCTCAGAGCTCTGTATTCCAGAGCAGTGAACAACACCGTTGCAATGCAGTTGACGATGCCTGCTCATAATGAGAAGCCTGCACAGCTTGTCTACACTTCCTGAACTTCGAAGGCGGCATACTCCACCATTTAGATCACGATGCAGAACCTTCATGACGCTGTTCATTTACACTATTGCAGTTCAGGAATCCTCATACTTTTTAGGCAAAAGCCTTTAACAGCTCATGTGCCTTCTCTTCCTTCATGACATGTGTCACCATTACCGCCTCGGTCACCTTGTGTATCCTCCGGCACACCGCAAAACCTCTCGTTATCAAGATTTTTTTGGTGCCAGCTTCAGACTCTCACACTTCCCACTCCTGCCTTCCGCCACCTTGTTCACCCAGCTTGTCATTCCTGCCTGGCCAGGCCTAACCTTGATCATATCATGTGGGGCTGTGCTCGCCACCCACCACCAAAATCACCTAATATTAATTCAAAGGAGCAGTGGGAGGCTGCCCTGTGCAGCCCAGTGCCTGATCTTCAGGACCAGATCCTGGATTGGGCTGAGAAGGTAGCCGCCTATCCAGCGTAGAACTTCCCTCTTTTCCCCACTGTCCCTTTCTCCTATGGGATAAATAATGTCATTACTCAATCACTCATTGAAGGCAGGTCAAATAGAAGCCGGCCGGCCACTTCCCACGTAAAATAAATAGGAAATGCTCACGGAAACATTTGCGCAAACATTGAAATTGAACACGTCGTTTAATAAGCATTCACATGCAGTTAAAAATTTTATACTACCCCCCTTGATTAAGTAATATATTTTAATGCAAACCAATTTGCATCCACGACTGCCATCTTATATTTTTTTTGCACACACAAAGAAAACCACCAAGAGCCAAAAGCCTAACATGGTTTATTTCACAACGGATATTTCAAGTTTTGAAAGTGCACGTTTCACATGACTGTTGCTTCTCCCTCTAGCATGCACTGGCATGCACTCCACCAAGAAGGTGAGCTCAGTTATTGACCTGGACACAAGTGGTCTGTGATCTTTTTTTTTCACATTTTACTTAAAATCTACAGGAGCAACTGATTCTAAGCAATGGAGCAGAACTGACAACTTTATGTGTACCGTGTCCTCAACCTGCAAACAAACAAAAATTGCTAGAATTTGCAATAAACACACAAGTATCACGGTGTGCTAAACAAAACTAGCCATTACACAAGTATCAATGGTAATGGTATACAAATTAAGTGAAGTGGGACTACTTTTACAGCATACACAGTTCACATGACAAGACTGAATGATGCACGATGAAAGAAATTAAAATTTAGGAGCAGTCATGTTGGTGCTCCTTGAAACGGGGCAGGAGTCTACGCTTACAAGTGACAAGTAACTTCAAGGAAATTGCAAAATCTACACTTCCGCATCACATTTACAGCATGCCACAGTTCCTCGGAACAGCAGGTTTAATTCAACTGTTTGCATCCTCATACGTGGCACAATGGACTCTGCAAAGGTCGATCAATCAAAGCCATCAATAAATTTTAGCACTCAGCTCCCATAAGTGGGAGCAATGGCATATCCAATGGTCTTTCAAGTAGATATGGCAGGTGGCCATTATGGTGTTATGTTACAAACTCCAAGAGGCTGTGCTAATGCTGGACAGGTACTGACTGTTAAAACTAGCTAAAAATGCCGTCATCTGACAATCCAAAACATGTGCAGTGGGCTGCAAAACTTGTGAAAAAAGCCGAGTGCAATGCTAGATGGACTCCAGCCTGTGGACGCAGTCAAGCGTCAACTTGAAACAACATACCAAACTGCAAGGGTGGAGGTGTGAGAACAACGCCACTGCTTGCCTCAACTGCCAGTGACAAATCCTAGAGAGCCTTCACTGAGTCCACAGTCAAAACTCATCAAAGTTCACAGAGTATAAGAGAAGGGGGCATGTCTTGCAAGCTGTAGGATCGCGCTCCTTTCACACAATATGATTGTTGTGGCACACGCTGACATGGCCTACAGTTTCCACCAGAACGGCACGCTTAGGGTGGTGGCAGAAGAAATAAATCGCAAAGAATATAAGCGTAAAATACTTTTCAAGAACAACCAAATAAGAAAAATGCAGTTACACATATTATTAAAGTTCTAAGACCTATAGTGGACGCGCCTCTCTAAAGAAAAATAAAAAGCTCACACATTTTCTCGCAAGCTTAAAAAGCAAAGAAGGAGCTGTCTAAACATTAGGAGCCTGATGCACCAAGCTAAAACACTGGCTAAATCCTTTCACCTGGTTCAAGGAAGCCACTAGCAAACCATGCTCAACCATTTACAAGTAGGATGCTGTGCAGGGCTATCAAAGCCAGCACACTCCTCACTCAAAACTATCGAAAACAGCATTTCAACGAAACAAAGGCAAAACACTCGTCACGCACATTACTGACAGTATCAGCCACTTTTCTTAAATAGGACATACTTTGAGAATAAACATGCTTATGTACAAACGTGTGGTTACATATATATATATTCTATATATATATATAGTATTTTAACCAGTTAATTACACTTGCAGTTGCTCCCTTACACTGCAATGCCACCGCAACTGCACAGCTTTCTTGTTTTTGCCACGGGATGAAAATAAGAGCGCCCAGTAATGCCAAAGGTCAGAAAAAGCACTCAAAACGTCCACCATCCCGGATGCAACAGCTGGAAATAGTACTCCCAACTTGCACGTTGCAGAGTACGCACTTCACCTCCATTTCGCCCGTGTTTGTTCACACTACTGAGCATTGCACCACACATGGCTGCCCCCCCCCCCCCCCCCCCCAACACACGCACACACACCAGGCTGCCGCCCTTTAACATATGACATAACTGTTGCATCATCCTTAACATGAGAACATGTCCAGCATTCTGTGAAGCATAAAAACATGTTAAGTACTAAGTTCACAGTTGAACTTGCACAAGTGCAGATCCACATATTAACGTCACAGAATGCTTAAACGGTGAACTTGCTTCGCACGTGAACATGTGACGGAAACATGAATATATGCACCCAGGTGTGTTCTCATGCAAACCTGCAGAATGCGTAACATGTGAACTAGGGACACAAGGTCCTATCACAGTAGCCTCAAGAATGCGTTGCACCACGAGAAAATATTTAGGTCTGCTCCAAGGACAAGCGGTTCAAATCAGTAGTACCGTGCCAGCGCCAGTGAATTCAGAAATGCCAATTTACTCTCAATGCACATCATTACCGCTCTCTCAAAATGCTCCACTAGCACATGCAGCAAGACATTAAATGCTTTGCTCCACTCATGGAGATCACTACCAAGGATATTGCATATCTGCACACTCTAGACTCATGCTTCATGCTTTAGCAAGTTTTTGAATATGCACAAGAGGAATTAAAGCCAGATGTGCCTAATGCACAAGCTATGTAGACAAATTAGAGCCTAACAACAGTGAGAGATCATAAAAAAAATACATCCGGTAGACAAAGATGCATGATGCTTATTGTCAGGTCACCCAGCAACATACCTTGCTCAAGTTCATAATGTTTATCTGATATTTAAGAGTACTAGGCCCATATCAGCTTGTGTTTACTTTTCAATTAGGATTTAGAAAGAGTACATACGTTTAATGGTGCCCGTAAACAAGAGTAGAAAGAAAGTGCCACAAAGAGCAGATAGCTTTATCATGGCTTCATGAAAAATGAACGTAACATTACAAAGAATTTCCACCAGCGTCAAGTTCGAGATTCTCTATACAGTCAGAGTATGGATAGGCCACCGAACAAAATACTGTAGTGCAGCCCAAACACAACAGCAGAAGCCCGAGTTTGTCGCTGCTTTCAAGATTTGCAAGATTTGCATTATGTGGCCAGAAAAAGGTACTACTAATTTTTGCAACACAGAGCAAATGCTCTCACTTCCAATGCTACCAAACTGAGCCTGAAATCGATCCCCTGCATGTAAATTGCCATGATTTTATAAACATTAACCCTTGAGATACCATGGGCATTCAATAAAACCCTGACAAGCATTCACTGGCTTTCACAGACAAGCACTAAGCACTTTCTAGCACCGGATATTTGCAAAAGGGCTCTAGGCATGCTGATGAGGTATATTAAGATAAAAAAAAATTTCTCATTGTGTTACGTGACCTATAGCATACAGCCTCCAAATGGTTTGCCAAAGGTAAAGGTGTTAACTTTAAGAGGTGTTGAAAACCTGTTGGACAGTATTGCATGAGTATAGCTGAGATTTGAAACCCTACAGAGCACTACGATACACCTGTCACATGTGGAGTGCACCAGAGGAAACACTGCCTTCGACAAAAATGAAGGCCCATATGACGTACCTTTCAACCACTTGCAGCCACTGCACACCGCCTACCTGCAGTGGCTGCAGAGGCAGATGAAGATGGCTCCAAGAGGGGTGCCAAGATATTTTGGTAACCAATGCATGAGAGCAACATAGTATATTCAAGCACACACAGTCATAGCACGTCACAAAGAGAGGTGGGTTCAGCAGAGGCAGACAGATGACCTTCACTAGTCAGTCCCACCTCGCACATGTGCGTCCACTGAAGGCCTGCCCACTTTCTTCGTCAAGTCTATGGTGAAGCACTGCAGAATAAAGCTGTGTTCACAGGAGAGTCGCTGTTCCTCTTCGACCAGCGTGTGTGTGTGCGTGCGCGCGAGGAGGAACTGGTGCCGTCATCACGGGAAAGGTTGTGTGACCTGTCCAGAGTGGCCTATCACGACCGCTGACGGCTGCGGTGTGGGGTGGCTGCAGGTGTCGACTGCGTTGAAGTGGGACGGCTGTTTTCGAGGTCGTCGTCCTCTTCCTCGGCGGTGGGCTGCCAGAGGGCGCAGTGGGTCTGCCAGTGGCCCGGCCTGGCCCGGTGGCCTGTGCGCCACGTGGGCCACCTGTCCGGGAAGGCAGCAGCCACTGCGGGGGCGTGTCCTCAGAGGCGCGATGACTGAGTGGCAGCCTCGTAAAACAGCACGTACGCCTCCGATGAGACCACTCGCGATGCGCTCACTTCGGACACCCTGCAGCACAAAGGCGACAACGTTAAAATTGCGATGCTTGAGCACATGTTGTCCAATGCAAATTGTTTGCATTTTAAAGCAGAAACGTTAAGGCCCCATTCTCCACAAAAAACTGGCATTGGGAGTTGTGAGCAAAAACTCCCAGGTACGCCTCCAGAAGGTGGTAGTTAGCAAGTGGCATGAGTGGGTGCTGACTGCTCATTGGTGTGGTTTAAACTAGCGAATCAACTATGGCATCAAATATCAGTATAGGTCACATGAGGCATGAAGAAAACTGCAATTTAATAATGACGGTTTCTTCATTTGTTGCAATTCCAGCACTTGAGGCAGGTCAACTTTAGCGTTGCAGTGTCGTTATGGCGACATGGTTTTTTCACGCCTAGCCTTCATAGGGATCCAAGACCAAAACCAAAACAGGTGAAAGAAGAAATTAGGTTATAAATTATTTATCAGTTATACTAAGGTGGAGAAAAATGGCAAAATAATTTTTTAAATCATTGTATCTATTCAAATTCCCCCTTTCCAATGCTGTTCCTGAAGTTTCATTGCTGAAATACAATAAGGAAGTGTTCTAAATCAAGTTTTTTTTTAAACGCAGGGGACTCCATATCGGGGAAATGCTTGAAGAATCAGTGTTCTTCCTGTGTCCTTGTTTTCTGGCACATTGCAAAGCAGATTTATTCACAACTGTATTGCCTACTCAGCCTCGATTTCTCTACATTAAAGAAAGTGCACCACTATATGTGACGAAAATCTTGGTTTTTCATTGTTGATTTCTTTATTACACAACTTGTTCATTTAGACTCATCTATGCCAACTGCTTTGCAAAAACGACAAAAAAAATTTGAGTAGCAGGAAAAAAAAAAAAAAAAACTAAGGCTGCGCCATCACAGGTAGCATGCATTCAGAAATGCAGTGAATGTTGAACCAGCCTTCTAATGCACTTTGTTGAGCTCGCGAACTTTCGAGATGCAGCAGAGAAATTAGCAGAAAAAAATTTGCATGCAATGCAGAAATTACATGCACAAATTAGAGAGCTTTACTAACAAGTAAAAGCAGTTCATCAAAATCCTTGCAAAAATATGATATGCATAACTGATGCTGACAGCCGCATCCTTTCTTAATGTTTTATGCATTATAAAATAAGCGAAAACGCGCAACTAAAAATTTGGTGCCTTACAATCTTTTAAAACACAAAAATATAACCAGATATGAACACGCACCATTGTGGCGTACGGGTTCTTGCATGACTACTTGCTACTCCAACTTCAGCCCCAAGTATATGCAAGCACGATTTAGCACTCTCTCCTGTAAAACTCCTGTAAGTCTCCCTGTACATCCCCTGTATATCCCCTTGTACATACACAAAAGAAGGCCTTCGACAAGCCCACTATGCTCTCAAAATTTGGTGTCTTTACTCCTTTATTGCTTGACTTGAACAAATTACAGCTTATAAGCATATCCCATAGCCATGCTGCAGTCCAATGCTTTCTTTTAGTACTAAACTGCCATCAGCATAATAAAGCAAGCTGCCACTTTTGCTTAGCACAGCTTTTCATGAGAGAACAGATCAGCAAAGGGGGATCAGAATCTAAGGCAAACCACACGTCTCATCATTCAAATTAAGATTTTCTGCCCGAATAAAACTGCTTCTTTTTCTGGTGCATAACTGGCTTAAGCAATGCAATTTAAAGGGCACGAAATAGAGAACAAATAGATCAGCTGCATTAGAGATATGAGGGACCACAACTAGAGTGCTGCTGTCTATGATGCCTGCTGGATGAAAAGTTACAAAATGCGAAAAAAAAAAAAGGGAGCACTTACTTCGTGTCGTTGCACTCGTGCCATTCACCCGACTTGGGGTGGAGACAGGAGGCTGTGTAATGGCCAGAGTAGGTCGAGCCGCTGTGGTTGGATACCGCGTACAAGTTGTACATCACATAATGACCTGCACGAAATTCACAAACAACACAAAACAACCATGAGCGATGTGCTCAAAGGGCCGACAAGTTACTTCCACATTCCAAGTTCGCAAACCTATACAACTGCTACCGCACAAAGCGGTGCAATAGTACAACCAGCTGTACTCAGCCCTAGTCGCATGCACATTCTCGTAGGCACTTTTCAGTCTTAGCCCTAGTATCTTGCAGTCTTTAAGGAAGCCCTCTAAATTTTGCAGCTCAATGAAAATACTTGGGAGAAGTGTGCGGTTTCTGGTGTCCAGCATATAGAATGAACTAGCACAATATATCTTATTCCTCCATTCCTCCTTTCCCAGGCTTTCTACCTACCGCTTTCACCAGTGCTGAAGGTATTCTTCAAATAACACTTCACTGGTAAAGAACCACCCATCAAAGGCACATTCTACAAGCCAGTCAGTTGTGAGCAGCTTGACTGCATGCTACAGGCAGCTTCTTCAGAAATAACAAGCAGAGTTTGGCCGAAATTTATAGGGTGTCCTAAAATGGCTAGCATCAAGAGTAAGAGAAGTGAAAGTCTGGTAGACACTGAACCACCCATCATCCTCGAGCGAAAAAGCTGCTAACTTGCATAACAACAGAGACATCTTCAATCCGCCCTTTTCACAAACTGTGGCACCCTCTGGGAGTGGTTAAAAATTCATCTGCTACTGGTTGAAAACGTCCTTGGCGCCAGCGAAATGACTGTGTGTGTTCTTGACAGCTAACGCCATCTATCACATATGCCTATAACAAATGTTAACTACACATGGCCTCCAAGATCAGCTACAGTTGCGCCGATTGCGGAAGCCAAGAACTGCTCATGCGCAGCTGGGGTTGGTGGTTTGTTTTCAACCAGGGCAGAGGCATGCATGCGCAGAGCGGCCTTGTGAAAAAGGCGGATTGGAAACAAAACTATATTATATTTCCCTCTGAACACATAAGACAGGCCAAGACGGCACTCCTGCCACAAACAAGTCATCAAGTTGGTTATTCAGGTCGGCACCACTGCTGAACTACTGCCCTCTTCGGTTCCCTTGCAAATCCTTCGCATTCTTCGTTTATGAACACTGTCACAGAAAAACGGGGAGCCACATATCACGGAGGGCCAAAGACACAAACATGTTTGCAAGCAAACACGTGTGTGGTGCTCCGCCGAAGATGCCCTTGAGCCATAAGTGAATGACAGTCACTGATTAATAATGTCGCGTGAACCACACTATGTCACAAGGCAAGATTTGCTCGAGAAACTGGCAGCAGACATCACCGTGACCCGAGGCAAAGGTTAAGGCACTAAATGCACAACGATAAGACGAGCAAACAGCTTTGTTCCATATAATTCAAAAGGATCACTTACTGTTGGACATGTAGGGGCAGAGATCAAGGTTCGTCAGCGGGAACTCGATTCGAGTGTTCAACTTTGCACGAAACCTTTCGCTAGGAGAGAACCGCTTCAAATCTGAGAGAGTGACGAGTCAAGGGTAAAAACTCTTCAACAGAGGCAGAACTTCCTTCCGATGTCTCTGTTCGGATGCATTAGACTGACCATAACAAGCCCTTACCTTTGCTCCTGGCTCAAGTACCTTGAAAGGAAGTTACCGCTTGTGACATTATTGTAACAGTTCTAATTATGTAACAATTTTAGGAAAACAATTCATTAAAACTATTTCACCAGCATTCAGCCAGTCACCAAATTTGTCACCTTCCTCCACGAGTTTTCTAATGCTATCACATTCATATAGTTAAGGATTATTTAACGCAACTAATTAAGCGTAATGAATCAATTCTTTCTGGCAGAGCACTGACAACGAAAGGATACGAAGCACCAGAATTTTCGGACACCGGTGGATGGTGAAGCTTTTCGTGCATTTCTGGCGAGTCTTGCAATGGGAGCAGGTCTGAAAGAGACAGAGAAAATGCCCTCACCTGGTAAACAATCATAAACAAGAAAAACAATCAATCAATCAAAGTTTGTTGTCAAGAAAGAGTATTACGAAAGCATGCTGGTATGCAGTAGAACCCTAGAAGTAAAACAGGGTTGTGAAAGGGGTCCATATCATTACTACACGCAGAAAAAGAGCCACCAGCAAATACATGCTGATTGCTCTGAACAAAACTAACAAATTTCACTTAAGTTTATTGCCCCAGATAGAAGTTTTTGCAAGTGGTTTTCAAAACTACTATGAACTGCACCCCCCACATTGCGAAAAAAAAAAAAAAAAAAAAAAAAACTCGTCTGAGAAGAATAAAGAATTTTTTGAATTAGCAAAAACTGCAGAGATATTTTGCACTTTGCTCATAGAATATAAATACGGCAGTACATCCAATGCTCATAGTTCAGCACACACACTGTGTTTAGCGCAAAAATTGTCGAACTGCTTACAGGCTTTTCATCCCCATCAAGCACCTCCTCTTTGGTGAACAGGCTCAAGCACTGCTGTAGCGTGACAGGATCTGAGCCCTGCAAAGAGGTAAATAGAAAGTATTTGAGCAGCACGCAAAAGTGCGTGCAAGAGGCAAGAAGAAAATGTTTTCTGTCTTTTCCAAACACTGGCATCGAGGCAAGGGTGAACCAAGTTACAATAAGCCGCTAATCAAACGAAAAAAGCAAGTCCTAGTATAGTTCTCCTGAACAGCACCAAGCAATGCTACAGACGCAAATGTCGTCAGGGGATCTTGGGCTCTTGACCAATGTCACTTATTATGCACTGTCCTCATTTTCAGTGTCGATGGAGGCGAAACGAAGAGACGTTCGTGTACTGTGCAATGTCAGTGCATGTTAAAAATCCCAAATTGGTCGAAATTACTCCATAGTCAACTACCAGCACCCCTTTCTCTCTTTCCGCTTTCAGTCCCACCTTCCTCCCTTGCCTTATGGCATGGTTCAGGCATCCACAGAACAAATGACAGATACTGTGCCTTCCCTTTCCTGTGAACAAATTATTATTATTATCACCCACACATATTAAAAAAAGTGAGTTGCAAAAAGTAAGTTGAAGCTGCACATGTCAAAAGCACCATAAAATTTACACGAGTTAGCAGTATGGCCTCTGAGGACTTTGTGCAGATAGCGTAGAAACATGCACTCTAACAAGAGCATCACGCAAATGTAGAGAGCCTTCTTTTTCTTCGCTTAATCCAGTTCAGAATGCACCCCGCATTATATTGTTGCGAAGAAGAAGATCGGCAGTGGCGCGAGAGGAGCCCTCGCGCTAGGCCAGCCATTAAATCATCCTTCCCCATGTCACCATGTTGTGCCGTTCTCTTGCTTGCCGCCATGTAAACTTTTGGTTGGAGGTGCAGCGTAACGCCATCCCCATCCTCGCCTTGAAACATTGACGCCATCTTTAAGCCGGGACCATTGACCGAGAGCCCTGGGATATCGCCGCGTAGCTTCGCTCCAGCCCTTCCTGCCTAGACCCGACCAATTACCGTCGCCTCGCCCCCAGCCCGAATCTGAAGACAAGGCGCACACATGAACTGACCAGAGACTAGACCAGAGCAAAGACCCGACGACCCGAAGAACCGAAAGACAAGAACACGCAACCCCCACCCCGCCCAGCCACCCACCCGACCTCGAGCCATCGGTCCCATGGATGCTTTGGTCACACATGGCTGAAGAGCTCCAGGGGAGGCGGATCACCCAAGCATCATCGTGGTCATTGTCATCGTGGTGGCAAGAGCATCATTCTCATCTTTTCTTGAACATCTACACCGTCACGTCACCATCGACTTCAAAGAACCGATCAGGACGATCGCTCAGTGACCCCAGGAAGTGTTGCGAAGAAGAATGCGAAGAAGATTGGCAATGGCGCGAGAGGAGCCCTCGCCCTATACCAGCCATTAAATCATCCTTCACCATGTCACCATGTTGTGCCGTTCTCTTGCTTGCCGCCATGTAACAATATTCAAAACCAAGGTATGAATATATAACAAGACTTCCTCACTGCTCATGACAGCTGCAGTGAGATTCGGCACCACATTTACGAGCTGTTTCGATGGAGAAGCCTAGTCTTTGACTGCCTTAGAGCTGTGTGAAAGGCACGGACAAAGGCAGGAGTTTCTTCAGGGTGTGTAGGGAAATCACTGGGCAGAAGAGGGTGGCAACAGATATTAAAAGACGGATCACCGAGAGTTGAGTGACATGTCGAAAGGAAAGATGCGCAAATGAACACCGAAGAGTAAAGTACCAAGCACAAAGCAACGATGACGGAAGCCACTGCCACATACGAGACTGGATGCGTTAACACACCAGAGGCTTCACTGTATTGTCTGATGTCACATGCATATCTAAACTGTTTGCCTCAAATGATATTCACGCATCCATTGCTTCAGCGCTGCAATCATGGCTGCTTTATATACGTAAAAATATTGGCTTCAGCTGTGTGGCCCATCTTGTTTGGTAGCAAAGTAACACAGTTTAGATGGCATTTCTATTCTGGGGCTAACAGGCTTAACAAAGGATGCCGCTTTCAATGATGACCAGAACACTCACAGTTATTAACAGAACTACATTTACCACTTCTCATCAACACTAAATATCTGGATAATTTTTCCGCCCAGCGCACAGCATGAGAGGAAAAGAATTCTTGCTCAAGCGATCGGGCATTCTTTATTCCACAGTTGTTATCTAGCGGCTTGCGGTGGACCAGCTAACATTTAGCCACTTATCGGCATTTTCTTTCTTTGACAGTACTAATAACCATTCCAGAAATGCCACCAATGGATGTCACGTGTAACGCAGGTTGCATTTAGCTTTCTCAGTGCTACTACATGGTTCAGTCAGAAGAATATGCTTCTCACACATCAACATGATTTACTTTGACTCTATTTAAATGCAAACATTGGTTTAAAGCTAGATTTATCTCTTAAGAAGAGGCAACACTAATGATAATGCTCTGAAGTTGAAGATATTTTAGTGAAACTCAAGAACAGCAAATTGGGTCGACACATGTGCATTTGTCAATCGAAACATAACTCAGTGGACAAGCCAGCATTACTGGATCAAGAGCAAAAGCACACAGATACATAGGAGTCTTGTCTGCGCTGGCCGCAAACTTTCTCTCGCAATCGACTACCGTCACCATGTGCGTTGTCACCACCCCACCACCCCACCACCCGCCAAATTATAATAAAAGGAAAATGATTACTTGCACATTATTGTAGCTAATATGCTCGCATATAAATGCAAATATATTAAATTTTTGTTACTACTGCTAGAACCAGAGAAACTGTTAGGTTTCATATTTCCTACTGAAAGAGATCAGGTGCATTTTGTGCAGCTATTCCGAGTTCTATCAAAGGCCAACCTGAAGGCCTTGAACCAATTCTATAGCCAAGGGACTGAAGACAAACTTTCATCCAGAAAAATGTCTTTGCATTTCTCTTCAGAAAAAAACAAAAGCATGGAAGATAACAGATGAGAAGTTGTTGAACACTGGTCAAAAGCAACACGCCTGAGCTTGCCTTTTCTTCCCACAGCTGCTTCAAAGAAATATAAAAAATTTTAATCACTGAGCTCAGCCTGCTATGCTCCTCTCGTCATGAAACTTAGTAGTATGCAAGCTAAACATTGTCACACAGACAATGCAATGTTGCGATAGAAGTTTGTGGCATTAGGCCTTAGAGGGTTAAGGCCTTAGAGGATTAAAGGAGAATACTATTCTTGTCCTACAATAGAGCACCGCTTCCCTCAGTGTTGTCCCATCACGCTACTTTTTGCGCCACACTGTTTCTTATGCTGTTTGATCACTTTGCTGCTTTCTGTGTAAAGTTTTGACGCGTGCCATTTCACCACGGAGCACTCGAGCAGATTCCACCAGCTTCCTCACCTTGGGTATAGGAAGGGAGAGATCCCAGAAGGGGTCAAAGGTCACCGACTTGTGGCCACACACACTGCACTTGAGCGTGCTCTTCAGCTGGCCCACAAAGCAGTCTGCACAAAGATTATGCACACTGATAAGCAACAGGGTGCGAGGTAAGACAGATTTTTCACTGAAATGTGTGGTCAACTTAACCATAAGAAGCAAAAATTCTCTGACAGAACTGCGCTGGGGCGCCTGGTTTAGGGGCTATGCAACAGGCTTAATGCACCTTGAAACGGCTGGCTAAACTGTAGTTCAGGATAAGCGCGACTTTACTATACTCTTACACAGCATTTTAAAGAGCAATCAGTGATTTGATAAACTCAATAAATTAAATGTTCAATATAACCGGGCTTGAGTGCGTCATAATTTCAAGTTTACTCGCCTGCACCACAAAATCAGAAGCCTGAACTGCACCGTAACATGTTCTAAAATTCTGGAATGCCAGCCACCCAGCGAAAATCACCAAGTGATGTTCTTGGCGCGATTCAGCCCCAGCCTTCAACGACAACTAAAAGTTAGTGACTCTCACTCAAAAAAAAAAAAAAAAAGAGGTGAAGAGACTGCCAATTAAGCATAAATCAAAATATAACTCATTAAACTATTAAATTCTTATCTCATTAAATCATTAAATCCTTGTTTAGCTGCGCGTGAAAATATGCATACTTTGCATGCAACTTCTGCTGCTATTTTTTGCAAAAAAAAAAAAAGAGAAAGCTAAACTGAGCAACACAAGGTACTGAGAGAAGGAAAAAAAAAAAGGAGTGCTCATTCACTTGGTTGAATATTTCACATGCTTTGAGTATGTTTCATTTTTAAAAGACATCACCTGACTTACGATACAGCCCTGTGGAAAAACTACTTACCCACGATCTTGCTGTCGTCATACCGCAGGTATCTTTTCCAGGCCTCTGCTGCTTTTTGAGACTCGCTGCAAGGAAGGCACAAGTTGGGTAATTAAAATGAGCCAAGTTAAAATGAGCCAAAGAAAAAAAAAAAGAGAAAAGACCTGCCTTCACAAAAAAACATGACCTTCGTACGCAATCTATAAAAACTCGCAAGACTGTTACCAAGTCTGATGGCCCTGAGGCTACTCTAGCACAGCAGGCACGGCAACGAGTGGAAGTTCCCCATTTCAGAAATAATGCTCGCTCATACAGTTTCGGTTTCATTTTCCTTAGCTTCCAGCCATCTCGTGGCTGTAATGTCACACCATTTTTTTTATTGCTTTATTAATATTTGTTAATTTTGATTTTGGAATGGCGTAACGCTGTTTTAACACCTCAGTATATATTCTTATCCACACGCTTTTTCCAGCATGCCTCAAGCAGTTTCACCACACCGCGCACTTCACCGCGATGCTTCACCACATCGAGTATGCAATGAAACATCCTCAAAATGCGCCGGGGCCATTTTGGGAAAACGAACCACGGCTACTGCATCACACAGTGAAAAGGGTAGCGGAAGCATTAACAATTTTGCACCATTCCATCAACGTAGCTAAAAGTGTGTGCAAAGCAAATTACTTGACGTAACCGGGAAAAACCATAGTTCTTACCAGGTTCTCATATCAAATGCAGACGACCATCGTATAGCCATTCATTAGATAAAATTACTAGGATGCAGAAGATTTGTGGGTTTTTCAGGCCCATTCGATCTTTCAGTTAATATGAACATTTCTCCTCTTCGATTGAAGCCAAATTAACAAGAGTTTACTGCACCAGAACTGCAAAAGCTGCACTCAAAGCATGGGTTGTATGTAAGTCGCAATTATCAAATTTATTGAGCTCCTATATAATTTCATCCTGTTTGCGCCACTTCTTACTCAGTTCAATGACTAGAAATTTGATTTGCTTTGCCTGTACTTTATTATAGGTTTTCGTTAGTTCAAAATATATATATGTATTGTAGCTGTAGACGCACTGGCTTTAGTTTTTTCAGTGCATTAGGATTGTTGTCAACGATAGGTTCTTTTGTACTGACAATGTATTGTTCTGACTTTTGTGTCCTGCACACAAGCAGTCGCATATATACAGACAATGAATGAAGTAGAATTATCTTCGAATGAAGTTCCTGTATACATGTGTGTACCTAAACACATACTTCAGAAGCATCAGTGAACAAAGGCATTTTCTGTGACATCCACACCTCTGGAAATTAATTTGAAATGAACCTTTTTGCAACATCTTCAATTAGAGACACTATTCTTTGCCAGATTCTAAGCCTGACTGGTACGGCATGAAATATATCAGACATAACACAAGCTGGTTCTATTTCTTAAAAAAACAGGGATTTAGCTTTGGAGGAACTTATCACGAATGTCAGGAAACCTCACAGACCCAGTTCATGACAAATTCAAATGGAATGAATGCCAGAAGAATTTCCTGCTAGAAATGAAAACGCGACCAACCTGAGATTGTCATCAATCTCCGTGGTGAGGTGCCGTGGCCTCGTGGTTATTCGGTTAATGTCCTCATGAAGGCCTTGAAGAAGATAGTGCAGGAACTCTTGCGAGTCTTGTTGACTGCAGGCCAAAGAGTAATGCAATGATGAGCAAAACTGGTCGGCAAATATTTTAATACAAGGCAAGCTGGAGACAAAGCAAACTGAACAAAGGCAAATACACTCAAAGAAGCAACTGCAGAAAAAAAAAAAAATCTGTTTTGGTTACTAAGAGTGCACACTTGCAGTACCTCATATTACCATGAGATTGCTTAGTAACAAAACTGAGCACACTACACAACCCAATACTGTGCAAGGTAAAAAGTCACTTCTGCCCCAACCCTCCAAAGTAGCCTGGTTTTATAGTCTATAAACAGCCTCCAACACTTCTCGAGGTCATGGAAGCAGTTAATAAATCCTTCTCTTGGCAGGGCTCTCAGCTCCTTTGCTTCGGTGTCCTAAATGGCCTCCGTAGTCTCCATCCAATCCCTTTAAAGCTCTCTTCATCACCGGAAACGGGAAAAAGTCTCATGGGGAGAGGTCAGGGAATTATGGCAAATGTGGAGAAACAGTTATGCTGTGCCTGTCAAGAAATCACACGACTCTCGGGACAGAGGGCGGACTTGCATCATGAAGAAGGCAGATACTTGTAGCCGAATGCAACATCGTCTGAGTGTGTTATGCACACGTCTCAGCACTGTGATCTGGAATTCTTTCTTCATTGTCTTTTCTTGTGAGACGAGATCACAGAGCGCTTTACCTCTTTGTTTGAGGTTCGCACTGAAAGCACCACATTTCATCTTCAGCAACGAGATGTCCACAGACGCAGCATCCTTGTCTGTCTCCGAGAAGAATTCGGGAGACACCAATTCCCACATGTCCTCTGGTACTCCATGATGGACATCCATCTTTCCGGTGACTTTACGGTACAATGCGCCAATGACTAAGGCCAACAATGTTTTCTGACATGCGCTGTGGTCTAGTGGCTGCCACAGCAAGTAATGAATAACACCTGTCAACCCTAAAAAAACGGAGCTGAACAAGCACACCAGCATTTTTGTTTTGAAAATCGTTCCTAGAGAAGACAAAAAATTAGGCTCTGAAACTTTACGAACAAAGGTTGTAAGATTGTTAGTTGTAACCTTTTGTTCTGCCAGGCACATATCCACACAACAAACAGGCTGGCACGTTAATGAGTTCATATATCAGCATTTTTCACTTATGCCCGTGTCACAGGAGCAAGCCAAACTCTTTCACATAAGCAGAATTTTAGCGATTTGAAAGACCTACTGAAAAGGAGTTGCATAGCAGACACACGGCGCTGGCGATCTCTTTTTAGAGTGTCCTACCAAGGACGCTATCGAAAGCGTGGCGCTAGGAACAAAACCACTCAGAATAAACTGACATATCGAAACATATAAATCAAATATGTGGGTTATTACCCGTTGTTTATAGTAAATTTCACAACAGTATGTTCACAAACGTTAAATTAAAGAAGATGGCGAGCTACGCATCGGCGGTTAGCGTCACCAGATGATATCTTTGAACTGGCCACGAGAGTGCTGCAGAAAAACTACATTATTGTGCCTAGTAAACCTTCTGTGAAGAAAAACGTGTTTTTATATAATGTATAAACGCGACACGAAAATTCACAATTGCTTCCTTTATTTATTAAAAGGTAATCATTGGTGTCCACTGGGCTGGAGGCTACTCCTTTCCAGCCGTAAAAGAGATTGGCGATCTTCGCTTAGGAAAAGACCGCTTCTGGAAAGGCGATTGAACTCTGTCATGTGTCTGCGGATGAAACTCTTTTTAGGAAGGTGCCTTTTCATTCTAATGCCTTTATAGCGCCCGTGTGACACGGACATTAAATGTGACACATATTCAGAGTAAAACCAATAATGTTCCTTACTTTCGAATACTATCAAGCAACAGATGAATCAAATATAATTTGCTAGTGGTACCAGTATACACAAGATACCGCTAAGCCTACAGATAGTGAAATAAAGATTCAAGCGCAAGTACTGTGTCACAAGGCACAAAGAACTGCACCACAGCTACTAGCCACCGTTTCCCACCTAGTTAGTACCAAGAGTCCAGACCATCCACCATGAACTAACTGCAATTAATGAATCACTGCTTACCTGTAGCCCATGAAACGTGGTGCAAATTTCTGTATTTGACTGCGAAATGCTTGTGGGCTGATGGCATATTCCCCATTGCTGCTCCTCCAGATTGACTTCATGAGTGTCGCAAAGGCTGTAGGAAAAAAATTGGTCAAGACTGAATTACACACGAAAGTTGCAGCACGAATAATGCAGTTACACAACCTTCTTATGTTGCACATTAGGCAAAGCGAGCTAAGTCTCTGTATGGTTACTTTAATACATTAGGCAAACATCTCGGACAAGCAAGAGCTATACGTTTAGCCTTGCTGCCAGGCACTTAGTTTCTCTGAAGCATGCACACGTGACAAATTGCAGCCTACTTCCGTTTTCTGCAGCAGAGACTGAGATTGGTTTCGTTGTAATACAGCTAGTTTATCCCTTCCGGTCTAGTGGTGTAACGGAAAACAAACGTAGCGCTAGCGCATCAGGAACAGGAGAAAAACTACTGACTATTGCTGTGGTAGTTCTATTCAGGGTTCCCAATTCCATCTGTATCACTATTGTCACATTTGTGGAAAGCTGTCAGGTGTGATGAGGAAGAAAACGCAACAGGCAACCCTTGACTGAAGAAGTAACAGCAGAGCAAATTGCTAAATTGATATCATTAGCAATTATTGCACTTTGATACTTTTCAATGTTTTCCTAAATACCTTTCGAAGCTTTTACCCAGCTTTTAAGTTCGATTGAGTACGTAGAGGCCTCGCTAGATCGCATTTTTGACATGCCCAATTTTGGCGCCATAAGGGCTCAGTGGTTGTCAGTTAAGGACCTTGAGTGATGCTGGGAAATATTTCTAGAGAAGCCTCTGCTTGAATGTTTTTTTTTTCTTTTTTTTTTTCCAGATATAACTCTGTCAGGCTGTTTGAATGCTGACATCATTTACTATTTGCAGCAAATAGAAAAAGAATGATATATTATTTGCTTTTGAAATAAATGAAAAATTGAAATTTTTGCTATCACAAAGCATGAATATTGGCCAAATCGAGCCATGCACTGAGGATGGCAATATTGCTGAACAGCAACCGGAGAAAACAGGAGTGTAAACAAATTCATCCTATCACTTGAGCCTTTAGTTAACAGTTTTACCGTGCTCTTCTTCCTGTGGACGCCCCTAGGGAGCTCCTGTAGCACATGGGCAGCAGCTAGTCAACCACTGCACGTGTGCGTGTGCCCTCAATGCTGGGAATGATGCAGCCCGTATTGCTGCTTTTTTTCTTTAAAACGCGAATACAATTTGCTCGCGAACGCGTTGCTTCTTTTTTTTGGTCAACCACTAGTGACGCTGCATTGGATTATGGATAAATCACAGTTTTTTGTTGCCTGTGTAGAACTGAAAATTTGGTCAGAATAACAAACTAGAGACCACAAAAGTAAACAAACTGCTTTACGAGTCCTCTACATTCCAAAATTTAACATATTGTTATGTGGCGGCAAGCCGATGAAGAAAGACGACAGGACATGACTGACGATGATGGTAGATGATGTTTAATGAAATGCTAGCAGGCCTAGCGCGAGCGCTCCTGCCCGCTTCTTTCTCTAGCTAGTTCGTAACAATATTTTCATTCTCTTTTTCGTCGTGACACGCGATAACCAAAGGAGCCCCATTTGCATTTTACACCCACTGAGAGCCCCGATGTCAGATTTTGACGCCTCATTTCTAAATACATTAATATCTGCGCTGCAAGCAATCAATTTTCACTGCGCGTTTATACGACCATGTTAATGAAAATAACAGCCCAAAGAAAAAATATCTGCAGGGAGGGTAAACAATTCAAATCTAAAAGGGTTAAACATGAAAAATCTCAGAGGATGCTAAAAACCATTTTTAATGGCAGACGTCTGCAGAGCATGTCATGACAATGTTCCTTTGAACAGATCTTGCACCCCAAGAAAGCAGCAGAAGAGAAAGGCCTGGTATATACAGATCATAATACACCAATATTAAGAGTGCTGCACATACCTTCGAAGAGGGCCCCTTTCATGGAGGAAGTGCTTGTGTTGATCTCTGAGATGTAGCCATCCTTCAGGCAGTAATCAAGCAAGGGTCGGGTGTGTGCCAGGCACTGCACTATCGAGTTCATGAAGCACTGCAAGCAGAGGAAGACAAGGGCTGAAGTTGCTACATTGCACAAAGCACAGCCACCACATAGATAGACCTAAATTTGGACTACAGGTTCAAATAACCGACGTTTGTAATGCCACCAGAAAGCTGTCAAAAACTTGCCATTACAGCACTGAATGGACACATACCCTGCAGTGCACATTCCAACTGGTGTATATCACAGAGAAATGAGACTTTTTGTAACCTCAAAGTCGCAATATCAGGCATCATGGCTGCAGGAAATTGAGCTTTTTGAAGGCCAATACTGTCCGACAAGTTCACATTTAGCAGATCTGGTACTGTCACAACTAGCAGACCCGATAAAGGGCATGCAATAACCAAAAATAGTGATGCACAACTGAAGCTCATGTTAAGCTGTACTGTGCAGTTTTCACGATACCATAGGAATTCCAAAAATCTGGAAGGTTGGGACTGCTGTTGTTAACGTTCAGAAGTGACTAGCCGGGCCACATAGTGCATGACCATGGCTCATATCGCCCAATCTGGACGTCTGCAGATCTAAAAAGTCCGCTGCAAAACCTGATCAATACAGACCTTTGAAGACTGCACACTTCAAAGGTCTGTATTGATCACGCAGTCAATAAGCCGGATGAGCACAATAACACAGAGCTTCGCATGAAAGTACTCCTTGAACCACCGAAACAAGGAGCTAAGGCATACAACAAAAGCTGAATCACTGAGCACTGATCGAGCGTACTATCGGTTAGCACTGACCTATAAATGAAGTGCCTCATATAAGTGCCGATAATAAATGCTGCGTAAGAAATGTAAAATGTTCCTTACTGTGTTGCCAAGGTTCCGGAGCCCCAATGGGGCCTTGTCCAGGTGGTCTCGTGATCGCGAACTGCCAACGCTGACCCCACTCGAGCTTTCCTAAACAAAAGAACAGAGGAAAAAGTTCAGAACGGTGTTCAAGTTAAATGCAAAGACAGTCCTAAACAACCAATATTAACACAGTGAGAATCGGTACACATCACAACAGTAGTTGCTAGTAGAATAATTAACCGCTGTAGAGACTAGATTAGTATTGTCATTTAGTGCCCAAAAAGATATAGACTAGCTCCAGAGCACCATTCATGTGAGTCTGGCCCAACCCATTCGCACGACTACACACAATTTAAAGCTGCACAGCGTTTGCACTCTCCGGCAAACTTATAATGCATACACATATGTCAGAAAAGAACACATTGTTTTTCAATCTTGTATGAATTATTTGCTAAAAAGTAATATGGGTTTGCTGAATGACAAAAACTACAAATAAGTATGTCAGCAATGATCGTTGCGCAGTGCCAACTATAGAGCATGGCACGAAAGGCATAATTTTTATCTCTCATCAATGAAACTGCAGTCAGGTAAAAGCACAAACAGTCACTGCTTCATTACTAGCATGCCATCGACTCCCGTACGTGGTATTCAGTTTCGCGGGGGCTAACAAATATGTCATCTCGGGCTCATCCCAGCTACCGTAAACTAAGTCAATGCATCGCTTCATAGCCCAGCGGCCGCACATAGACAGCAACGACCTACGAAAGATCTAAACTTCCTGCAACACAAAATAACGACTTCCAGTCAATCCAAGCGTGCACACGGCCTCGCCGAGCCCCTTGGAATTGAGAATTCCACTTACGAATAAAATCACATTCCCATTCCAAAGTGAATTCGCACGCTTATAGCTTTGCGGAGAATGGGGCGAAAAATCACATACGAGGAACTTCTTCGACACAGCCCACTTGATCTGCATGGCTTCTCGATGTGCGTACGACGAAGCTGCAGGTATGAACTCCAAATCAGGGATGAAGAGAGGTCACCACCGAGGTAGGTTCAGCGCACAACCTACGGACGACGTCGGGTACAGCGGTGCGAAGCTTGGTCGCGGGATATGCGCGGATAGGGGAGCCCGCGACGACGGAAGCCGCGACGCCGATGGCACGCCGAGCAAGCGCCGCGCGATCTCCTTGTGACGAGCACCGCTGCTGCCGACGACGAGCGCAGGAAGCCGACTGACGCCGCGGACCAACACAATCCAAGGTCGCGTAAAGGATTCGCCCTTTATCGCGCGACGATGCGCCGCCACTGTCGAGGCAACGTTGTCATGCGCAAAAACGAAAGAAAATCTCTGCGCTCAGTGGAGCGAGCGCGCAACCTCAAGCTGTTAGTGGCGGCGGGCCGAGTCCCTACGGGAATTCTTGCGCTGACGTCAGCACCTGTGGGCGCTCGCAGAACCGAACGTGCGCAAACGAGGTTGTGTGCAGCTGCCCGCACTGCGAGGAGTGCTACATGAACACTAGCAGCAGTCAGATATCCTTTTGCGATGGTGCAAAGCTGTCTTCCACATTCTCGGGACTTCCAAACACAGCGTATTTAAGCAGAGAGGGACCCGCCATAGTCGATTGCACAGTGCACGTGCACACTCCAGCCATATTTCACCGGTTATTTCCGTTCCACCCTCCCACGCGATTATTTTTTAATTCACCGTAAACAGCTTTCAGTACGCTCCGGAAGCCGATCACACTCGCTGCCACAACGCGCGATACGCGATGAGAAACACACGTGTCGAGGGCGTGAGAATGGTGAGAGGGAGAGGAGGCGACCGAAGGAATCCAACACATCTCGGCGGAGCGAATTCTTTTGTTCAGGTTTAGAAAAGTGGCGACCACGGTGGTGGCGACCGTCGAACGCAGCCGGCGTTCGGAAGGGCAGGTGACGCACGCTCGCACGAGGCGCGTACTCGGCGCGCATGCGTCGCGTCGCGCGCAGAACGAGCCCGCTCGTTCGCTGTCGCCACAGCCGGCACGAGGCTGTCACGTTCTCGCACCCTTGAATACGCTGGGCCCTGCGCTCTATCTACAAGTCCGAGGAAGCTAGCTAGCAATGCCACTGTAGCAATGCGGGAACTATACGCACATCAATCAGCAACTCTTCAGAAATGGGGCGGAACACAATACACGAGAGACGCATAATACCGATAGGTTACGAGGTTGGTTGGTTCATAGGAAGGGAAAGGCGCAGTATCTGTCACACTTGCTCTGTGGACACCTGAACCGCGCCGTAAGGAAAGGGATGAAGGTGGGAGTGAAGGTGGATAGAGAGAAAGGGGGGCCGTAGTGGAGGGCTACGGAGTAATTTCGACCACCTGGGGATCTTTAACGTGCGCTGACATCGCACAGCACACGGACGCCACTTCGTTTCGCCTCCATCGAAACGCAGCCGCCGAGGCCGGGATTCGATCCCGGGAACTCCGGCACAGTAGTCGGGCGTCTTACCACTGCACCACCCCGGCGGGGCGATAGGTTACGAGGAAACACGCCGAGAAGTGGAGAAAGAGAGGGAAATGATGGAGAACGCATGAGTACACGGCACATGGGCGTATTTTGCATTTAGATTCCATAGAAATACAGCCGCGAAGGGGAAGTGTCGACCGGTTTTAATAAGAGAGGAGAATGGAGGGGAGGCTTGGAGGCAGCCTGATCACAAGCGCGCGGCGTGAAGGAACAACCAAAATAAGCACAGCTCTCAGGTGCTGCTCTTTCAACGAGTTCTTTGTTAGCGGCTAAAATATAAATTGAAGGAAAGGCGCAGTATCTGTCACACACACTGAACCGAGCTGCAAGGGAAGGCAGGAAGGTGAGACTGAAACAAGAGAAAGAGGTGTCGCAGTGGAAGGCTCCGGAATAATTCCGACTGCCTGTGGCGCTGTCCAGGTGTTCACAGAAAAAGGTTACAGATGCAGCGCCTTTCCTTTTCCTGTAAACCAATTTATTTATTATTTTATTTTAGGATGTGCACAGACATATCGCACAGCGCACGGAAGCATTTGCATTTCTCCTCCATCGAAACGAGGCCGCCGCGGTCAGGTTCGAATCCATGTGCTCCGAATCTATGTGCTCCAGATATTGTTACCGACTTACCGCACTGTAAGGGAAGTGGTGGTGGTACAAACTTTATTCATTGAAGGCCAAAAAATTAAAAAAAAAGTAAAATTATGTTGCCGCCGTTCCGTGGGTGGCCTTCCGGCTGCTGGTCGTGGCCTCCAGGTCACGCCTGGCGGCGACTTCCGCTGCCCAGGTCGTAAGCCGCTGTTGAATATGCGGCTCCGAGCTGGCCAAAGCAGCCTCCCACAGCTGCGGGCTGTTTATTTGCCAGGAGACGGGGGGAAAGTGCGCCGGACAAGAGTAAAGAATATGAGCATAGTCTGCTCGGGGAGAGCTGCAAAGCGTGCATTGGGGCGAGAAGGCACCAGGGTGAATAAGGGCAAGGCGTGCAGGGGAGAGGATTATCCCTCCCTCCCCCTCACAAGTCCCTATCTAAAATCGAACAGAATACGTGGCGCCATTTACAGGCCCACACACTGTAAGGGAAGGAGAGAAGGTCTTGTCCGTTTTAAGCAGCTCGGTTTTCATACATTTCTCTGTGGACACCTGCCGCGACAAGAGTTCCCCAGGATTAAAATTATGAGGGGGGGGGGGGGGGGGGTGCATTTATGGTAGAGAAGTCATTTTTGTTTTTTATCTCTGGCGTTAGTGTGGCATATGACTGGCAACGTTAACGAACGACTGTCTTTAAGATATCTTTATGGCAGCCGGGGTGGTGCAGTGGTAAGAAGCCCAACTATTGTGCCCAATGATGGGGCTGGGGCAGGTAGGTCACCGCCGCTTGCGGCGGGGGCTAGCCTGCCACCGAATTTTTATCTGTTGCAGGCCGTCATTGCACCCGCCACCATTTCGGTGGTGGACGACGGCTGTTGTTGCGGCGCGCGTCTTCCTTTTCTTTCTTCTCTATTTTCTCTTCTGTCTGCACGAGGCAGCGGCAGTGGCTCAGCTACAGAGGCAGTAGCAGGCCCGTGCATTTTCTTTTCCTTCTTCCTACAGCCACAACAACAACAACAACCGACTACTGTGTTCGAACCCGACCTCAGCGGCTGCGTTTCGATGGAGGCGAAACGGAGAGGCATCCGTGTGCTGTGCGATGTCAGCGCACCTTAAAGATCCTCAGGTGGTCGAAATTACTCCGTAGCCCTCCACTACGGCTCCCCTTTCTCTCTTTCCACTTTCACCTCCCTCCCTTCCCTTACGGCATTGTTGAGGTGTCCACAGAAAACAAGTGCGACAGTTACCGCGCCTTTCCCTTCCTATAAATCAATCACTCTGGTATATTTAAGGTGCTCTGACAATACACGGATGATTTTGCATTCCGCCTCCTTCGAAATCGGTTTTCATTGCCGACCTGCGTTTGACGTGTGGACAAGCGGAGTAAAGGTTCACTTATGTTCACTTAGCTAAGCATATGTTCAATTAAGCTAACGCATGGCCTATACTTTCGCTGTCACATAGGAATGACAGCGAAAGCCTATCGTGTATCACTTCAAAAATAAAAAAAAATGGTTAAATGTCATTAAGTCTCCGCATCACAGAGGGTTAGAATGTCCGATATGCTGAGTGGTCCAACGTTTGAAAGCCCACAGATTGTATCACGCTACGCGTGACAGTTCATCATAACCATTCAGAAATTCTAAAATAAGATCATCTGCCGCGCCTTCTGCCAGATCACGAAAGGTGGACACAAAAGATGGACCAGGGCACGGCGACTAGTTAACGCGCCTTCCGACTACATATGCCGATGAGTGAACCGAGTCACCGACACGGAAGCGTGGGCGTTGCAAGTTTGAAAATAAGCAGCCGTCGGCTTTTCACTGATGCGTGCCGTCATTGTCTTCAACAACCACTAAGGGCAACGACGCGGCCCCGACACGTGTCGTGCGTAGCTGCTCTTCACTGCAGGAGCAGAAGACAATGGCAGATGCGCGCCTCGCGACATTACTGTTCTGCTAATAAGTGAACCCGTAAAACACTTCCATTGGACGGCCCAAGCAGGCTGAGGAAAAAGCAAAAGCGATGCTTCGAGGCAGGAAAGACTGTTCATTTCCCTTATTTTTCAGCATTATGTTTTCTTACAGCGGGTTATCACCAGCTTATCACCAGCTGCCTGGTGAACAGGTTCACGCGGCGAACGACCTCTGCGTGCTCGCCTCTTCCGAGAAGCGTCAGTCTTATCGAAGCGGGCTACTAGACCCTGCTATACATGTCTTAATTCTTATCAAAGCAAGGAGTGCTTCGCCGGCCGCCGGCGGAACCCGGTTCCATCAACTGAAATTCATACAACGAAGTGAGATAAGATCGCCTATACGCTGTGCAGCTTCTGGTCGTGCAAAGGTAGTTGAATTATGAGCATGCTTAACAGCCGCAAACTCCCGACCACGGTTATCTACTGGCGCCTGTAGAACAGCTGCCCCGTTTTGAAACACGAGTGAGAAGATAGCTTTGCCACAACTGAATAAAAGAAAAGCGGATACAAAGCCTCAGAACAGACGTAAGTGAGCAGACCAGCTCTGGAACGTGCAACCCTGTGATCATCATATCACGGTTACATTGTTTTCAGTATTTTTAATGTGAAAGGAGAGAGAAAACCCCTATGGATGCTCCAGTTATTTAACTCAAAAATATTATTTTATTAATGGGGGAGGGCTGATGGGTAACGTTTTAAAGCGCCGTAGTGGAGTGCCCTGGTTAATTTTGAGCACCCTGGTTTCTTTAACTCGAAAGGATAAAAAGAAAATGACACGAAACAGAGCGATCCCGTAGAAATAGAAGTCTACCGGGCTGGAATTGGCCACTTTATTAGCAAAGGAGTAGCACGTTATGTAGTTCGAGAACTGCTTATAAGTTACTCCGTTCAAGGGCAACTTGAGAGGGAAAACCGTACACATGTCCTAGCTGTAAAGCGGTCCCTCACGAAACTGAAGTCGGAGATGCCTTGCCTACCAAGCACATGTGAATGGAGAGCGGCGAAGAAGACAAACAAACTTCAAAGACAAAAGCACAAGAAAAGTTGAATCAGCGGGGCTCACACACGAGCGGGGTTCGACGTGATCCATGATACCCAACACGGTGTTGGGGTACAGTGAAAGCAAAGGCGACAGTGAGAACCGACATGAGCTGAAAGGGGAAGGTCCATGCGCACATAAGCATGCAAAGAGCGAACCTTACGTCCACCCTCGCCGCGAAAAAGGAAAATCTCACGCCGCGTGTAGAAACTTTCCCTGAAGGAGCGACCATACGTTATCAAAGACGTCACGAGAGAAAGTGTAGTACGTCTGTGTCACCCTCTTCGCAAACAAGAAGCGAAGACGCCGCCCATACACATACGTAAGATGAAGAGTGCATTCGCGTAACCTGAGCACGCCAGTGACCGTCCTCGCCACTTCCCCGGTTTTCTGCCTACTAAAAGGACTGCGCGGTCAGGAACGGCGGTAATTGAAAGAAAAGGGGGGAGGGGGCTATAGCAGCGCGGCGCTTGCTTAGTTTTATTTCAAAGGCGGTCGCTTCTTGCAAAGGTGCGCACAAGTGTGTTATCGAGCTGTCATGCGGGTAAGTGAAGTACACAAATTCATCGAACTGGCGTCGTGCATGACGCTGCCGGAGAACCCCTCGGCGGCGTTGCGCTTCGCGGCAGAGCAGGAACTATACGACAGTACACGCCTGTTCGTGAATGCACAGTTAGTGCGAAGACGTGTGCCGGAGAAAGCGCACGGTATAAGCTCCAACGTGGCACGTTCCTAATCTAATGTGTTGCCCCCACTCCGAGACAAATAAAATTGCACCGCAGACGCACTAGCAGCTCCCGACATGAACGGTTAACGACAGCATCTAACTTTGAAACTGCTATAGACAGCTGCTGAATACGCCCATATGTCAAATGATACTTCAAAGAAGCTGTCCTGTGCAGAGCTTATGTGATCAGGTAAATTCTCCCGTAGCTAACAATATTCGACATGGTGTCATTGAAGGTCTGAAACGCATATATCCACTGTTGGCAGTAACTACTCATTTCCATGTGCTTGTAGGATTTTTATAAAGAAATATTCGGCCGGCCCACCAGCTGACCCATACAAGCTCCCTTTCGACCTTCAGAACAGTTACCAAACAGATAACCATATGACGCGCTTTTCTGGCCTGCTCTGCTGACGAGGAAGGCAACGCACTACAGACGCGGTAGAGTCGCCAAGAGGAGGCGCGCACACACGCTGGCAGCGCTGCGGTCGTCGACCAGGCTGACCAGACGCGCCAGCCTTCGTGGCCTCCCGACCGGACGACAGCGTGCGACACCGGTCGAAAGCCTGCAACAACAGCGCCTGCAGTCTCCTGGCCAAACTTCGGACGGGGTCCAGCGTGACTTCGGACCACCGTGCTTCGGACGTCGGATCTCGCACGTTTCGTCGCGATCTCAAACAACCCGTGCTGCTCGACAGTCAGCCGGCGCGAGTGACACCTGGGCGACGCCGAACGCAGCCGGTGTCACCTCAAGCAGACTTCCTCGAAGCACGACGGTCGCTGAATTACATGGCAATTATGCTTCCTATCCTACGATTCTCATATGCGTGTGCGTAAATTAATGGCTTATTCTATAAACGAAACCGGGAACCCTCTTTTAATATATTTTTTTTTTTTTTTTTTTGCGTTCAAAGCAAACCACACGCCATCCAAAACGACTCGAATTGACGCATCGTACTGCAGAAAAGACTAACATTGGGGTCCTGTTCTATCAAGTATATTATGCATTGTGTCTAACAAAGAGAACGCTCATAGAGGCACAGCCGCCGTCAAGAGCCTCCAGCCCATTACTTTCATTTGTAGTGGAATGAATTTTCATTGAATAGCTCCGTGTATACAGAACCGGAGCAATAAAACCACACGTGAAACGACAAGCAGCGACTCTTCCTACCTCGAAATGAAACTATCTCCCATTATTTCGTCTTTAAAAGTGCCATTATGACTTCGTTTTGCGGATCAAAAGAAAAGCGTTTGATTTAAAGACTTCTGGCCAAGACTGACTTGTATTCGTCTACTAAGATCCGTGGTGACTGCCATAATATATGCATAGGAACAAGAACAAAGTAGTGTATAGTTACAACTCAAGTTGTTGAATACGTATAATGAAACAGCCCTGAGAAAGTCGTACACGGGATATGGCGACGGTGCTGGCGATGTCGCGTGCAACAGCCCAGCATGCATTTACAATGCAGCGGAACGACAACGGTATCGACTCAAAAGTTGGCTCAAGCAGACCTCGTCCACTTCTACCTTCGCCTCAAGTCCTTCACGTGCCTTCAGACTGTGAAAAGAATGAGGCAGCCAGCGTATCTCTTCTTTTGAAATGTCATCAAAACATAGGGTGTATTGAGTCTGATGGCAAACTAAAGCCGCGTTCAGACTACGTGCGCAACGCACGTATCGTTCGTAAGGATCGTAAGCGTAAGCGCAAAAAACGTAACGTGTCTGTTCAGACTGCTGTCGTATTGAGCGTAAAATGCGCAACGTACGCAGCCAGCGTGGGCGTAAATGTCGGAGGACCCGCGACTTTTATGACTAGTACAGATACGTCTGTTACGCGCGACCAATGCGCACAGCCGTTTCGGTTTTCCCTTTCCGGTCACGGGGCTTCCGGTCCTCCCAGATTTCGCGCGCAAACTGCGCAAACCACTAGTAGGCGACATCATCCAACACTCCTACTCTGCTGCAGTGTCTCGGCTCGCCGTTGTTATTGGTGTTGTGTCGGTGATTGTGTCTGTCCGCAGCTTGATCATGTGCAGTGTGGAATCTTCGCTCTGGAATTAGCAGCCTCTCATAAAAAAAGTTCGGCAGAGGCCGGCTCTCTACTACGAGTAGCTGAAACCGCACAGAGAGAAGTGCAAAACGATGCCTGGCTGCAAATTGCCAGTGCGCTGAGTCAAAGTAGTAAGTGGTTTATCAATCCGTTTTTTCATGCGCGAACAAGCTCTCAACAAGCAGATGTTTCCTCTAGTTTAGAAAAGTGAGGTTATGGAGGCGGGGGATGCCCGCTTCATCCCCGTGCATTCTCGCAGCCCATCGGCTCCGTTGACAAGTGAGGAAACAGTTAGCCTGCAGCGAAAGGCCGATGTGGGGCGACGTTGCGGTCGGGCCGCAGAACGGAGCTGGTGCGGACTCGTCGAAGTTTGAAAGAAGCTCACCGTAAAAGAGAAAAAGAAAACAGCATTTTCTGAGGGGGGACGAGGTTCCGCGGACGTTTCCGTGTCTGCCGCGCGCCCCGGCTCATTGTTTGGAGTCGGTGGTACGGCCTTTGAGTCACCGCCCCGGCCCGTCTCCAAGATCGCTCCGGGGCACTGGTAAAATCGCAAGCAGGGATGCAGGCGGACCGTACGCCTGGTTTGGTGCGAGAGAGTGCGATCACGGGACACCGAGCAGGAGTGCGCGATACGTCGACAATGAGGACGAGTGCGTGAAGAAATGTGCGAAGGAGTGAGCGGTGCGTCAGCACGGTGAGCGGACGTTTGAAAACTGTGTGCGAACGTGCGTGTGTGAAACGAAGTGTATTTATAATCGAGTTGTTAATTGTTAATATACCCATTGTTCTTTTTCGTATTTTATTTGTGTGTCCAGTCTTTTCTTTCACATCTCATTTTGAGCTTGAAGAGCCCAGACCTCCGCTATCAGCCGCTTGCTAATCGGCGCCATGTTGAGAGCGCTGATTGGCCGGTCGTAAAGAGCGCATCTTGCCGAACGGCCCAGTGTGAACATGCGCGGTCGCAAGCTACGTAAACGGGAGTTCCAGCCACTATGCGCACTGCGATAAATACGATACTTACGACGGATGCGCACGTAGTCTGAACGCGGCTTAAGGCACTGATGCGCCAAACAGAATTACGGCTAATGACTGTTTAGTAGGTAAGAGATGAAATCTACTCAGCGAATTATCTGCAATTGACCGTCGTATATTCTTGCAATTACGACGATATTCGAGAGCGTCCGCTTTATTCAGTGCCCGTACGTGTGCTCTGCGACATGAGTGCACGTTAAAGAACCCCACGTGGTCAACATTTTCGGAGTCCTCCACTACGGCGTCTCAATAGCCTGAGTTGCTTAGGTACGTTAAACCACACAAACCGAACCATCAATGCACTGTGGTGTACAACCTATACTGGGCAGACGGCCTTCACGAGATCCATGATGAATATGCCATAAAGTTTAAAAGGAGGCTACGAATATGCAAATGAGCTCGCCAGCGGTCGCCAATGTCAAAATTGATCACACTCCCATGGCGTACCGAAAGTACTGCGAAAGGTCGAAATTACCTCGTGCAAAAAAAAAAAAAAAAAAAGGGGGGGGGGGGTGTAACAAGTGCACAAGGTCGTCGGCATTTAAGTGTTTTGTTTTTGTTTTTAGGACTGCTGCAGCTGAGGCTCTAAGGGAGCACTTCAGGTGAGGCTCAAAGGAAGTACCTTTGCAAGACAAACTGAACCACCTTTGCAGGCTGCGAGGTTCGAAACTGGGTTTGGGCCCACTGCGGAGGAGGGGTGCGCAGCGGGGTTTACAGAGCTTCTCTCAAACGCACACCCCTGGAAAAGCCGAGCGCCAGGCCGGGGGACGCTTGTACCCATTTTTACCGGTGGGTGTCCGGCGCTGGGTTTCGAACTAACCACCTCCCGCAGCCGAGACGGGCGCTCTAACCACTAGAACGGACCGACAGAGAACACGATCTTGGAAAGTAGAGGTCCATAAAACCAGATTCGTCCATGCTGGCTCAGAAAATGGGGAACGGAACAGCATATTACTTCACAGGTACATTTATTCGAAGCTCCTCGTCGACACTGCGTTGTCAAGTTTAGTCAACTGGATTCCCCTAGAGACAGACGTCATGCGTTTTCGTTTTAAGAGTGCGCGGTCTCGTACGGACTGATCACATTTCGAACGGTCTCGTGCGGCCGGCGTGGTCGTGGTGGCCTGTATGCTCTTTATGTGGCAATCGGCCACATTTATATGCGCTTTTTCTTTCGGACCATCTGTGAGGCCAGCGCACTACGCATGATAACTGTATATTGGTAGGGAATAGGCAGTACCTATCGCACTTCTCGACGGACACCTGAACTGCACCGTAAGGGAAGGGAGGAAGGTGGGTATCTTTAGCATCCCCACACCGAAGATCCCACCTGGGGATATTCGATGTCAGAGCAGATTAAATATACCCAGGTGGACGAAATTATATTGAAGCCCTCCACTACGGCACAGGTGGGATCTTCGATGTCGGGGCAGGTTATAGATACCCAGGTGGAAGAAATTATTCTCCAGCCCTCCAGTGCGGCACAGCGTTCTCTTCTTTTCAATCGCATGGACCTTCCTCCCTTCCTTACGGCGCGGTTCAGGTGTTCGCAGAGAGGTGTGACAGGTACTGTCCCTTCACTTTCCTACAAACAAATCTACTATTATCCTGCGTAGTGCGCTGGCCACGTCTGAAAGCGAAAGTGCGAATGATGTGCACAGAAAGAAGCGTTTACAGTTTTAGTGAAGTCGGATACATCCGCACCACACGGCTGCTTACTGCCGCTACCGATCTGCTTAGCCCAGGTCAAGACACGTGTACCTCGCTCGTGCCCAACTAGTGCGGTCTACGTCCACACTGATATATGTATATGTACTCTCCGCTATGCATGAATTGCATTTTCAAATACCACGGATGCCGCACGAGGATATGCTTGCGTGCTCTGACACGCGCGCGCAAAGGCCAACGCTCGTACAGAGATGTCGGAGGTGGCACTAACATCCTTCCAGGAGGTCGATTTCAACCAGTGCCGCAAGTGGGACCTTTTGAAAACGACTACCCGGAACAGTCGCATGAGGCAGGCCCACATGTCTCCATCGCTAGAAGAATCCTGCTTGCTGCCGTGAGCTCCATCGGAATCCGAACCCTGGAGCGCCGGCGCTCCGTGCGGGAGCACGCAAGGCTCGGCAGCGGACGCCCTGCCACCCTGGCAGCCGCTGGGCAGCCGCGGCTGCTTGCACTGCTGCTGTTGCGAGCGGTGCTGCTGCTGCTGCTGCTGGCGGTGCTCGTGTTGCTGCTGCCGGCGCTGTACATGCGTGGCGGCCACGGCCACCGTCGCCGGGCGCAGCTCCTGCTTCGGCTGCTGGTGTCGCTGGCTCGGCTGGTGGCCTCGCGGCGCCTGCTTCGTACCCGGCTGCGCTCCTGCGCCAGTCGTAGTCGTCCAAGAGCGCCGTGTTTCTCGCGGTCGGCGACGGAGTACGCGTCGCGGATGAGCGTAACAGTGTTCCAGCAGCAAATAACTCGCTGAAGACTAACATCAGCTTTTCATGCGTTCTCGAAACTGCAAAGATGCGACCATTGTATGGAACTGGCGCACTGTCCAGCATGTTGTGCTCACGGCGGTCGCGTGGCTCTGTTTACAGATGGTAAAGGACCACAGATACGAAGTGCCAAGGGCCAGTGAGAGAGACACTGCCGAACATACGAAACTTAGAAACTATCTGTGGTCTGCAAGCTGGGAGTTCTAACGACGTTCACAGGTCGGCATGCCTCTGCGCATACGAAGGTAGCCTGCCGTGGGCGTTATACTGCCACCGTTATAGACGAACAAAGTGACAAAAGAAGTCGTGGCGGGATCTTACTGGACGGCGTCGCGAAGCCAGCCTTGGCGTGCGGCTTGCAGCAGGCTGCCCTGGGGTGCGAGATTCTGGGGACGTCGCAGCATGCGGCGCCACTAGGCATCGGGGTGTCTGGGACCCGTCGATGGACGACGGCGCCGCCGCCGCCGCATGAGGCTCCTGCCACGCTGGGCCACCGCTGATCCTCGCTACTGCGCGACTTCACGGCCGACGCTCTAGCACGGCGCGGACCAAGGAAGGCAGGTTCTCATGGACAGCGACATCGCCTCCCCACACTTCTGTTTTCTCTTTTCTGCCGACTAAGCGCCACTGTCTATCGGTGTTTTGTTCAAATTCCAGTTTAACACTCATAATTGTCTGAATACTCCACTCCTTGTCCGCGTAACTTTTGTATCTGCTAATACCCTGGCCAATCCCGCGCCGTGGGTATGTGCCATTATGACTGAGGACATCATCATCATCATCACGGTCCGTCGCGATAGCATCGAACGTGTTCGCGTGAACGTCGTCGTTCTTGTTGCGCGGATTCAGTGCAGTTGTTCCACCAAGGCGCTTGCAAGGCCTTGCCTCCGCGGAAGTGTGACGCCTGTCTTGCTGGGACAGAAGCAGGGAGGAAATCGTAGAGTCCGGTGGGTGTCTTCTTTTTCTTTTTCTCACAACAGCTTTCCAATAATGGTCACTGGGCGTCGCCATATTGTTCGTTGGACTGCTTTGTGCACTTGGCGCTAACACGGTGGAAGCCGCAGCGGAAAAGGTTTCTAGCAGTCCGAAGAGTATACTCGTATATAGCGCGATAAATATGGCGTCATGCTGCACCAAAGCTGTCCGCACTCTATGTTTACATAGATTTTCAAAAACTGTAAACGCTGGTCCACACTACCGACGGTTTTTTTTTTTTTTTCACTAGCAGCTGCCCTCTACGCCCAGAGGTTACACGAAACCTTGCGACTTCCACAAGAGAACACAAACAACGACATTCTGTATATACACCCTTGTAACTATATTGTAAACAACTGTAGTGGCCGCTCGCGCGCAAGCATTTGTGGACAGTGCTCGGACAACTGTGCGCGAGCGACGCGAACTCGTTGTCCTTTTTGTATCTCTCCCCCTGTGCTTTCTTCATATCGCTCCCCTCTGTGCTTCCCCCCGCTATCCTCTCCCTATCCCCTTCCTTTCCTGCCGGCCGCCGCTCAGGTTCTTCAGGTTTTTGAATAGCACTTGCCGCGGCCAGCAACACTCTTTTCCTTCTTTTTGATTATTTAATAATAAACCACTTCCACCACCATAACCACGGCCCCTGTCTGCAGCTACGCGTGGGCACAGCTATAGTTAACTCCAATTTCCCGTGGCATTTCTACGGTGCCCGGCCCCATCCTCGTACGCCGGCAATTAACGTCCGCATGCATCGGACAGTTCTGACAACGCCGTTCGAGCAATATGAAAGAAGCTGATCCCGCCTCGTCGAGATACTCTTCACATAAGTATCGCCAAACCCTCTCCGCGTATGTTGTAGATGTCACGCTGAAGCGAATGGTTCGCATCCCGATGCTACCAGGCCGGGTACCAGATGGGCACCGCGGGATATCGCCTATGTGCAGAACCGCAAAGTTATAACAGTGCAGGGTGCCGTGGAAGAACCGCATTCGCAGTCTGTTAACATTCTCGATGTTCATCATCGTTGAGCACTCAGGCCATCCCTATACGAGCCGCTTCGATCGTGATGCCTCGACAGGCATTTTTCCCATGCTCTTTTCGCACGCCTCCGAGCATGGAAAAGTGCTGCACCAAGGCCGTGCGAACGGGACACTCACCGGCTGCCCACGTACACACAAATGTGTTTTCCCCAACACGCACCAAGTGGTGGGGTCCGACGATGTTGCGCCATCTCACGGTGCTATTTCGCGCCTTAGCAAGTTTCTGTGTTGTTCAGAAATATATCTTCACTGGTGCTAAGTACAGTAATATAGACTGTGAACGATTTTGAATGTGCTTAGATTCCCTGTGAAATTGTTTAAAAAAAAACAACGCTTTTGTAGAGACCCATTGCTAAAATACCTAGCTGCCACTAGTTCTTTAAGTCTGCACAAAATTGAGTCTGTCATAAAGCCAGTAATCATGTTAGAAACGACACGAGCTTATTCGTATGCTAGCACGCGGGTGTGTGGGAACACGCAGACGAACGAATATGTACAGAAAATACAACCGTTGGATCGCGTTTTGCCGTTGGGGTCTAAATAAACATTCCAGAAAGTTTCTTGTCACCGATGTCAGAGGGAAAATAGGGAAGCACGAGTGGAGAAGGGGACTTGGAAAAAGGGGAGAGGGGGGGGGGGGGGGGGCAAGTGCCCCTTTTTCACTGCCCCCCCCCTGCCTACGCCCAAGGGTACGAGAGTGAGTGAACACTGAAGCGCATGGAGCTCTATGCATCGTGAACCACTCAGATGAAGATGCACAATTAGTCGAATAGAAGCGACATGCAGTGCTACATTAGAACACAAGTTTCCAGCGTGCAACGATACTGTACGACACTATAATTAGACCTGCGCCGCTTTTGCAGCTTCGTGTTTTATCTTTTCTTTTGTGTTTTCGGTTCGCAGACACAAATCAAAACCTGCTCTAAGCGAAGTCACGCGCTCGCATCGAAACCTTCCGCTCTTGCTTTGTTATCCTTCTCTGACATGCAATTTCGGCCGTATCAGTTCCACTGCAGTACTCTGCTTCAATGGAGGCCTTGATGCTGACTTAATTATTTCCAGGTACAGTTTTTTTTTTTTTTTTTTTTTTTTTAATCGCGCTCACCGTACTCCGAGTACTATAAAACGACCCTGCTTCTACGTCGTTGTTGTACCGCTGTTTGTCCGCGAATTAATGCACGCTGTCTGTCACTTTCCGGCAGTAATTTCCTGCACGATCCGTAAAGCAGCTTGTACAGATTGTCACCTGCAGTACAAGTGCGCAGACTGAACGCGAAAACGAAGGGAAGGGGGAGTTGAGGGGCAAATTCAATGTAGACACGAGCCGCGAGAACCAAGGAAAAAAAAATCTCTCAGCCCCAGGGACAGAACAAAAGCCTGGCTGCTATTTTCGGAAAAACCACGCACACAGCAAGGGGACGAATAATAATAATGATAAAAAAAGGCGGAGCACAGCAAAGGGAGAAAAGAAAATGAACCGCCAGCGATGCCGGCGTGCACCGAGCGCATACGTATACAGTACGTGGTCAGACAGCCAAAGAGGCAGTGCCCAGCGGGGATATAAAAAGCGGCCGCGCGCTCGATCTGCTGTTTGTGCTGTTCGATTTGCTGTGGGGGAGCGGTACTTCCATGTTCTTTACCACCACCGAAGATAAAATACGTGTACTTCGGCGTGCACCGAGGTGAACGTGAAACGGTGTTGAATGTATACACCTCCATTAGTGCGATTAAATCGCGGCAAATTCTTTACCGTAACTGCGTGGTGACGCGGTGGAGCAATTTTCGGGCCGACGTGCATGATGAACAGCGTCGCCGCGTTATCACGTAGCGAAGCAGCGCGCTCGGCGTGCGATTAAGCGAAACAGGGAAACTGCTTACGCGCAGTGCGGATTTGGACGACATGCACGCCAACTCCGCGCACCATTTGTGGTTATACGAAATAAATGACGTCAGAGGATTTTTCTTTTTTTTTTTTTTTAAGCTCTCCTTGATTAAGTTGAGAAGAGCATGTTGCCGGGCTAGTTGGTGATCCATTTGTAATCCTTGATTACGAACGAAAAGGCACCATATACGCTAATAGCTATACCGGAAAAACACGGAATAACTGGATTAAAGCGCGCTTCCAGGGAACAGGAGCTGCGGCGTGGCCAAAGTTGTAGCATGCCTTTGCAGGCATAGGAGGTCCACGCTTTGCCAGCACACGATAACCACTCTTTATCGGTCTGTAAATTTTTGGTCATACCTGCTTCCAGCCCGGCCTGGTGCTACCATTGAAGATTTGGTAAGTCTGACATATTATGTAAAAGGGGCGGGGTGGGTGAATAAGCTTGTTGAGGTCATTATTATTATTATTATTATTATTATTATTATTATTATTATTATTATTATTATTATTATTATTATTATTATTATCGAAAAGCAAGGCGCCCATGTACTGTGCGATGTCAGTGCACGTTAAAGAACCCAAGGTGGTCGAAATTTCCGGAGTCCTCCACTACGGTGTCTCATAGCCTGAGTTGCTTTGGGACGTTAAACCCCACAAACCAAACCAAACCAATTATTATTATTATTATTATTATTATTAGAGGTGAATTTCTCAATACTCATGCAGTTAACCTGTTTTTTTCACCTTTTTTTTTTTTTTTTTGCTCTCGCTTGGGTGTAACGAGAACCGTTGCTATATCTATTGCCTTTTTTTGTAGTCTTCGCCGTAACTGCCGGGCCCAGTCCCTCAAGCCTCTTGTTGGCTTTGACGGGCCTGAACCATATTGTATCATCTACAAAGTGGCAATAATAATAATAATAATAATAATTATTATTATTATTATTATTATTATTATTATTATTATTATTATTATTATTATTATTATTATTATTATTATTATTATTATTATTATTATTATTATAGATGCAATAGTAATGTGTAGTTAACGCTCGTCACGCGCAAAAGAACCAAGAACGCCAATCACTGGGGCGCCTCGTAATGGGTTGACGACTGTCGCCCCATCTCCGCTAACGTTTATCTCAGCAGCACACGCACAGCACGTCACACGGTATCTTACCGAACATGTTCCCCCCCGCATCGGTCACACGACGCTGGTCACGACTATCGCGGACGGACGTTCCGCTCCGCAAACCGGAACGCGCGCCACACACCAAACGACGACGACGACGACAAACGGGGCAAGAGGGCATTCCGAGCACGTGGTACGAAGGCGAGAACGCGTCGGCGGTCCGGATTAGCGATCCACGGTGACCAGTGCTTTTCTCTTAATCATTCCTCATGCCCGTATAGTTTCCAAGCGTATACGGTACGCTTAATGGAGGTATACATCTTATGAGGTAATGCCACCGTAACCGCATTTGTCACGTAGTGGTCGTCCCTCTTTACGTTAATTTCCCACTCTGCCTGAGTGAACACGGGACGTTTGTCCGAGAACGTTTTGCTGGGATAGTTGGTGGAGCATTGTCTAACGTATAAGGCAAAACAGCGCTAATATGACGCAAGAGGACAGGGAACGACGGCGAGCGCCGATTCCAACGAAGGGTACACGTTACTCGCATTTAGCCTGAAGATGGTTAACGCATGCACTTTCCGCCATGATTTTCAGGCACGGATGCGAAACAACCAACCAAACCGCGTATAATGCAAACGTGCACACTGATTTCGCAGGAAGCTGAAGCCCTCCCGCAGCGACTTTCACACAGCAGTGCACAACGAGGAAGTCGTGTGAATGATGCACATACTGGCAAGCTATATAGTATGCAGTCTCTTCTTTCGCAGAACTGGTCTTTCCAGCACAACATGGTAAGAGAAAGCTCTGCATTCTTAGCTTGCGACAGTCCGGCGAGGTACGGCGTAAGAGTTTCGGAAACTCACAATGGCGGCAGTCCCTCGACAAGCAAGCAACCGTGCTAGGGCTCGCACACGTGATAAAAGTCAAGCCGAAATAAATAATGCCATCTAGCGGAAACAACGAAATAAATTACTCTGGTTTGGTTTTGTGGGGTTTAACGTCCCAAAGCAACTCCACTGGATGGTCGGACGCGGCCTAAAACGCCGCAGCCGAAGAGATGACAATCTCGATGGCGCGCGCCTCATCCAAGGCGAGCCTGGAGGAGAAATTGCCGGCGATGCAACTGTTATTCCGTTATCCCCTAGTCCCGTGGTATTACACCGACGGAACCTGTCAAAGCGAAGTGAAACAACTGTTCCTCTCCTATAGTCACGCGGCATCACAGTGGCAGAAGCAGCAGCTATAGGTGTACGAAGCGAGCGTCGCACTTGTGCTCAAGGTCAAATTGCTCGCCAAACATGACCTCGGCAGACATGGGTTAGTAGAGTTTTTCGATTTAAATACAAACTCTAAAAGACCAAGCTCGTAAGTTACAATCTGAGATGGAAACGGCGAAGAAAAAAAAAAAAATGTCGTGCGGGGATCGCGGCGCAGCAGCAAATCAAAATTAAGCCAGCAGCCCTAACAGCAGCCTGCCAGGGGGGGAAAGGAAGAGCACCCTGCTTATAAGCCTATTCCCTCTTCCCCCCTGTCTACACAGCCGACATCTGACCGACTCAAATCAAGCAGCTTTTCATAGTGCTGCTCCATTGTGTTCCATTCAGATCCTGCTGCGCATGTGAATGACAGAGGCGAATATTACGAATCGAAAGAGCACTCTTCTCATTTTACTTTCGCACTCGCCTTGAGTATGTTCCCGAGCATTAGGAGTCAAAAATGCGCAAAACAAGAAACAAACGAAAAAAAGAAGAAAGTTGACACTGCGTGCAGTGGAGCATTCGAAGTTTCGATGAAGCAAGCCGTCAACGTATTAATTTTTCTGCGCAATTTTCGCTGTAGTCCTTGCAGTCTCGCTCGTTTCACTGGCAAATTTTCGTTACACTGGCAAATAAGTCGAGCCACCACTTTTAGCTCTACGACGATCGCTGTACCCACGCCGCGCGAATGTATCGCGCTCCGGAAACAAAATCTCGGCTCAGGATGTACAACACTCGTTCTAAACGGAGATCCGTTCTATTCCGGGTAGACGACCTCGCAGCGCCGAAAAGCACTGCTCTTCTTTTTCCCCCTCGCTTAGTACTCGTCCGTTTCCAACAATGCGCTGCGTCGCTTCCGGCCAGTGAACTCCATACCAAGGATGAAACCAATATAGCTAGATACACGTGCGCTTCTGAACAGAGCAGGCCACTCGTGTACGCGGAAAGTGGACAAAAAGATAAAAATTGAAAAGAAAAATTAGGGGGGGGGGGGGGGAGAGAATCAGCACGGCACGTGTGAGCGTTGATTTTCTTTTTTATCTTTCCAGGATCTGCGATAAGGACCGCACTTCAGAGAGGCGTTGACAGAGTCAGTCAGCCGCCGAGACTCACGCACGACAGCCAAAGAACGTCTTGCACAGCGGTCGATGAGCTCGCAAAGAAGGCGAAAAGCTTGGGCAAACGAATTGGTGGTGGTGGTTGTTGTTAATCAAACAAAAAGGAAGGAAAAGAGTGTTCCCGGCCGCGCAGCAACTGCTATCTAAATAAAATCTGAAGCCCCGGAGCTGCGCCCTGCGGGAAAGAAACGGGGATAGGGAGAGGATAGATTTTTCTCCAGCGCAGTTGTTCGCGTTCCGCTCGACGGTCAAGCGTCCGTGTCGGCGTAACAGACAACGCGACCATTTCCCCGTGATATACTTCGTGCTACCTTTGTCTTTGGACGAGGCGAGTGCTCAATCACAGCAACCCTGATCACAGCATGATTTGACCCTTGACCATTGTGTATGAAAACGTAGATCAGCCAAATCTCGGGTATGCACCTGATTTGTAGAGATTATTTAATATATAAGTGTAATTGCCGGGCCTTAACCGATACAGCTAGCAACAGCCTCAACTCGGGAAAAGACTAAACTAGGGTTTAAACGGCCACGAGTGGGGTACACTCGTTTATGCGTGATTACAGCGCTGTTCTGGAACCACAGTGTGCGTATACGACATTTGAAAAACGTAACAGTGAATGAGCCGCCACGACCCACCTAGCCGCTCACTACTTTAATAACAACGAAATCTACTACAGACGCAGAAATCACCCACAACAACAAGGTGTGTACGGGTGTCTTAATAATAACGCATTATCGACTATCATAATTATGCTGTGGGCTTTTTTTTTTCTTCTTCTTTCGCCTTCTTTCACTGTATGGGAAGGATCACATGTCTCTAACCGGTCGCGTTCCAGTGCCAGCATGATTAAGGGGCCAAAGCTTTTGTAGTGACCCTATTGTTCAAATGGAAAGGAATCGGGACTCTCGATTCTGGCTTCTTCGCCGTAATCAATGTGTGCTCTTTCTACGGCGATCAGTCGCTGTTATCACAGGCCACCTATTCGCATTTTTCGTACGCAGCCTGAAGGGAAGAAAGGCGGCAAGAGTATGCGTCCCGTGCAGTATCTGCGGTTCACGAGAACCGCGCTGAACGTCGTCACATAGCCGGCGATAGCCTCGTGGACACGACAGTGACGACACTGGTATTCGTCCCGCTCGCGTAAGTTAGGACCCTATCTAATATCTCAAGGCCGGCACTTCAAATGTCCCCAGCTGGTCGAAGTTATAAATACATAGAGAGCCTCTTTCTTATCCTCCCTCTTTCACTTTCTCCCTCAGGGCGCTGTTGCGGTGCCTTCCTCAAAGCGAATTTTCGTTTTCCGGCATATTACTCTCAGTAGAGTAAAAAAAGCTACCAGTCGCTATTGAGGCTTAGGAGGAGGAGGAGAGAGAGAGAGAGAGATAATAAACATTTATTTCATATATAGAGGAGGAGGAGGAAAACATGGTGGGTCTCGGTCGGTGGAAAGCATGGCATCTGTGTGACTTGAAAATTACGAGTAGTCGATTTGCAGGATTATAGAAGCCATCAATAAAAAGAATGTTGGGCTGCCAAGCGGTACCATCGAACCTTTGCTCTTCAGGTCACGAGTCAGCCAGACCACCGCTACGCCCTCAAGGAGCGTTCGTTTATCGAAAAAAGCTCTAAGTGATGGCAACACGAGAGTGCCGATGTCTGCGAGAGTATACTACAGGGGACCCCAAAGTGATCGTATAGAGACCGTTTAACGGTCACGCTTTTTAAGATACGTTCCTCAAGAACGCAGAGACGCTTATCGGTACACGTTCCCCATTCTCTGCAGCGCATACGAGGTGAGCCACGATACTTTTGACGTCGTGCCCACCCATACGTACAGCTTGCCTTGTATACACTGTCGAACCGTCGATTTCCAGACGGTCGAGTTAAAGCAGCGACCTTGCTCACGCTTAACTGACGACCGAGACGCCGAGCACATTTGTGGCGCCCAGAGTGCAGGGTTATACGCCAGAAGTATAGTATACAGCCGGAGGCCGACAGGCGCCACGGTTCGTTCGCTCAAGGACCAACCGCAATCCGTCCCAGCGGGAGCGGCTGCTGGACGATGGCCCAATTCATCACACCCGCCTCATCGTCGTCGCCGGCGCGGGATTGCCGCGGCAATGGGCGTGACGCCATATAACCACTACGTATACGTGTACGCATACGCCGACACAGTGCGCCAGCCTAAAGCGAGGCCGTGTTATCTTGCCACAGTATATTAGAAGAAGCAACCGCAGGTATCACGCTATCTCTCAAGGTGTGCGCACTACAGTGGCGCAGGCAAAGAATAATAGGTCCTCAAACATCACTGCATCGTGCGAGACTCGCCTGAGCCGAATGCTGCTAAGATACCAGGAAAACGCGATTAGGCTTGTGACGTACACGTACGGTACTTGGCAAAGACCGCCCAGCTCGCACCTAACGCACTTCAAGGGCGTATTTAAGCACACCTTTTCAGCGAGAAATCATAAAATGCACGAAAAAAAAATTAAAGGTATATAAAAGAAAGAGTTCAATAACTGCATTGTAAAAACGAGGCGGGTATGTACCGTCTTTGCCAAAAGTAACCAGGCTGCGGGTTTCGCTTCTAGGTCGAGTAGTGAAGAATTCGCACCACTTATGAAGCTGTAAATCTGTGCAAAGTAAAGGCGAGCTCCGGCCCTCACTTATTAATAAGTTGTGATCCTCTCGGAAGCCATGTTGGCTTTAGAATACAAGTGAGAAGCAAAACATGCAGCCTGGTTGCTTTTGGCAAAGACAGTACATACGAGAGTTACCTAGGCTACAAGTATGCCCTCGCAGCACGCTTATGTACGCGATGGAATTACGAAGCAAAACCATACCCGGGGGTACACTCCACGAAATCCCAGAGAATTGGACCCGGAACTTTTGTGCAGTGAGTGTGTTACACATCGCACTGTAATTCACGCAACACGTATGATGGGCTATACTCTGGCGCATATTCCACCCTCAGCGCGCTTTAAGAATGGTTTCCCAACACACAGGTGGGCAAGGCTGGAAGTAATGAATAGCGCAAAGTCTTACAGTCACTGAAAGCAGCATCTGTCGCTCGTCTTTACAATGTGCTCTATCATTTTGAAGCCATCCATAACTGGATGCACGGTTTGAAGACCACACGCTGTGCACACCGCAGTTGCCACCTATATATAGCACCTTATAGTCAAGTGAGCAGCGCAAGCGAGAATCAGCTAGCGTTTCCCGACTCGTGTATGCGAAAACTCGGCGTTCCGGCATTCCTCTCCGAAATGGACTTCACCGCGCCGCTTGCTTGCCAATGTGTTAGTGGGTAATGTATGTTCGTAAGCCCCACATGATAAAACAAATCAGTTTGCTCGTGGAATGAGTGCTGCTGAGAGAAGCTGACGTTCTCCATAATACTACTCCAGCCAACTTGCTCGACCCTGAACGGAAGTCAAGTTAGGCGTGACAGGAGGACCCCGCGTGACAACGCGTTGTATCCACTGTAGCTCGCAATAGAGCCGCTGGCAGCCGGCACATGCTAGGCGCCGCGCGACAGCGCCCACGACCATAAAAATAATAAAATACATATAGGGACTGCCTTCAAGGAGAGAGTAGAGATGAAAGTCGCGCGCTTACAAGGCTACTTGGCCAATATGATGCAAAGAGGCCAGAAGACTCCGTCGGCGCACCTACAGGACGCATGAAATTTCGCTGATTTCGCAAGCATCGCCTTGCACTATATCGCAATGGTGGTCCGTTCTGAGGTGTTGTGTCGAATTAAGTTGTTGCCTGCCGTAAAAAGACTGTTCGCGAAAGAATGAAAAAAAGAAAAAAAAATACGTTCGACCGGTTTTCCCCGACTTAGCGTGAGGGTTCATCAGTCCGGACATCCCGTATACTTGAACCACGACATTAATGGCGGAAGCCATCGCCAGAGAAGTGCCGGTGATTTTGCACCGTACACACACACACACACCTGTCGCGCGCTTCGAAACGTTCCTGTTGCAACCGCTTCAACAGCAGCTTTCAACGTATACGCTACTTTACGGTGCAGCTACAAGTACTGTGCAAAAGCTCGACACTATAAATGTTTGCTCCATCACGAGGCACGCGTATATGCATGAGGCGGCGAGATGGCGGCTCCGTTTGCTGCACAGAAGTGACGCAAAAGCGAGGAGGGCAAGGAACTGAGCGGCGACGAGCGGCGCTTCGATCAACCCGACTGACAACGGAGCAAGAGAGAGAGAGAGAGAGAACGCAGCACGCGTGGTAAAGGCAGAGGAGTCAAGCCGCGTCGAGTTCAAGACTCGGCGTCGAAGCGGAGACGGAGACACACGAATGGCCTTCTCAACGAAAGGAGCAGGATGAGGGGGGTGATAGAGCCGTGGCTGAGCGGCCAAATCCGGACAGATCCGGAGGAGTGCAGCCGCGGGGAACGAAGACACACGCTGTCGTGCGCGTGCGCGGAATGCCCGCGCGGTTGGCGACCCACAGAAGAGACGCCGACGCGACGACAAGGATTGGGCCGAATCGGAGGATGGGGATGAGATTCAATTGGAGGAGGCAGTCGTCAAATGGGTAGGCAGATAACCAAGCTCGCCAAGTGCCTGGATAGTTCGCTGGGGTGAACGCTGGCCACCGCTGCGAAAGCGAAGATGTCGCAAGAAGCTTTCGCCTCGACAAGGAACAGGGTGTAGCAGGTCAAATTTACTCGCAGAAATGTCACATGCTCTTTGTCACATGCAGAAAAAAAAAAAAACCGCTTGCACGCGGGACAAACCTTGCTAATTATTAAGGGCGTAAAAATATCATTTCATTCCACCAGGGTGATTCTCTACAAACAGGCTGGCGGGCTGAGATGAGCAAACATTTCGTAAGTTACGGAATGGCACTTAGTCTGCACAAGTGGGTTTTAAAGAAGTTACGCGTCCTAGCACCTTTGTTTGTTTGTTTTTCCTTGTAGAGAAGCCGGAAATGCAGTGTAGTAGGAATCACATAGGTTGGTCGAGGCATGCATGAAGGAGTAGCAGCTGACGACGCGTCGGCAGAGCAGATGGGCTGCCTCCAAGGGCAATCACTGAGAACGCATTCATGCAGTACTTTGCACCCGTCGTTTCACGAGTGCATCTGTATCTTTTTCTTCCAAATTCCTTCAAACTGTGGTCCGCAAATAATATCAACGATATTCCATCGCGCTGCGCAAGTATGTCAATCTATTCAATTATAAGCGTGTATATCAAGAACACGCGAACGCCAGAAAAGGCTGTGCTTCACAGCAGGTGCGGAGTCATTCGTTTCTTTTCTCTTGGTCAATAATAATCGACGCTAAATAGTGCGCGCACGTCAAAGCCGGCACATGAAACCAGCATGAGAACAGGCACGAATTCATCTGATATGAATAAAATGAACCGAATCGGGTCATATGTTTGACAGTGCAGCCCATGATTACCATGCAGCATTTGTCATTTGCGAGCCGAAGTTCGGCACATATATAAACATATTTTCTTCAAGGAACACAAACTACTCTCTCTCTCTCCTTAACGCAGCACAAAAGATCCCCAACTGCTTGCTCATTAAATCGTCTTGTTATTAGCAACATTATTATCAAATTATATCCGCACGCTGCAGGAATTTGGCCAACAATTAAGGATATTATATTGCCAGGAATTTTTATGTTGGTTGGTTCGTTTAAAGCCACACACGCTATGAGGGACATGGCGTCCCTCACTACTATGGCAGTAGGGTGCTCCGGAAATTCCGACCACCTGATGCTCCATTAAGTGCTCAAGCGCATCGCACAGGACACATCGCCTTGCTTTTCGCCTCCATCGAACAGCGGCCGTCGCGGCCGGGGTTTGATCCCGCAGTTCTTGTTCAGCAGTCGGGCGCCCTAACTGTTGTACTGTACTGCTTCATAAAAATAAATCACTGAGGAATCAGGCTTCGCAACAGGCTTTTAACATTGTTTATCAGTCAGCACTGTTCTGACTTATTTTGTTTTCATTTCAATTTTCAGCCACAACTTTCCATGTTTAAAGGATATCAAGATATATTAACGCGGTAGCGTTAAGGGCCCCATAAAATCCGGCGTCGGCAGGGGCATAGCCTAACACTAATTGGTCGGTGGGCTGTGTGACGTCACCAGGTCATATAACGTAGTCGAGTTGGCGATCAAAGCGCGACCCTAGGATCGCGACACGCCTCGCGTGTGGTTTCGTACGACTTGACTAAATCGGGCTTTATATCTCTGTCGTGTCGCCGTTCACATACGACTGCATGCTAATGGCTATGTGCGAGATAATTAACCCTGTAGGGAAAAACTACAGAAAATTTTCTCTTGCCACGACAGAACTTCTATGCGATTCTTGACAGTTATGGTGCTGTGACAACAGGAATTTCTGTTGTAACATTAGAACAATTATCCTGTTGTGACAACGGGAATTTCTGTTGTAACATCAGAACAGTTATCCTGTTGTGACAACAGGGCTTGCTGTTGTAACATCAGAATATTCTGTAGTTACAACAGAAATGTACTACAGGGCTACAGAAAAGCGCTACAGAAGAAAGTAGCAATAGCAAGTACTATAGAACAACAGAATATTCCGACGTTTACGACAGTTTTGTCGTACACGTGAGAACTATACACAATATTTCGTCGTATTTTTGACACAATTCTGTAGTTTTCTCAGACAAGGGATGAGTGATTAGCAACGTGCATATACTCGGATGATGATCCAAAAGGGATGCGAGCCATTAATTAACGCTGTGACATCATACCCTTAAAAACGAAGCTGAATTGTGCATAAATTTTTTTTTTCTTGAGAAACAGGTATTCCGTGGGAACAAGGGCTACATTTAACACAAAGCAAAAAAAAAAAAAATAAAAAAAATCCCTCAGTCGCGTTATGTTCTGTGGCCTCGCTGTTGCGCTTTTTCTATCGAATATACCAATTGGTCACTTGACGCTTAGCTAATTGGCAACCACCATGAAGTTACACTGCTTGTGGATGCTTCACTAGCTCTGAAAGCGCGCAACCTTGCATTTCTTTGACATGTCCGGTTTGAAAGAAGACGACGCCACACGTGGGCTTCCGCTGTAAACACCCAGGGAAGGAAAAACAACCTTGATTCGAGTGCATACACGTGTCTAGCTTTTTCTCATTTTATACTTCCTAGAACATCGGTGTGCGTAGGCGCCTCCATCTGCTGTTTTGTCCTCAGAGGGGAAATCGCACGTATTTACTCTCAGTAATTATCTAAAGAAGAAACAGGCCGATAACGTCACAACTCTTAAAATGGAAAATACTGAAATGCTGCATATAAAGGTAGATCAACATAAAGTACGCAGACACTTTACTGCTCTTCGCTTGAAAAAGACAGCTACCGTTTCGTGACATGCAGCGGGCCCTTTCATTGATTAAATACCGCTGCGTTTACTGGAAACGCCGGGTTTTCACTAATGGCAGATACGCTAGTGAGCAAAGAGTACACTGGGTTCGAGAGGGGGCGGTGCGGCACGCAACCGAGGTAGAGCCCCTAGAAGTATTTGCTAGTCTGCCGTCCGAGCGGGGTTCCCTATGGAACCGGTTGGCCGCTTCCCGAATGAAAGCGCAGGGGGCGCTGTACGCATTCGGAGCGTGGTCGCGTTGTGTGCGTGGTGCTGTGGCGGTTGTACCGTACTGCGAATCTGCGCCGCGCTGATCCGTTGGTGCCGTGACAAGGCTCGTGCACCACTTGCACTTTTTTTCGCTCGCGAGCCGGAATGCGCGCAAATTAGCTAGCATGTGTGCAAGTGTGCCTTTTTTATGGATATGTGATCGCGTCATGTCCAGAAAACCGGGTAAGCGTGATAGCACTTACACGTGTTTCTTGCCCGGGTGCAAGACCGGGTAGCGCTCGTGCAAGGTGAAATGTTCTCTCTTCAGGACGCCGAAAGACGCAGGGAAGAGGCAAGAGTCGGAGCGCAACATCAAGCGCGGCGGCAAAGGCAATAACATTGTTTATTGTCTCAGCTAGGGCATAAAGGAATATGCAAAACGAAAATTAAAAGGCGTAATAAATGAAAGAAAATAGGCTGGCTGTGTTCTAATAAAATTGAAGAGAGAATGATGATAAGGCCCTTGCGTGCAAGCAATGTACGAAGATGGGTTGCTCGGTGAAAGGCCCACTGCAGTCAGGTGCCGATATTGTCGGCTTCAGTGGCGGGCAAACCCACAAGTGGTGAATATCTTCCTCATTATTTTGTGAGTTGCAGACAGGAAATCCTGGACGTTGATATAAATATCGGTATATATAAATATCGGATGATCCGGATCGGGGTTGCCCTCACATTACTGTAACACGAATAAGCTATAGTGTCGACGTTTGTGAGCGACACTTCAAACCCTGCTTTATTGAGCAAAGTTTTAATACCTAAAGGTAATTGCGATTCCCCGGGATGTTACGCAACTCACGGAGGATGCCATCTCAACGCTGTTTCCTGACACTCCAAAATACTTGTTGAAACCCCTGCCTCTCAAGAGAAAGGAGCGCAACTTGTACGAGCAAAAACAGTCAGCAGGGAGACCTGTGGAGAAAGAAAAAAAAGTGCACTGATCCTGAAGCATCTGGAGCCAGTTGAAGAATACAGCGGTGGTGGATCGTGTGACGTGAGCCTGCTCCAGGAATGCAGAAAGCTGCATGCCACCGCCACTGGGGACAAATGTCGATCTTTCTGATGTTGAACAATGAACATTCGCATAGTGCCACTCAAGCGAGGACGAATCTCCGGAGGCAATTGCCATCGGCGAGTTCTGTTCCATCGCAGTGGTGAAGCTGCCATGAATGCTGCTGTGTGCATTCGAGGAAACAAAGTCAAGGAGATAGCTGTAAAGTCGACATAGAAGAGGTAATTAATCTTATTCAGGACATTGCGAAACTCAGCTTGTGTCCTGGCAGCGGATTGAAGCCTATTACCAAGACCTTTCCCACCTACAATGGGCGTTGCTTAATTTGCGACGAACTGCACCATTATTTCTGATGCAACATGCATATAGCCTGCAAATACTTGTGAAAGTTAACTCAGAGCACCCTGTCAAGAAGAAGAAAAAATTAAGAAACAGACTTCTATGTCTCGAGCAGTTTGTCGTACGAAGGACAAGGTGGCAAAGCTGGTAAAAGCTCTCGGTGAAATGAAAATGAACACCTTCAAGGACAGAGTTTGAAAGAAGTGTTAGTGCCCTTCCTCTCAACTAACAGCTGGCTGTTAAAATATGTTTTAGAGGTTGCAAAACGGAAGTCAACAAAAGTGATGGCATTTTCTGATGAGTGGCTACTAGGCTTCCTAAGTACCAAAGAATACCTATCAGCAGTTTGCCTGAAGCGCGGTGCGATTTGAAGGGCTTGGGTTCCCATCTTGCGTGCTTTAATTGTGCATGCATCCGAAAGTTTCCAGTTCTACATACGTGTTATAACTTAGCTAAACTAAGAAGTTAAGATGAAACTATAGCGTGAATGAAAACGCCGGCGACAGCGCTCTGTTGCTCGCACACATGGTCCTTGGAGCCTAGAATGTGCGTCTAGTATAGTTCTCCGTGCAAGCGCAATTGTTTGCACAAAATCCTCAGAAGTCTGCATTACAATACGGCACGGCGGTAGCTTCAGCAGGATAATAGGGTATAAAAAGCAGCTTCGTTTCTACATCGGCTCAGGGGCATGCGCGCAAAACTTCGCTCACGAAAAAAAAAAAGTCGCATCCGTGGTTATGCGAACAACTCGGCTGCGAATTCAATATTACGACTAAACTGAAATCAAAGACTAAAGAGCGGCATCGCATGTACAAGTCACCTGACAATGAGCATGCGGCGAATGCATTTCGAAGCGCACGGGCGCGCGCGTCGTCTGCTCCGTCAGCAGTGGCGCACTCCGGTTCACCGCAGCGCCACCGCGGCGATCATTCAGCGGCAGCCCCCGCCGCGGCCGGCGGACGACAGACTAGCAATATTTCCAGGGACCCTAACCGAGGCATGCCGACGTACCTTGGCGAGACGCGTCCAAGAAAAGCACGCAGGCGCCGGCGACAGGTGGCGGCAGCTGCGATGACGGAGGCGACGCGGATACAGGCGCCTCACCAGCGACGTCACGAACAAGACTAGCAGCGCCGCACCGACGACGAGCGCCAAACCAGTCAAACCGTCCCAGAGCGACGGCAGCAGCGCGTGCTTGCCCAGCCGGTAACGACGACGCCGTGGCGCATGGCGGAAGGCGCGGCTGTCCTTCATACACGACGGCCGGCGTCGGCAACGCAAGCACGCCGGGCGTATAGTCACCTAACGCTCTCCATGGCATTAGGCCGGACCACTATGGCGGAAGAATATCCTCCACGAAGGCAGTGATGGCCGGCCGGCGAATGGGAATGTGTCTTGGCGTCGCGCATCGAGAGGAATAGCAGTCATCGCGGGGACACTCCTGGCACGGGCTCCGGCCCTCAGACTCGAGAAAACAAATACAGGGCGAGCTAGAAGAAAGGGACAACCCATTCCGAGCGTGCCTCTCCCTCAGGCACCGGAGGTCTTTAAATACTCTGGCCTCGCTCTCTGCTGTCTCCTATCGCCGTCTGGTTTCTGCGGCCAAAAGACAGGAAGGCGGCGCTAGCTATAAGGTTACTGGGCCAGCCATGAGTAAAGGCAGCCGCGGCGGAGATATTCGATCGACAGCTCCCAAAAGCAGGAGGGTAGGATAGATCACGTCCGAGCTAGTCATTCGAACATTGTACTGTTATTAAACGGACACGAGTGGAAATTGTGATACCGGAGTGATGGACGCTGAAAGGATGACCCTACGTTTGAAGAGCTAAAATATTGACAACTGACATGCGAAAGCCAACAACTTCGATCCATCGTGGCCTGGGTGTGGGACCCATTTGTGGACCACACGCTGACTGCATTTCCTTTCTTCCTCTGACCTGCTTCACAATAGTCGTTTTGCAAAACTTTTTTGTCCCTGGAATTGCTGAAGTCGCCCTTGAAATCAAAACGGTGTAGATGTCAACGAGAAAAAATCTGACAGGAGTTAGCTCTGTAAAATCGATTATAGAGCGAAGACAAGGCTTTTTTGTTTTTGTTTTTTTCAGCTGCTTATATAGGCTGTGATGACGTCAAGTAGCCTTGTTTTTACTAACGCAAGAGGTTTTCTGTGGCTCTAGGACTGGTGCGCTGGTTTCAGCTGTACATGTGGCACCACCTGGGAGCCGCCGTGTCAAATGGCGGAGCTTTAACCCTACTGCACCCGCCGCCTTTTTGAAACACACTGCAGCCTTACTTTTCGCTGGCTTAATTGAGACTTACTTCACTCTATTTACACTGCGAAAAGGAAATAAGAGGAAGAAAAGCGGTGGCTAATAACATGGTGAACATGCTCGGCTGCTAAACCCGAGCAGCCGGATTCTAATCAGCTGCGATGCCTTTTGGAACGTTAGCTATACCGTGTTAATTTGCAAGTTTCGCGTTATTCCAATCCCCAGAACATTACGCATTCTACAGAGTCGATCACACTGAGCGCTGCTATGGGGAAACTGAAGCCGAATCATTGCGGAACTGCTTTGTTGGGGGCATTACGGTCGTACCTGAGGAGTTTCCATGACCTGCGGCTGTGATATATTGAAGTAAGTACTTGCTTTATAATTTCACTTTAATTTCACCACACAGCACCGCGCCGCAAGTTATATAATTTATCTCGCGCTGGTGCACCACTGTGCAACAAACATTGCCGTCTTCATCGTCGTATCCACGCAGGCACGAGAGCACTATGCTGTCGCCGCAGCCGATCACGCCTCGTGCAAAACTGCAACACACTCTCGCGCTGTGCATTGAACACCGTTATCTTCGCGATATTCCATCAGCGCCGCTCCTTCATTTAACCTAGGTAAATACGCCATACACATAACCCATCGTCTCGCTACATGCAAATCAACGGGTCGTGACAGCATTGCTAAATCAGTTTACTCCAAAATGCAAACCAGCAAGTGCCATCAGCGGTAAACTACACTTAGCTAACGCTCAATATCCATGTTCGAGAGCATCGAACTGCTCAATGTTTTTAGTGTCAAAGCAATGGCACATACAAGAATGATCGGTCAAATTCGGTGTTGGTAAGCATATTAATACTTTCGCTTTAAAAACTCCGCGGGCGAGAGTATACCACCGGCCGTTATGAGTCTTTCAAATAATAAAGAACGAATTTCTTGCAGCTCCCAACCATAACGCGGAACCCGGCTGGTTAAGCCGTGCTGGGTAAATGCGCTTTCCAGAGAGGCTCGAAGGCCGGAGTCTGAACTCAATCAAAAATCGCGCGGTTCTATCCCACGCCCCGACAGCAGCAGCGGTATTTCTGCGTCATCGCTCGATTCATCCTTTCGCAACCCGTGGCGCTGCTCTTTTCTACGCATATACAGGAACACTACGCCAACGTAAAGTGCGGGGCACAGCTGTAAAAGCACTGCCTTCCACCAGAAGGCGACACAAGGCTTCATCGCGTGTGCTCGAATGAGAGGGGTAGGAAAACACAGGAGAGAGAAAAAGATGGCGAGAAGGGGGATGAGGAAGAGATACAAAGGCAGGGGAAGTTTCCATCCCGGGTAAGTTCCGTTTGCACAGTCAAGCCCTTTAAGGGTTATGACGAGATATAGCGTAGGTGACCACCACTTTACATATGAAGTCCCCTTTATCAAAGCCGTATAAACGTGCCTGCCTATAACCGCTTTAAATAGTTCATGTAAATAGAGCATATTTTCAGTGTAATAAATACAAGTCAGTTTAAAAGAGCTCTTAAGAGCTGTAGATATGCATGACGAAGAGCGCCCGAGAGCGTTGAGTGGTCGGTTGCGGCAATGGGGAGCATACCGCCCTCCTCTTTACCGACTCTTCATAACTGATGAACAAAACGAAATATGGCTGAGAGATCTCTTATTAATACATACAACAGGCAATTAAGACTGTATTGTCCCGCTTTCGACTAAGTTCTTTAATGCTGCAAGTTTCTGGTGTTAGCATAACAGCCGCATTGATGGGACAAGGCGAGAAGCTCGTAGGATCTATCTGAAAAGGCCTTCTTTACAGTGTCCAGCCATGGATGTAGCAAAATAAGAAAAGGCGAAGAAATCAGCTGAAACTTTCAGTGCAGAAAAGCGAAAAGCATCAACGGCATTAAATAATGATGCATGAACTTCATTAATATTTTACTTAGTACCACACAGCAAAAGGAGCCACGTTATCGGAATAGCATGCGTACAAAAAAGCAGCAGTGCATCAGCTATAGCTCGAAAGCTGCTAATGGCGGCCTTGTGCGCCCGCATTTGCACGATCCACACATTTCAGGTACACACGCAGCGCTGTAGAGTTTTAACATCGGCCAAGCGACAAGCGCACGACTTCTGAAAAATTGAGCGTAAGCCAGAAATGATTAGGAAATGTTCTATCTGTATGGCAGGCTAGAAAAACTAACATTAAATGTTGCGTAACTTGATTAGGTAAAGTTTCTACATTATTAAAAAAAAAAGAGCCTGCCCAAAGGGAAACATGCATTTCAAGATACTTCGAGGGCCCGCAGTCCTCTCGACTTGGACTCTGCGATTCCTCCCAACACCGACTAACCTCACACTCTGACTCTGCAGTTCCTACTCCGACACCGTATTCCTTCCGACTGGACATGTATCTCTCCCAATTGCGACTAGTATACCCCACACTCCAACTGTGCAATTGTTCCCTACTTTAACTATCATTCCTCCCGACTGCGAAACTTCAGTTTCTTCCGACTGCAGCTACACCCCATACTTCTACACTGCAGTCTTTCATACCCCGACACTGCGGTCCTCTGGACTTCACTCATATACACACATTCCTTCCGACTGCGACTCTACAGCTTCTCCCTGCTTCGACTAGCTGTGTGCCAACGCTATACTCCGACCCTGTGCGCAAAATATACCTCGACCCTGTGTGTGAATCCTACTTCGATCCTGTATGCCAATCATACTCCGACCCTGTGCGCCAATCATACTCTGGCCGTGTATGCACCATACTCCGACTGGACATATACTATACTCCAACTGTGTGTCCACCATATTCCGACTGTGTATGCACCATACTCCGACTGGACATCCACCATATACTCCGACTGGACATCCACCATATACTCCGACTGTGTGTCCATCATATTCTGACTGGCTTTCCACCATATACTCCGACTGGTGTATCCACCATACTCCGACTGTGTGTCCGCAATATTCCAACTGTGCATCCACCATGCTCCGACTGTGTGTGCACCATAATCTGACTGGACATCCACCATATTCCGACTGTGTGTCCACCATATTCCGACTAGGTATTCACCATACTCCGACCGGTGTATCAGTCATACTCTGACTGTTTATCAACCATACTCCAAATCAGCAGCTCCTATATATCTCCGCTTCCGAATTGTGCGTACCCTTTTGACCATGATCAATTTCCCCATGGGCACTAAATACCCATTTCTGTCTATACCCCAAGTTTAGCATTACGGATATACCATTGTCTGAACCATATACTTTGAACATAAGACCTGCATAACATGTCGGAAATGTCAGGCTTGCAATCAGCTAGTAAAAATATCCATGAGAAGAAAATTCAAGGGGGACGCAGAAAGACGCCGGGGCACTCATTCATTTCTGCTCTAATTCTGACTTCCACCTTTATTGGCTTGCCGAGTAATAAATATACATGACCAGAACAGGTAAACAAGCAATTAAGACACAATGTTGAAATTGAGGAACAGGTCAGCAGCAAAACAATACGAGGAATTAAAGACGATTCCATGTCACATATTACGGTTTACGCGTCAGGAAAATGTCACAGTATGTCTTTTCGTAACTCCATAATACATTAAACGATTTTCCTGCAATTAACCTACTTTAATACCACTACTTACAGACAGCAACAGAAGGCACCAAAGAATCGCTAAGGCCTGGTCTTCTCCCGAACCGTAGCATAGCCTCGCAGTTCCACAGGCCAGTGTCAGGAAAGGCTGATCAAACATGCACGCGTCCTTGGGTGACTGCCGCCGCAGGTCTCGCACGAACGCCCCTTTATATAGTGTTGTCCATACTGCGCTGAGTACGCCGCAGTGCGGTGCAGCACAACGCAGGGCGAGAGAACACGGGCGAACTTACGAGTTCTCTAATTGCAATGCGTGCTCGAGATAATATATCAGGTCACAAATATGATACAAGCAAAAAGCAGCCCCCGACTTAAAATTCGCAGCCACTCACCAACGCCTTCGCAGGACGGTGCATAGTACAGCTACCCACAGGAGTTACTGATTTGCGACCGCGATGTGTCGGTAGCACTGCACTCAACTGACGCCGAGGAGTGCGTGCGGCCGAGGCTGTCCGTTCAAGGTCTGTAGTAAACGCCGCGCGTACGCAGCAAGCAGCTCCCCAGCCGGCTTGCACGAAACCAAACACATTACAAAAGTTCTCGAGGCGACTAAAGTGAACACTAACGGTTTTCCATGCGCGCTTCATGACTCCTGGCTAGTCCCATCATGAATCCTTGCGGCACCGTCAACTCTTCGGTCCTTCTTCCTTCCCTAGCCCGACATTACATTCAGACGATTTAAAGTGTTTCCCACATTAGCTACGGGTTTGCTGTGTGTTCAAGATGGCTCCAGTAGAACTTTTTGTTGGGCTAGTTGGTGCATGTTATAAAATAAAGAATCTACACCATGTGACGTTTTCTGCCTCTGGTGAGCAATGTCACGCCGCGCTTATATATTGCAAGTGTCTCATTCAATAAAGAATCAGTTGTTAGTAAGAGCTTGCCCGTGTCACTTTCTTGTATTCTTTCTTTGTTGGCCCGCTTCTTTACTTTAGATTTTATTCAAGACGGCTGTTCAGGATGTATGCGTAACCAAGGCATACTTTAACCGAGGGATGTGGCCCGTGGAGGAGGCCTTCGTACCACAGTGGACATATTTAGCTTGGGATGGCGGTGGAATTATGATGACAGATTGTTGCAGATGTACTGTGCTGGCGACGACAGCTTTTACTAAAGTTTTGCACAACTGTTTCCCAAGCGCAGTTTACTGTTCCCGCTCAATGTAAAGTAACATGCGAGCTCACTAAATATCTGGCCCCCGCCAGCGCTCAAGAAAACTGCCCTCAATGGAATACGAAGCTCTGCACGAGCATGCAAACAAGGTTGCACGACATAAGTTAAAACTCTGCAAGAACTGTTTCACCAAACATGCGGCAAGTCAGCGTGTATGAGTGGCACACGTTTACACTCAATGCTACAAGGCCTCTACTCTACACTGCGGCGGTCGTAGGCTCGGAGCTAATTGAAAAAAAAAAAAAAAAAAGAACAAATTAGTTGTGGTTTAACCCTGCTTAACCCTAGTTGAATTGCGATAGCAACGGCGGAAGCTTCTTTTGCCTGCTACATTATTCCTCTATCACGCCCTATCAGTGTAAGGCGCTACATTACTGGGGACACTTAAGCTCATCCTTTAAGAGTATGACGCGAGAGTGTAAGTTCCCAGCCTTTTTCTTCTGCTCCTCCTTCTCCTCTTCCTCGGCTATTCAAGGTCAAGCGTGGCGTTCGCCGGGGATACGAGACGGCTCAAAACCTGGCGCAGTATTGCTATCGCAATAAAAGAAAAGCTACCTCGTCCGAGGTAGGCCTTCTAGTCTACTTTGCAACGCGCAGGTGGAACTGACAAGGAGGTCGACGCACGTGCACGCGCGTCACGACGCAAGAACTGATCTCGCACGACACCCGCGCACAACAACCGACTGGCCGGAACTTATATCACTCAAGTGTCTCACGGCATGCGCGCTGTGAGGTTGAGAAGAGCGCCTACAGAGTGAGCATCCTCATCACACAAATCGCGAGCTGACGACACGCGCACTGCGCATGAGGTTTTCAAGGGGCAGCGACAAGTATACAGGACGAACATTCCGTACGCAAGCGACGATACCGATCGTACGCGGCCGGTCCTCGGATGCGGGAAACAAAGCCGATACCGATGCAGCCGCTTTCGGTAACTTCTGCCTCGGACGGTACGCCATGCGTGAATGCTGCATATATGTACACACCGGCTCGCCTGGTCGACGTCAGAGCCAGAGGCAGTAAAGTCCGTGGTTTAAAAAGAAGGCTCGAAAAGAATTTAAAAAAAAAATTCAGCCGCCTCTTCTCTGCTCATATAGGTAAGTGAAAAGCAGCGGCAAAATCAATACAAAATGTAACACTGAATTATAGCACAAATGACCAAATATATCATAAGTTTCCACTGGACTAGGAACTGCACTGAAGAGATTATACGTACACGGAAAAAAAAAAATGTAAGCATGGTTCTCATCGAGAACGACTGAGCAATATTTCATTGCATACAAATAAGGCGTTCACTTTATTATGTATTTGGCCTGCGCATACGCTCGCACAGTGATCTCGGTAATGATACGTGCAGGTCGAAGCTATTGCTTGCACCAACGCAGAAAAGCCCACTTTTATTCTTCATGCAGACACGAGAAATGTGAGCAGCTGTGATTAATTGCATGTACTGTACAAAAGGACTGCCATAACCTCACCTCCTCGGATGGACGCCGGCAACTTAGTGCACACGCATTGTGCCGGCTCCAGCCGGATCACACGAATACCACAAATGGTATGTAAAGCATAAATGATGTAATGGTCACAAGGTGATCACGTGATACCAGAACGTCGCTGAGGTTTTGGTCATGACGGAGACACCAATTCCGCTGCAGCCGCACCACGATCGTTCGCACAAAGCGCGAGTACAGGAAGCTTGAATTAAGCTGGTTTTCACATAAAGGTATCCCTCTGCACTAAGAGCCATGGACACCTACTTCTCTGCGAAAATCTCTTTAATGTCACCACTGGACTAAAAGGAAAATAATCCAAGGAGCGGTGTCACAATCGCGTACTGCCATAGGCAACCTCTTCTTCTGACCGCACCTCACCTCCGATACTGACGCGTACTCATCGAGACAGAATCCGCCAATGGCGTTATCAATGCGAAAGCTATGGTCGCGAAATCGTGTCCACAAACTAATCTAAAATGTTTCACTGGAAGTTGATATCTGCAGACATCATCACCTGATGACGTAATCGATCATATATCGTCATGAGTCATGCGATATTAAAAAGTGCCGAGTCACTGTCATGCGATATGTGACGTCGTGACTCGTGGATAACGTGACGTCATCAGTATGTGACGTCACTGCCATGAATGCCAATGGTTTCATTACGTCACACAGCCGGTCAATCAGAAGACTGCGTCAAGCTGTACTCTGAATGCTGCGAGACACCTGCTTATGACTACAAAAAAATTACACATCGTCGAATGGTAGCATCGGAGGTAAAAGAGTAGCAGTCGGATCTGAGTCTGCAGCGCTGCGCTAATGCTTTCGCATTCTCCCAATGTAGTGTTTGCAGTGACCTCTGAGTCCTTCCTCCGCGCAGCTAGCCACTGCGTGAAATAAACATTGTATAGACTGAGCCGCGCGTCGTTCAGACCGACGATGCGCGCAAGACCACGTACGATGAGACGCATACTCATCCACCTTTTATTCCGAAGCGGTTTAGTGCCAGCGAACACACCAACAAATTTTAAAGTGAGAAACAGCCCACAGGCAGAAAACAAACTCAAACCGCCGCGAGTTCATCGACGATGCAACCCGAAAAGCCCCGTTTCCGAATCGATACTCTGCGCGTGAGCTCCGTGGAACGCGTAGAACAGCGACGGCCTTGCTCCTTTCCCTTCTTCCTCCTCCTTTCCTCCACCTTTGAAATAAGAAACTCCTGCACACGTCTAAAATACAAGTTGAGAGGGAGGAAGTGTGCCCTCCGCAGAAAGAAGCTAGCCCTGGCTCAGATACGAGGGACGAGGAGATGCGGACACGTGGCGCGGCTCCACACCATGCACTCGGCGTGGAAGAGAGAAGGCGGATGCTGCCGGAGAACCTGGAGTTCCGGAACCGGACCGCAGGCCCGGCCGAATCTGGGTCAGCGCCGGCGGCGACCTCGAGTGCCGGGCACGGGGTCGTCGCAGCTTTCCATTTCCTCCCACCCTGCGCGCGGCATCCGTAGCCGGTCGCCGCACGCTCTGGAGATGATGCCACAACACGCTCCGCAACGGTTCGAAAAAAGACGCATGCAGCTCGAAGGTTCAACCAAAAGATCTCAGAAAAGATAACCGCCGCAATGACTGGGGCGGAAAGAAAGACGCACCACTTTTATGATTAAAACAACAGTAATAATGAACGCGGCGCATATATCAGGCGGAAGGCGGTACATGTGGGCCTGCACAGTTCAGATGTCGGCACGAACCGCGCATCCGAGTGAAACGAAAGACGGCAGCGGACGACATGTGCAGCCACTAAGCGAAACGCAGCGAAGCGGCGCCGAAAAGAGCGCGTGATTATGCGCAACCGCGCAGTCCCGAGAGCGCAGAGGTGGCACCTCCCGCACATTTCGTATGATCCCGCGTCAGCGATCGCGGATACTGAAACCGCAAAGCTGAGTAGGTTTCTCACGCTAAGTCCGGCAATTTGCCCGGAGTAATCTTTTTCTGAATAAAATCTACACTCTGCCATTTTCACATCATGACTGAGCGTCACTGCCAAGAAAGTTGAAGGCAGGATTATATGCATGCCGCACATAATCACTCCCGAAACTTTATGGGGTTTAACGTCCCAAACTGACTCAGGCTATGAGCGACGCGGTATGGTATGGTATGGTATTTCACTGCATATGAGAGATATTTAGCATACCGCGATCCGCCACCGTGACTCTCTACCGCACGTGGGCGGGGGCACACAAGCTGATTGGTTCCGATGCGACAGGTCTCTGTGCCGACATCCAGTATGTGGCGCCATTTATTGACATCAAAGTGATCTGGGCATGCGCAGTTGAACACGCGGTGGCGGATCACGCTAGCGGATCGCAGATCATCTCATGGCATACTGCGCACCCAATCCTTGAAAAAAAAAAAGAAGAAAAAAAAAAAAAAAAAAGGCAGTGACTTAACTCGGCTATGTCAGGATATACGTAGCGTTAGCTAATGTTCAGCTGGTTATTCTTAGCTTTCCCAGTACGTTTAGCCTTCTTATGTTCGTTCACTCCTCTGGAATGAGCAGACCAGCGTGCCGTGTGACGTCACTACTCCTCGTGCATGCGCAGCACGGCTCTGCAGGAGCCACGCGAAACTGCTCAACCTCGGCCAGTGTAGCTAACGCAACAAAACCAAACATGGTTAAGAATGGAAGGTGGCAAACGGGCCCTCGAGTGATCGATCAGGACTTCACCTGCCATTTCCTTCCCTAGCGCATTGTTTCTCGAGGCCACGCAGCTGGCCCACGCATCATCACCCGGGGCGCGACGAAGCCTCGTCCGTTGTGACGAGCATTCTACAGACGAGAGACGAACCCTAAAGCCAACGTATTAAAGAACACTTAGCCTCGGCACGTATTGGGAAAGCGGCACGCATTGTGAAAGCGGACACCATGCCTTCAAAAGCGCTGCGAAGTCGCGACTCCTATCCCGGATACGCCCAAGCAGACAGGTGCGCAATCGTGCTTTTGTTTCGGAAGCCGCGGTGTGCAGATGAATGCTTCAGAGCGAGGGATCCGCGTACCCTCGCACCATGCAGTGGCAGGGTTCAGAAGGCTTCTCTCAAGTAACAGCACCGAGTGACCGGTCACAGCAACGGATGACAAAACCGGGTCAATCGCACAAGGTAACGTAAAATGAACCATTAAATAGCCTGGCGGCATTCCCGACCTTCAAAAGGGGGACAAAAAAAAAAATAAGGAAGGAAGGAAAGAAAAGTCCTTAACTTCAGAGCGTATATATAGAGCACAAAACCGCGATCAGGCGAAGATGGCAGACAGCACTTGCCGTAAAAAAAATAAATAAAAAATAAAAAATAAATAAAAAATGGTAGGCAGCGAAACAAGGAATACACACCTAATCTTATAATTCTCGGTACTACATAAGTGCTGCGTCCGAGAAAGACGCCGTGAAAGAAATGAAAAGCGAAGAGAAAAATAAAAAAAGACACCCGGTCCCGCACACGGCTTAGCCGCATATATGTATTACGTGCCGCGTTGTTAAGGGCCTGTCACACTAGCGCGACACGACACCGACACAGACCCGACAACGACACCGACAGTCGGCGAACTCGTCGGCCGACCGTGTCTGCGGCCGACCAAGCTGTCACACTAGGCCGACGACGACACCAACACGACCGAAAACCAAATGTCTTCCCAGTGTGACAGGCTTTGAGGCCGGGGACACCGACAAAACCAGTCTGCCGACTGTCGGTGGCCGAGTCTTCGAGAGATCGGCCGCCGAGCAAAAACTTTCTCGAAACGCAAAACCGACTAGTACACCACGTCGACAGCGAATACCTTTCAGCACTAATATACGTAAAAAAGTAGAGTCAATGCATAATCCCTGACCGAAACGCGAGCGTGAGCCGCCAAAATACTCAAGGCCGCCGAATGCGTGTGGAATATCAACGGCAGCGTTTTCTTTTCGGGGCGAGTGAATTCGGGGCGCATAGATTTGTGGCGCTCGTCGGGACCGTGAGCAATCTTTCCGCTTTTCCGAACTGCACAGAATAGTGCAAAATGAACATAGCACGTGACAAAGAAATGATGAAAAGAAGCGATTATTTTCCTGAAGCCAGCAGAGATGCCGATCCTCCTGCGCACTTCGATCATTGTGTTTAACGTCTAGCCGCTGCGTCGCTACTTCGCAACCCAATTTCAACGCTATTTTACGCATCACGCAATAATTTTTTGTTGCATAATTCAATGTGTTTCAAGAATTGTGTGCGCAAAAAGCGCAGAACTTGCGTTTAAACTTTACAACAGAACCAACAGCAGTCGTGGTCCCGCGGCCGGCCCTGTGAAATCCGCCTAAGGTTTTAGAAAATCTGCCGAAAGTTTTACCTGCTACTGTGGCATGATTCAAACTATCTGCAGTTTACTCTCAGCAAGCTGGACAGTCAGTTAAGCGGTAAACGCTCCTGCTACCTTTGCAGCTTTCACACTGCAAGACAGCGTATTAGCTAGAACCATATCCCAACCTCTGAAAGTGCCGGTTACGCCTAACTTTTGTGGTGCAGTGGTTAGCGCAGCTGGCTATCAAACAGGAGGTCGTGAGTTCGATCCCAAGGGTAGCGTTTTTTTTTTTTTTTTTTTTTTTTTTAGCTTTGAATATACACTGTCTCTTATTCGCCGTGGACAGCTTTTGTTTTTCAAACACTGACGTCGTTCTGATCCGGCAACCAGAGCCGTAAATTACAGGGCACTATTCAGTCTCGGCCCATAATCACGACTGTTGAGGCGCATGTTTTGGTATGGTCGAATATATGAAATGGAATTAAAATTAAGCGTTCCTTAAGTAGTTACGAGAATAAACCATGAAAAATAAAATAGGGAGTAGCTATACAAAAAGGAGAATTTCGCATTGTAAAAAAAAAAATAAAAGGATTAAGAAAATGAACGTATAATGACACGAGAAGAGAGTGAGAATGAGTGGGCCTGGTCGGTGGGGAGGTTTCCCACGTTGTCTGGCTAGTGTGACATAGGAGTTGGGCGACCGTCGGCCGACAGCCGTCTTGCGAGCGACGCGCCGCCGACACCGACTGTCGGCCGACTGTTTCCGTCGGCGCAGTGTGACATAGACGCAGACATCAGGAAGACGCGCTGTTGGCAGACCAAATCGGCGTCATGTCGTGCTAGTGTGACAGGCCCTTAAAGCACGACCAGCGCGGCCGAGACCGACGCGACACTCACGACAAGGGTCACGAAATGGGACACTCTCCTAGAGAGCGAAAGGTTTCGAGCCTCTTCGGAGCGGGCCGAAGCAGAGTTGGCGACATAGCGGCGAGAGAGAAGATGACTGTGGGGTTGTGGGGTGTTGCTGCAATGGATAGGCATGCAAGCGTGCCAGCCCGCCAAATGCAGGGAAAGACGACAGCTGAGACACGCGCCAGTTTCTTTTCTTTTTCGCGCAAAGCAGGCGTGAAAAGAGCGCGCACGCATAGCACTCCCGGGAAAGGGGGCCGCAGCGGGCGCTAAAAAGCAACGCGGTGCAGCGACGCGCGCAAATGCTCTGCGCGTATCCTCTATCTGCTCGGCCGAATGGGGGTTTGAGCGGCGAAACCGAGGAGGAGAAAATAAACCGAGAGAAAGCGAAACAGGCCGAGCGAGAAGCGCCTACGCGTATTATCGGGGACAAAAGTCTGTGGACGACGCAAACTGCAACCAAAACGCACTACTTTCGTATCTACCACATTGTCTCGGACCACGCTTGTCGATGTGAAAGTTGGGGTTTAGTTCTTTCATGTGTGCTAGAGAAATAAGGTGATAATTAGTTTATATCGTGCTTCTAGTCCAAAATCCCCAGACGTGCGGTCCAGAGACTTTTGTCCCCGATGGTACCTGGCCGAGGAAGCGCATACCATTCTCATGGAAGCCTATATATGCCTGTCTTAACTGTCATGCTGTTCTAGCTCCCACAGTTAAGTGGCGACAGCTAAAAAATGACGCTTCGCGCATAGCGACAAGGAATGGTCTCCCCCAGAAATTGTTTAGTAAGGCAAAACATTATGTCCTGGCACCCAGTGTATATGGAATCAATGTGCGCCTCTCTCCCTTTCTTTTATTGCGGTATAGTGATCGCTCGCGTACTACCAAAAAAGGAATACTCCAGCATGGTGCCAAGCGGTAACCCACGGCTAGAGGTGTTGACCCTACCGCCCCATGGCTGTGCTGTTGTTGTTGTTGTGGCTGTGGCTGTAGGAAGAAGGAAAAGAAAATGCAAGGGCCTGCTACTGGCTCTGTAGCTGAGCCACCTCCGCTGCCTCGTGCAGAAAAAAAAATAGAGAAGAAAGAAAAGGAAGAGGGAGAGAAAGACGCGCGCCGCAACAACAGCCGTCGTCCACCACCGAAGCGGTGGCGGGTGCAATGACGGCCTACAACAGATAAAAATTCGGTGGCAGGCTAGCCTCCGCAGCAAGCGGCGCTGACCTGCCTGCCCCAGCCCCATCAGGGGAGTTTTAGGTTCAATGGCTAGGGCACGAATCCGCGCGCGCGCGCGCAAGGCCACCGTTTTGCTTCCGAGAGCGATATTTTACGGAATGAAAGCAATCTCGACAACCGCATTTCGGAGGGGTCAGGGTATGAGTGATTCTTGCGTGCACCGATATTTAAATGCATACACTTTGAAGAACCCCGGCAGTTGAAATTAATCTGTACGACCCCGCGGGCCGACAATGGCGTAGTGTTGACGCTTTTCACCTAACGCGGTGGTGCAGAGGTTAAGATGCCCGACTACTGTGCCGAAGTACCAGGGTTCGATCCCTACCGCCGGCGGATGCGTTTCGATGGAGGCGAAACGAAGAGGTGTCCGTGTGCTGTGCGATGTCAGCGCTCGTTAACGATACCCAGGTGGTTGAAATTACTCCGTAGCCGCCCTCCACTGCAGCTCCTCTTTCTTTCTTTCTTTCTTTCTTTCTTTCTTTCTTTCTTTCTTTCTTTCTTTCTTTCTTTCTTTCTTTCTTTCTTTCCGCTTTAAAACCCACCTTCCTCCCTTCCCTTACGTCGATGGATGGGAAAACATTTATTTCATCGGCTTTAAGAGGTTCAGTTTGATTGCTGGCCGCGCGAGATGGCCGCCAGTTGCGTCCTGTCGGCGCTCTCTTCGGCCCACGTCGAAGTTCAGGTGTCCACAGAGACAAGTGTGAGAAATATTGCGCATTTCCCTTCCTGCGAACCAATTATTGTTATTAACCATTCTGCAATTCATCGCTGGTCGACAAACGCGGCCGTACCGGCAATCTATATTTTCAAAGTGATCCTGGGAAATATCAGTCAGCTTTGCCATCAAACAACTCTATTGACACGAAAAAGTATACAAGACAGAGAATATAAAGACAACGCGACAGAACAAAATGAACGGGACCAGTCTCTACTACATATATCCCTCAATGTCTGCTATCAATAACAGGACGCCGATTTCATGTGTCCTTCGATGCGTGACAGTGAAGCACAGAGATAAAAGTGACACTAGTTCTTTTATGACCCTGTATATTTGTAAATGTGTCTGAAGTACGGTGCCTGCCTGCCGTCAAGTTGGAAGGCGGAAGGGGGGAAGGGTGAATGCAGGGTACTGTGAAGCGCCCACCATTTAAGCCTTGTTGTTGACAAAGCGAAATAGGGAAAAAAGAGAAGCACTGAAAACAAGCCTTCATGGGAATATCAAGGAAAGGCCACGAGAGGCGACGAGTGTGCTGAATGCGCAGCATACGGCAAGGGCTACACAGAATGGACGCTCCGGTGCGAGCGGCCTCCATGTACCACAGGCCGCCCGTATATGTAGGTACAGTATATGTAGTGCTACGGCTCCAAGGATGGAGACGGTGAGATCAGGGGGCCGCCAGTTGTCCTATAGCACACACGCGTGCAAGCGGCGTGCCCTGCGCGTGCGGCCAGCTGTGTCATTGGACGGACCGGTGCGAGCTAGGTCGCCCTTGAGGGAGGACCCGCCGCCCGCGGACAAAAAACAAAGCACGAGGAATAGATGCGCAAACGGAGCAAGGAAAAAAAAAATAATAAGCGACAGAAAAGGTGAACACGGACCTCACGCGCGCCGACGGACGGCGGCGTGACATCGAAAATGAGCGGCCGCGCTCCGGGGTCGATACTTCGAGGCCAGACACGACGCAGCGTACACATATCTCGGAAATGCAGGAGGACGCGGGCGCCTCGAGGTCCGCTGTCGACGCGGCACCGTCCACGAGGCTGGAGACGTCGAAAGCGACTCTGCGTCGCGTGAAAATCACAGAAGCAGAAAACCACAAACTAATAAATGTTCCTCTTCAAATCAGCGCGAAGTTGTTGCACGGGCCTGCTACAGGCACCTCCGCTGCCTCGTGCAGAAAGAAGATTTATTTATGTATAGGAAGGGAAAGGCGCGGTAACTGTCTCAATTGTTTTTCTGTGGACACCGCAACCGTGCCGTAAGGGAAGGGAGGAAGATGGGAGTGAAAATGGAAAGAGAGAAAGAGGAGCCGTAGTGGAGGGCTACGGGGTAATTTCGACCACCTGGGGATCTTTAACGTGCGCTGACATCGCACAGCACACGACGCCTCTTCGTTTCGCCTCCATCGAAACGCAGCCGCCGAGGTCGGGTTCGAACCCGGGTACTCCGGCACAGTAGTCGGGCGTCTTAGAGACAGAAGAGAAAAATAGAGAAGGGAGGAAAGGAAGAGGGAGAGAAAGACGCGCGCCGCAACAGCCGTCGTCCACCCCCGAAGCGGTGGCGGGTGCAATGACGGCCTACAACAGACAAAAATTCGGCGGCAGGCCAGCCCCCGCCGCAAGCGGCGGCGACTTACCTGTCCCAGCCCCATCAGGGGAGTCTGGATGTCATTCATACTTACCCGAATGACACGCCGCTAGAACAATGATTTCACCTCGTTTCGAAAATATTCCAGAGAAATATGACTGACTGGATGAACGGTTCCTTCGAGAAGAACGATAACTTCCTGAGGGGCAGTGCATATGTTAGTCATCACGATCACAAGACGCTCCGAAATAGCGTGACTCTGTGGTTAACTGCACAGCCGCTGTCTACGGTTGTTTCGTGGGTTTAGAAGATACTATACTGTCATAAAGTAACAATCAGTAAACGGAAACACTCCCACATAGATTCCTATATGGCCGGCTTTTTGTTAAGTAGGCGGGCGAAGCGCAATAGTGTACAGCAGAAAGATCCGCTGTCAAATCCGGGAGGCCAAGTATATGCAACATATCATATGCACGCGGAGGCATGGAACGCAAAGTGCGCCAAGCTCGGCCGCGACCCGAGTGTCCCCTCTTGTTGGTTGTGTCTTGTTGGCACGCTGTCATCATCTCCCCACTGTCTTTTATCAAGCCATGACGTGGTCGAACTAACTGCCCGAACTCCAGCGAAGCTACGCGTATATTCTCTCGAACGTCCGATTTCTGCGCAATGTGGAAGAAATTAAAGCACCACGCTTACGTCGCATAGGCACGGCTCGCTACTACCTTTTATTTATAGCCGCATTGTGCTAGCGTAGTAATCGGTTACCGACGCGGAGTTTCACGCGCAATCTTCGCCGCGGCGCGGCCTCCGCGGAGGACGCCATGCTGGAAACAATCGCTGCTTCTTGCTGCCTAAACAAACGCGATGACGTTCACCGTTGTATCCGCTTCCCCGTGCACGACCGAAAGTCGCTAGCAGCTCAATGACGGCGCCGAAGGCGAGCTGTGACTTTAGCGCGAAGGCGATCCCAGCGCAGCCAGTATCTCGCGGCAATTAATTATACAGCACAGAACCGTGCTGTAGATATTATATGCCTTCGTGGAGTCCTTAAGATCCAACTTACATCATGCGGCTACATATTAAGGCGAAAGGCTTTAATGTCTCATCGTTGTCAGCAGGAGCTGTCGGCAGATGGTGTCACACTTTCGAGGGAGATAGTTAAAAATAAATAAATAGACCTTTGGATCCCCAGCCGAGCGCTTTACCAACTGCGCCATGCCCCGGATCGTGAAACGTTCATCATATCTCCCCTCGTCTACCGTGAGGATAGCGGGATTCAGCGAGTGACAGATACTGCATGCGCCTTTAATTTCCCGCAATCTAATTATAGAACGCCGGTGAACACTGATGTGTTTAATGGAATGCATGGTTGTGTTTGACAAGGGGCGCGCCATGCACCGTCACGACAGGTCATGATGTCACCAGGCGATTCATGCATATACGAACTGACCCCGCCGGGCGTCCGATGCACCTTTCATTTGGTGGTTCCTCGAACGTCACACCACACAGCAAACAGAAGCAGACCCAGATGTGTAGGAGGCATTAGTACAGTAGACATCAGCTGCATTTCAAATTGATTAACAGGATAGAAAATGCGCAATATCTGTACCACGCCGTAAAGGAAGGGAGGAATGTGGGAGTGAAAGAAGAGGGGGGGATAGAGGTGTTGTAGTGGAGGACTACGATCCACCGCATTTCGCCTCATAGCACTTTAGTGGTCCAAAGTGCGCTCTAGAATTGTTTGTGGCATTCCGAAAGCGTATGCATTTCGCTTGGCTCTGTTCATTTCATGCGAAATTGGCGCATCATAGCCATAATTGCGTTTGCGCCATAAAACTCCATATAACTATTTCATGTGAAATCTAACTACTGTACATCGCAATTTTTCTTTTCATTTATCTCGCTGTTCTTAGTTCTGATATGTTTTTTTATTGTTATTTAACTTTGATCCCCCTCTTATTTAATGGCCTCCCGTTCTTCAAAGGAACAAAAACAATGAAATAATTTATTTGACCAAAGTCATTCCCATTTCGAGTTTTTATCGATTCGCTCTCGCCGTATACCATCTGATCTGCCGGCTGTCCTGGTTAGTTCAGTCGCTAGAGTGTCTTGTCTCCGGCAGGGGGTGCACCGCGTTCGAACCCCGGACCAGAATGACTGTTCATTCAATTATGAAGTATTCGAGAAAGCTGGCTGTACTGTGAAATCATGTCTGCAACGCTACACTTCCGAAACACCTGCGTCCATCCTAGATGTTTTTTTTTTTCTTTTTTTTTTCCCCACAGGTATCGCATACTGTCTACCACTTTTCATGTGCCAAACTGCATAGCAGCGTGAAATACAATAGACCAAGAATGAGTTCTGCGTTCGTGCGGCCTCTAACTCCATACAGCCTGCAGGCCATGAAACGAGCAAAGCTTCCTCCCAGGCCAGATGGCTTCGATCGCTGAGATCCAACAGCGCAGATTTGTTCCGACACGTGGGAGGCAATGACAGCGCCCGTCCTGTTGTATGAAAGATACGCACCGAAAAATGCGTTGCACTTGACGTTTCGCTAACTTAAATTAAACTGCTCGAATATACTAATTCTAATCATGCTGATCGTGAGAAGCAAGTACTCGGCACGCTTACAAAACCGTGCCAAATCTCAACACTGCGTAAAACATTGCAGAAAATAATAATAATAACAACAAAATATCCCAGTCATTTTGAACCGCTCTGCAACATCAACTAATGTATTCAACTAAAGTTGAATGCATTAGTTGTTACTCAATATGTAACGATGAGGATCAGCTACACCTGAAGGAATAAATAAAAACACTACCGTTTTCAGCTGAAACTGCAAGTAAGTTCCTTACTCAGTCAGGGGCACACCTAAAGGAAACCGCCAATGAGAGAGGCAATAAAGTTATTTTTCCTTCGAAGCTCAGCGAAAGAAGTACGACATCCCGAGATTTGCTACAAGGAACCTCGGTATATAGACCAGGAGAGGCGCTCGCATAACGATTTGCCTAGCCGACATGATCCCACGCAGCCTGCGGATCGAGACATGTCGCCGCGCGTTCTGCCCCGCCCAGCGAAGCGCACTCGTTCGGGCGGCGTGCATGCGACCGAAAAACACGAGGAAGAACGAGAAGCAGGCCGTAGGGTGCAGCATCTCCTCCTAGAGCCGACTGGTGACGCCGGACCGCCCAGCCCAGACGGGCCTGGAAAGGCGTAACACGACAGCTCCCTCACGTTCCACGTATCGTTACACATACGCAATACTTGGCAGCCCTCCAAGGAGCTAAAATGGTCTCCGATGCACGCGCGTGTGCGTGCGTGCGTGCGTCCACATGGCATTACAGCATGACGCAAACGTCAACATGTCGGCGACAGCGCGTGCGGGCTTAGATAATGGAGCGCTGCCCATCGTGCAAGTTATAGACGAGGAAAATAGGGGCGGAATAATAATAATGTTGCGAAACGAGACCCCTGGTGACGAGCAGTGCGCGGCGAAGAAGACAGTGATCGCGGCTAATAGGAAGAGCGCATCGAAAACAGCCGGAATGGTTGGCGGCGCCCCATCAGAACGGCGCGCCAGTTCACAAACAGCAGCGGTGGGTTAGTCGAGATACGTGCTCGGGGTTAACTGGTCTGCATCGATCAGTCTCGGTGTCGTCCGACGAATCCTTTATTCGTTTGATCACGAAATGTAGAGCATTCATGTACTTACACAGAACGGGAGAAAAGAAAAAAAGAAAGCTGCTGTTAACTCTTCTAAGTTCTAAACTATAGTTACAGAGCGAACGCTCCGTTATTCCAGTTAAAATTGTAGAGGTTCAACTATCATTGAACCAAGTCAAGAGTGTAAGCTATCGGGCGCTGTAGCTTCGATCTTGGCTCGCTTCCGCGCTTGTTCTGGGCAACGGGCTAGAAAATTAACGTTGGACTATCCTCCGTCGAAGCGGTGGCAGAAGTCGTCGCCAACGCAGCAGCGAGTCACGTGGTTAGTCACATGGCCACAGCTGGCGAATCAGGATGGGGTTCGGCGCAGCGGTAGCAGCTGTGGTGCGTCGATTGGTATGACGTCACGACAAACCTCCGGCGCTCCTCCGGCTTGAAGGTCAAATAATCACCGTCGTTGACCTCAGCGAAACCCGGCACAGTGGATGTTGTAGCTCCGAAAAAGTGCATGTGGGAGTAGCGGGGGTATAGGAAGTGTGGTGGAAGGTAGAAAGGACCACGGGACAGGTTATGTGCACCTAATAAATGTAATGAGTCAGACCCCAAGGATTTTGCAATTGTAAATTGTGTTGTGCACAAGCGACGCGTGGCCTATGAAGGACGTCGCAGTGGAGACGCCCGGATTCGTTTAGCGCACCCAGGATTCTTTAACGTGAGAAGCTGGGCTAGTTGGTGTACCTATTCATGGTAAATGATCGCGGGTGCCAAGTCCCCTTCACTTTCGGGTGTCAAGTTCCCCTTCCCATCTGACAATGGTAGCTTATTGACGTTTGCCTCAAGTGCAGAACATGAAACCGAAAACAGCGCTGCTAATGTCATCGGCGGAGTTAGCCTCGTGGCGATGAAGAATTTGCTTTCCGTCCTCGCTGAATGGTTCGAGAAACGAAGAACAAGTGAAAGGCAACTACTTTCATCGAAGGGTGTCTCCTAGTCTCCATCCGTCCGAATATCACAGCGGTTCAGAATGGCAAGCTGCTGCGAGTGAGTTGGTGCGTATTCTTAACGCAAAAGAGAGATCGAAATCTTGGTGTGGGCTAGTCGGTGGTTCATCATAAGTGAAGTAGAAGCAGCGCAAATAACAACAGAAAAGCAACTAAAGGTGTCAATATATTTTTAGCCGCTTAGACTATGGCGAACCCGAACGGATCCGCGTAGAAAATATGGCCAAGTCGACCTCACATGCAAATCAAACATGGATGAAATTTTCTCTTCCTGACATCAAAGTATTCGCAGGAAGAACGTGCTATGGGTATACGATTCATTCGGATGCAGCGACCGAAGTGACGCACAGGAGAGCGAGTCGGTTTCAACAGCTCGAAGTCTACGACCGTTTCAAGAATGCAGTGAGAACAACGTCCCTGAAGGACACCTGGTTCTCCCATTGACGCCGGCAGCCAAACATGAACGGGATATCGCACGCGTAGCAGGCGCAGTGACACATTCACTGAAGGTCACGTTAGCGCTGGCCCGCTACCTGGATTTCGTCGAAAGACCATCCGCATGTTTCTCCCACTTTTACGCGCACACAAAAACGCTTCGGGGCCAGTGATGCAGCAAAAGGCCTGCTGCCCAGCTTCCCTCAAACCGCATCCTTTGTCTCTTTCCCCAGTGTCTTGTGCACTAAGTTGACGTAACCGACCCAATCAATGCTGCAAGTAATGCGAAATACACATCACCACTTCCTTGCTCCTTCACTGCCTTTAACGCACACTGGATGCGGTTGATGACGAGAGAAAGAAAGAAAGAAAGAAAGAAAGAAAGAAAGAAAGAAAGAAAGAAAGAAAGAAAGAAAGAAAGAGAAAGAAAGAAAGAAAGAAAGAAAGAAAGAAAGAAAGAAAGAAAGAAAGAAAGAAAGCCGCGGCAATCACCGTCCGGTCTATTCCAGTCATGGGTCTTCAGGTAACAGAGCAAGAACACACAACAGCGCTCGTTGTGTGATCTTGCTCTTGTGACCCGCACATGTGTTTTTTGCGCTGTTATTTGAAGATGATTAACCAACAAGCCCAAGCTACTGTTCAGTCTTTGGTGCCGCATGCCGGTGACTGTAATCACAAAGTAAAAAGGAAGTGGCAGCCACAGACACGAGCCTCTCTCTCCTTTCATGCATCCAAAAGTAAAACGGAATCCACTTTCACTCCCATCTTCCCCCCTTCGTTTACGGCGCGGTTCAGATGTCCACGGAAACAAGCGTGACAGATGGGGCGTCTCTTTTTTTCCTGTGAACCAATTATTATTATTAACAGCGCCGTTCCACGCAACAGGCGCGCGAATAGAGTAAACGCGGTTGCGGCCGCACAGTGCGGCACCGAGAGCGGGGAAGCCATTGCTCACTCCTGGCACGTTGGTTCAGAGTGGCGACCGACTGGGCGTGCTCTCCCATCGCGATAGCGGTCGTCGCCCTCGACGAGGCGAACGCATTGCTCCCATGAACCGAGAGAACCCAGGGTCACAGGAGACACTGCATGAACACGACATCACCGCGGCCACTGTTCCTTCGATCCGCTGGCATTTCTCTCCGGCTGCCAGAAGTCAAACCTGGCAGTGCAGCCACCGCCCGACTGTAGTACACGATGAGCAGTGCGTTATATTATGTCGTTGATATGACACAGTTCGCAGTTCGGGACTCGGTGCGAAAACACCGACGTTGCTTAATGAGGCATCTACGCCAGGGACGACTCTGAGGAAGAAACCCCGTTTCACGCTGAGGGTCACCGACGTACACACCGACGACCGTGAAGTTGAAGTACTGACAGGAAAAAAGCAGGGAGCAAAACACGGAAATTTGTATAATAAGCACTCCAGGGAGCGGCTAGAGCCCACGAAATACTCTCACACGCATTACCAGTTAGTGATCTTCGATGAAGCGAGTGCGGTCAGCGGATAGCGAACAGTCACCCTAACCTCTCTCGTTAGGGTGACTGTTACCGTTACACGACACACACCGTTACACGACACACACGTACTCAGGATTGGTGCTCAAAGTAAGCCCGTCAGGCCAGGCGACCGTCATCTGCTAACAAAGTTAGTGCACCGCACATTTCCACAAGACAGCACGCAAACACGGGCTGCCGCGCACTGCTGCATCCACAACATAAGCTCCCCCCCCCCCCCCCCCCCACCCTTCGTGAGCTGTCACGAGTGTCAAGGTCAGCTGTGGCGATGTGGGCGTCAGCTGCTGGTGTTGTTTTTTATTTTTTTTTTCTCCTTAGCGCCGCAGGGAGAACCACTACGCCACGCATGCCCACCCGGTGTCGGCAACGCCGGCAGTCCGCGACGGCACGCGCTAGCTGCAATCGGTGGCCGTCCGTGGCCCCGATGTCACGCTCGACGCCTGCCACGAACATGCATTTTTCCGCAACCTTTGAACAACAAGATGGGCGCGAACACGCACGTGTCTCCGCTTTTCTCACACCCGCTGTGGCCCTCTCAGTGTTTGCTTCGGACAAGCTGTTCTGTGACTTCCAAGAAAGGCGTCGAGTTTTGCACGGCGTTGTCCCTGCATAGCGAGGCCGTCGAGGTGAGGTATACACGTCACTCCTTTCTTGAGCACGTGCCCACATAGATGGGAGGAGGAGGAGGGATGGCTTCGCCAAGGTACGCACACGTCTATCCAGCGCGAGGGGTCGTGACCTCGGGCACCGTTAGAGCCGCGGGTGACGAGACAATAACTACAGGGAGCTGTCGCCGCCGATGTGGAGGAAACGAAAAGCTAGAATACGCCGCCGAGCTTCGAAAAAGACCTTGGGCGCTGCCGCGCGGCGCCGAGTTAATTGTAAGCTTTAGGCGTGAAAAAAAAAAAAAAAAATAATAAATGCGCGAAGCTCCAACGGAAGTTCTAGCCGGCAGCGATCCTCGGTACGCGCAGAGTCACCGATCGATCGATGCCAAATGGAATGACTGTATTTTAGTGGGATCCTGGGTATGAGAGCCCTCAAGCTCATTCAATCAGAAACAAACAAACAAACAAAAAAACGCGCGACGAAATGCGCGAAGGAGGTATGTAAGTGTCATTTGCGGCTGATATCTTGCGCGTATACGCTTCAAAGATACAACACGACGCCAAGAGTGCGCAATCGCAAGAGCGCCGGCAACCGGTCACACAAAGAAAACAAGAGAACTGGAAATAAAAAAGATCATATACGGAACAAAGACAGAAGCAGAGAAGCTAAGTCAGCTATTCGAGCTCAGCTCGTCCGCTCGCGCGCAAACATGGCTGCGAAGCGCCGAGATCGTGACAAGCGTACGGATTGCGATCGCGACACCAGGAATGGTGGAGGGAGAGGGCTTTTTCACTTGGCCGTAACTGAAAACGGTTGCCGCACATCGCGACTTCCGGCGTTTAGTCAGGGTACAGTGAACAATATTCTAGTTCACTGTAGTCAGGGGGAGAGCCCTTTTGTCTTTAAACCTGGAGCTGCTGCTGAGGCCATGTATATTTATTTGCTCGTTTCACACCCGCACTGAACACTGCTTTGGTGCCCTCGTGTGTCGACCGTTAACGCGATCCGCGGACAGCCTCCCGGCCGCACTGCCACCGACGACCGCGGGCCCCAACGGCTGCACACGGCGATAACAGGCGCCGACCACCAGGCGTTCATCGCCGAGGAAGTCATTAAGGCTGCTCGGTTAGGGCAGCCAGTAGCCGTGAATGGCGCGTGCTGATTGCCCCGGCCTCGACGACACTATACACACACTCCGCTTGTTCGCTGCGACGCCCTTCCACATTTTGTTTTTCTTCTTCTTCTCAGTCTCCGCTGTACCTCTGTTTGAATTCAGGCTCCTATCGCAAGTGCATCCGCTCCGCGTGGACTTGTCTGAGGCGGTCAACGTCAAGGAGAGGAGAGCCATTAGTAAAGACTCGTTTAGCGATCGTGGTTCTCGGCAGCGCGATAAGGCCGGCTCCTCGGAACGTGTCCGCACGCCCGTGAGCAGCGAGAAGTCGCGATTTGGTGGTGCGACACTCCAATGAGCAGATAGACGGCCATTGGATGGGTGATTGACCCGTGCTTGATCAAGAAGCGGTACATCACCGGTGGCACCATAAAAGCACAGTGCTGCTGAGTAGTGGATAACACACGGTGACTGTGCAAAAGCCACCTGGCACGCATTGCGACACTGCGCTTTTTTTTACGCGCGCTCGCCCTGACGCTTTGACGGATCTTAAAGGCAAACGGACATTTATGAAAGCGGACAACATCCAGGTACCGGGATTTTAGTCACCCGCTCTCAAGCCGACGCGTCGCTTTGAGGTACAGCGAGGATCCCTACCACGTCTGGCAGCTCCAAAGCGGGGGGATTGTGGATATTGTGGGGATTGTGGATTGTGGCATTTCCGTTTCGAGGAGATTATATGGTCGCTAAGGGTCCAGATCGAGGCGCACTGCTGGATGTTGGACTCGGAAGCAAACCACCTGGGATGCACACTTTTGCACGGGGCTGTACGCGTATATATGCCCTTCTCGTGGATCGGGCGCTGACGTTTAACGTGCAGGGATTTTTTAGGTGCTCCCGTTTCCGTCCACGCAATGAAACGCACGGTGAAGCTGTCACTGACGTCACAGAGATGCGTCCCGGCCACGCTTTGGGCCAACGGACAATTACTACCTCCTTGCTGCGAACAAAGGAACGTTAGTTTTTTTTCTAGCACACTCCGCCACTCTCCTCGTGAGTCGGTACAAGCAACGGTCCCCCCGAGTGTTGTCACTGGACTCGAACAAGTCCGCACGCAACACCCAACGACATGCGCTCCTGTCTGGCCGTTACTAACGCGTTCCTTTTGTATTTTGTTCGTATTTCCTTCGCGGCAGGAAGCCAGAGGGCAACAACACAGCGACGAGGGCACACGCAAGCGTCCCCTTTGTTCCAGACGACTCGGAGCGATTAAAAAACCGCCATGCCCCGGAGGCAACAACTGCCGGCGCAGTCAAGCGGCACGCGACCGGCCGCGAAATATTTCGGTTGCCGTCGCCACCACGCCCCTTGTCGGAGAGGTGAGGAGCGGCTGGGTGACCGCATGACCAGTCACTCGTGCCGCGCAAAACAACGCTCCAAGGAAAACGAAATGAAAAGCGGTGGAGGAGAGAGAAAATGAGGGAAAACTGCGAGTACAGAGGGTGTTGGTACAGCCCGGAACGCGACTGCACGCGCAGGGCGCGGCGCGTTTGTTTCCGCGAACGCCTGCCCAATTAAGTCGCCCATCAGAACATTTTACCTTTTCAAAGCTCTCTTCTGAGAGGGTTGGTTGCTCAGTAGCCTCACAAAATAAATTCAATTTCACCGAATCTAACTTGAGAGTTAGAATATTTTACCTTGCCAAAGCTCTCTTCTGAGAGGATTGGTTGCCCAATAGCCTCCTCCCCCCCCCCCCCCCCAAAAAAAAAAAAAAAAAAAAAAACAAGACGAATTTAGCTTGGGAGTTAATTATACGCAGGTGGTCGAAAATAATGTAGCCCTCCCTTATGGCACCTCTTTATCTCATTTCGCTTTCACTCCCACCTTCCTCCCTTCCCTTACAAGTTACAACGTGCACTTGTTCAGATGTCCACGGAGAAGTGTAAGGTACTCCATATAAACCAATTTACATTATTTTTTTTAGTGAAAAACTTGCTCTGAATATCCTTGTGTTTTCTGAATGTTGTTATTCGCTTACTCATTACAATTTACCCTAATGCATGGCAAACAAACCTCTAGTAGCGCTGGACCGTGCACCACGAAACAAGACTTTCCGGTGTGCGTGTGCCGATTGCCTATACACCGTATCTGTCAATGCGGAAGGTAGAAAATAATCGATATGCGTTCAAAATTAGTAGGCGCATTTATCCATTTTTCTTCGGAACGTCCATTTTCCAGACAGCGACGACTCCTTAAAGAACACCAAACGCTCCGGGACTGTGCCCAACACAATTATAATCCTGCAACCGCACGCCAAGCGCTACCTCGGTATACAGTGAGGGAGGGCACGCTTTCGACATCTGCATACCTAATTTGCTATAGTGTATACGCGCACACGCTCTAGCGAATCTCCCGAAACATGGAAATGTCCTTTCTCACTCCTGTCCTACATCGTCAATAACTTTCCCCAACACTGCACAGCCGACCGAAACATGCCGCCAGCGCAGTTCGCGTATCTGGCGTGCGGCTGCACGACAACACGACCAAATCGGTTGGGCAACTTGGAAGAGCCTGCGCAACGACGATGTCTGCGTCATTCAGAGTGTGTCGTCACAACAACAGAACGCCACGCGACTTTCCGGCCGCTTGGTACTAACGAGACGCACACGCAGAACCGCCAAACACACCAAAGTCCTTTCCTGTTTGTCGATGCCGCAAGGCTGCGGTAGGCGCCCTCCGGAAGCGACATCGAAGCAGTGAACGGCAAGCCTAGATGCCCGTCATGCAACTGTATACACGGCAATCTGTTCGTACGCCAAGATCTGCGTATATGTTACAGCTACAGAGCACAGGTTGACATCACGATGACGAATCGTGGCTCACGTTAGAATCACACTATACATATACTATATATGTATGAATCACGAAAACCTAACTTATTCAGCGACGATCAACAGAACAGTCCGAGGGCCACGTGTGGCGCGTCGAGTTGAGCATACGTATGGTGAGGCTGCCCCAAAATAATAAAGAATATTCCCAGTCAAAAAAAAAAAAAAAAACTGCAGAAATCTCAAAAATACGACAAAATATCCTGTAGTTCTGTCGTAACTATCAGATATTTTTGTAGTTCTGTAGTACTTTTCTGTAGTTCTATAGTTTTTCTGTAGTATATTTCTGTTGTCTGTAGTTCTGTAGCCCTTTTCTGTTGTAACTTCAAAAATTTCTGATGGTACTACAGAATGTTCTGTTGTCACAACAAGTTTCCCGTCAAAAACCGCGCAGAAATTCTGTCGTAACATCAGAAAATTTTCTGTAGTTTTCTCCGACTGGGAAGCTAGCCGACCAAGAGCTTCCGGGCTACGATTAGTTATAGCGGCGGTTTTTCCTCACTCCATCGGTTTGCACGAAATCGACTCCGATCGATTGCAATAACACTCAACACGCACTAAACATAACGGCCACCAAAAGCGCCGAGTCAAAACGTTTATGTGGGTCACGCGAAGTCCTGATCTGAAATGGTTCAAGAATGTCTCACTCATGCACTTACAGACACATCAAGGGATGCGTCACCGCTTCCCGGTCGCATACACCATAGGCGCCCGCTCAAGCATGACGATTCCATTCCGAGATTACGGAAGCGCTGCAACGTGTTTTTCTGCTTCCGGCTGTCCCACACAACGCTTCTCGGCAGTGCACATGCGCCGTACGCACTCGGCGTCCACAGAGCTTCGTTGAATGGGCGTGTTGGCGCTCGGAAGAGAGAACGCTGAACGATGTCACGAATCCAACAGGTTTCCAAAGCAACGGGCTTACGTAAAAAGTTCCCTTCACGCCTCACTTGAGCCCGTTTGCACAAAAAGCGCATGCGCGGTGAGCGCTATTCGAAACGCAAAGCTTCGAACGCCCACATAAAAATCGGAAAGTATCGACCTTACTCAGTTAATGATAAAAATATAGCGCGGGTGATAGCCTATCTTGCACGTGATTGTTGCAGAATGGCACCTAGCATTGTATGTACGTACATGCATGCACGCGTATGTTGACCGACTCCGCGCAGGCCAGTTTTCGCTGGAACACTATATTCCGCGGTGCACATGGTTCCTAATGCGCAACTATATACGATTCGAGCGCAATGTTGTTAGGCAAAGAGAGAGTGAGAGAGAGGGTCATTACTAGGGATGAGTAGGACGAAGAAGCGGGCTAGACCCGCCTATATTATTAAAACCACCTCATCGCCATCCGCCATGTTCTGTTGTCACTGGCTTGCCGCCGCGTAAAAGGACAAGGCTGGCCCGAAGGATCATCACCAAGGTTTCTTACCACGTACGGAGTTCTGTGGAGCGACAATTTCACTCAAAACAAATCTCTCATTCGTGTCTGTATTTTTATTTTACACTCCATGTAACTCGGTCTCACTCCAACGTGTTATACTCGAACAGCTGCTGCGATCGCCTTGGCAAGAGGTCATCTCAGCCGACTGCACTGCTAAGCAGGAAGTAAGCAATGTACATTGTTCGTAATTCGGCACACACGACTCTGTTCCCCCGAATACAACCGCGCTAACAGGTGCGTTCGGGTCACTGACACGGTCCTATGGTTGCACGAACAAACGCTGCTTGCGCTGAGCGCAGTCTCCAGTGTCGGTTCGCGAATACACCGCTCCGATTATGCTCATTGTGTTCATGATTGATTGATTGATTGATTGATTGATTGATTGATTGATTGATTGATTTATAGGAAGGGAAAGGCGCGGTAACTGTCTCACTCGTTTTCTGTGGACACCTCAACCGCGCGTTAGGGAAGGGAGGAAAGTGGGAGTGAAAGTGGAAAGAGAGAAAGGGGATTTTTAACGTGCGCTGACATCGCACAGCACACGGACGCCTCTAAGTTTCGCCTTCATCGAAACGCAGCCGCCGAGGTCGGGTTCGAAACCGGGTACTCCGGCACTGTAGTCGGGCGTCTTACCACTGCACCACCCCGGCGGGGCCTGTGTTCATGGAGAGGCCCCGTCGCGTTGGGCAACACGCGAGAGTCACTGCGAAGCATGAAACTATGCAGTGTCAAGGAGAAGCGAAGTGCCTAACGGGAATGCTGAAAATTAAACACAAAAGCGAAGCAATTAAAGTATGGCAGAGAACAAATCGATGCTCAGAGGTTCGTTATAGCGACGGAGAGTAGCATTGCGCGTTCGAAGCGATTGACTGCCACAAACTTTATTTTCAACCAGAAGAAGCTGATCACCCCCGCCCCCGGCACGTAGGCCTGGGAGACGAGGGCCGCCGCCGCGTTAAGGGCTGGCTGCCATGGGAATAAGCTCCATAGTGTTCAATCTCCTTGAATTAAAAATTTCCCTTTAGATTACTGATGTTTTAATCGGCCGGCAAAGAACGCAGAGATCGACATGCCCACACTTCTCCGAAGAGTAAAGACAGTTAAGAAAAACTATTTCAGGCGTGCGTGAGTTATAGATTTGAGGGAAGACGGGGGGAGCAGACGGAGGAGGTTAGAAGTAATAATTAAGAAAAAAACGCAAATTGAAGCCTCCGCGGTGTTCCATGATTGCGACAAAAAAAAAAAAAAAAAAAAAAAAAAAAGCACGGTACCTCATCGTTTCTCTTACTTGCTTACGCTCGCAAAGGCTTATAAATACCGCTGCCGGGAACGATGACCGTGCCCATTATTTCCTGCACGCGCACGGCACGGGATCCCGATGGAGGAAACCGCCAACGCATTATGTCCGCACTTTCACGTCTCACTCACGCGCACACGTTTGCCGCACGGCTACAGATCGCACAGCACCTACGTAGACCAGCCACTGTATGCGTGTATTTCAAGGCGGTCCACTCATCTTTTCCCCGTGCGTCCCCGCCTGCGCGCTATTAACGTATACTGTACTCCATGCAAAGGCTAAGCAGTACAGCGGCGAACGGGGCGTCATCAAGCGCGCTTTTCCTCCGAGTCCGTACCGTTTTCTGCCAAGGCCCGACCGCCTTTGATTAATTTATATATAGTATTAAAATCCAGTCTGGGCTAAACAACAAAAAAACAGTCCGCATACGGTGAAATGAAGACGTTTTGTATCGTCTTTGCAGCGTCTTTCGGGAAGCATCAAGTCTCATTCCGCGTGTTTTGAGTTTTTCAAGCGAAAACTTCCCTGGCCTAGTCACGCGAGTTTCGCCGTGTGCCACCGAATGACCTTGAAAAGGAAAAGCGATGCCACGTGACTCGCCACAATTGCTGCCGCTACTATGACCGCCGCTCAACAACTGTGACCACGTGACTCTCAATTAGCTTAAAAAAAGGAAAAAGGCGACGCTAATGCCGCCGCCTCGCAGTCTCGTTAAAGCGACCAGTGAGCATATGGTGAGCGATCAGTTTATGACGGACCATCCTGCAAATATCGCGCGGCCAAGCAGGGGGCTGAAACGTCTAACATTTGTAACTACATCTTGATCGTTGATCTTTTTTTGTGGACAGAAAGTCACGTGGTACGGGTGCCGCAACACTATACGCGTTTTCATGGTCATTGCCGAGCGCACTGCGGAGGCGCGCCATTTTCGATTTGCGCCAGAAACGGGCAACTTTGGTTCGGCCACAGGGCAAAGGGTAATCAAGTTTTGGAAATGATAAGAACTGATAGGTTATTACTAATTACCATCTACAAATCTCCGACTACAACTAGGTGCGTATCCGTTATAGTCAAAAAGTTAACTATTATAACTTCGCGAATTAGACACCTTGTTGGCATTATTCACCTGCTTTCAGACTTCCGCCGACACTGGTACTATTATATCACGAAAGTCATCACGTTAAAAAGCCTAAATCTTTAAAAATTAGTGGCCGGTTTCACTGCACATCTCGTCCACCTCACACTTTCATTTTTGTTCGTTTTATCTTCTCACTCTTGCGTCAAATCCATCCGCAGAGGCGCGTTTCACCTCCCTTCGAGCATGCACGCCACATATGCAGCCAGGCCCTCCCTCTCCCTTTGGCGAACCCTTTTCCGCGAGTTCCTTCTCTTCATGCGTGCGCGCCCGGATTGCATAGTGAAGCCACGTCGAACGACTTGAGGTGAGGGACGATATCCGAAAGGATTGGCGACTTCTTTCCTCAGAGCATATGTTCGCAGAGACTGTACCCAAATCGTGACACACGACTATAGCGCCTTAGAAAAGGGATTTCCGTATAGCTGCCGGATTATAGGGATTTCTTTGAAACCGCACCCGAGTTTCTTCTGTTTATTTTTTATTTTTTTTTCCATATTCCCGGAAACGGTCAAAGCACGCCCCGAGACCGCAGTACACGTAAGCGCTCGCACACCTTCTGAGATGCACGACGTTCAGCTATTCGCGGAACGCGCACCTGACGGCGAAGCGAGTGATGGTGAAAACCCGATGCCGACATCAGCGCTCCGCTCAGCTGTATGCGTCCCGTCCGCAAGTGCTTATGCCCTCTTCCGCATACCACCCATATGCACACATAAACGCGAAACTTCGCCAGCCAGCTCGCTCAGCACGTCCATCTCTAGCCGCTCATTCGCGCATCATGCCGACGGTAGCGCCCAGATCATTTGCTCAGCTGCACCCAGCCATATCTGTAAGGAGAAGTAAAAAAAAAAAAAAAAATAATAAAAAAAAAAAAACGGAGCACTCGAGTCACCGGCCGACCGCATATAGCGTTCCAGTATAAAGCGCGCTTATTTTCCTTATTTGTTTGTCTCGCGAAGAGGCAGTACTTGAGAAAACAGGCGCAGTTCTAGCGGCGAATAAGCGTCCAACGGAAAAGTGCGCCCGTTTCTAGAAATCTGCCCAAACCCATATACGCGCACCACGGCGCCCCATTCAATACGAGCGGGGACGTTCAACCTTGGTCGGCGGGCGCGGTGGATTCGATGCGCCGTGCCGATTACACCAGCGTTATATACGGTCAAAAAAAAAAAAATGAAAACAGCGCTCCGGGTTGTACACAGGCTTTACGCGCATACATCGACCGTATATATGAGGTTACGTTCTGGTGGACCCTTTTGCGGGGTGAAACGAAAGAGGCTCGATCGGCGCCGATTACCCGCCTTTTTTTTTGCTCCCACGTCTCCACAATCGCGCGCATCACCGACACGTCCCGCGGAAGAATGAAGAGGCGGCCTCCCCGTGCGCGCGCCGCGGAAAATTGCCGGCGTGCTATGGACGCCCGTTAAAAAGAAAGGATTCGGCACCGCGTACACGCTCCCGTCGACCACGCGGCGGCACCTAACCTAAATAACGAGCGATGGCACGCGAAGAGCGGGGGAACAACAGTGCGGGGGCCTCGCTCCAAAAACTGAGAGCGCCAACGCACCGGCTATGAAGCAGTGTTGAAATCTAGCGACGAATGCCGTGCCGACAACGACACAAAATAAGGAGCTCACCCCCTGCGCGAGAAGCTGAATGGAACCAAAACAAAGGAGAAGAGGGGGCAAGAACGGGAAAGAGAGGCGAGGTCAACTGGAGGCAGCCAGCATCGGAAGCTGTCGACGACTGCCGGGGGTTCAAAGGCCGCAGCCGCCTCCTTTCGACAAAAAACCACTTTCGCCGCCTCCGACGCGTCGCAATCACGTCGACGACACAGGCCGTCGTCCTCAATCGTGGCTCCACGCGGCGCCCGTGCAACGACTACGGCTCGCAAGACTGTTGCGTGGACGTTTGTGTGTACGTTGTCCAGCAGCGGTGATAGCGGCTAAGATGTAAGGGTGACCACACCTGACTACAATACGCAATACGCTACGAGCGTCACCCATAGCACATAGAGTCAGTCTGTGGCCCACGCTATATAGTCACGTATGGGCAGTGAAGATCATTCGAGAAACAGCGAGATTCCCCCATTCTCGTGCATCATATAGGGGGCGTTATCATCCCACAGAACCTAAAATTCCGCAATGTAAGAGAAACACACGAGCTGACTAGGATGAGACTGCGCAATTAACTCCTGTGTCTGCCTGCGTTAGTGCAATCTGTTCTTAAACACGAAAAAGGTCGCCCAACAAATAGTTCTTCTAAGGCAAATATTGACACAGTATTCCACAGCGTACGCATTAAACATGATACTAACCAGTAGCAACTGGCGGTAAAAAAAGTAGTTAAAAATTGGCTGACAACTACCATACTCGGCAAAATGAAATTTCCGAGCACCTTTTCAAGTATTTTAGTTCTGATATATGTTGCACTAAATATCTTGATAGAAATATGCGTCTGTATGTATGTGTAGTCAGTCATAGCCTACTGTATTTTCCCGGTTAACAATCCTTCAACTGACACTCAAGTCTTTCCCATGTCTCGATTGTTATATAGGAGACGCCAACATGACAGCTGCCCCGAAACACGTATAAACCCGTTCGAACGTGCCTGCGTTGGGTAGTCCTGTGTTCAATTCCCATTGCAGCTTCACTCCATGGAAGGTTGGGAGGTGGAAGGGATATCAAAGTCACACCTTCATGGATTGCGACCCGAGTTGGTACCTGTGAACTCGGGTTGCGATGCATACCAACCCCGTCCTTGCTGTACACGTGAGCTGCCAAAGGCAATGTCATTATTTTTCGTTCACAAAGCCGACTCTGCTCAACTGAGCGCGCTCCCATCCGCCGCCACCTAAAGCCCCTCAATAAACTAAAAGTAGCGCCAACATGTGAAGTTTGCCGCCCGCCTCCTCTCCTGCGCTCTCCTTCGTCGTTCGACCCTCTCATTGGCCGAGCGCCGTCACGTGCGCGCGCGCGCTTTTTTTTTTGCTGGGCGCGCAGCTTCCTCCTCTCCAGCGGGGCGGGCGGCGCGCGCGCGGCACATATCGCCGTGTGTTTTGCTGCCACGCGGACTGCTACTAAATCGTTCCCGCTGGCTATTTATTTTTTTTTTTCAAGCATGTTGCGGTCTTTGGCCAGCGGCTGATAGAAGCACGGTGGTGAAGGCGAGTTCAACCAACGCAGACATCGCGTACAAATGGTGTCACGCACTGACAGTTGAAAACGGAACCGTTTCAGCGTAAAATATAAAAAAAAACTGCTACCACGCTTCTCAAGTTTCACGGTAGCTTACAATTCAGTCCAACCTGCAAAGAAACCACACAGACTGCAGCTTCCGCAGCCTAGTTAATTTTGTTTCAAGCATGTTGCGCACTTTTGTCAACGACTGACGGACTCAAGGAGGTGAAGGCGAGTTAAATCGACGCCAAAATCGTGTACGTATGTTGACACACCATGGCAGCTGAACACGGCACCGTCTCAACGCCAAATATAAAAAAAAATAACTGCTACCTCCCTCCCCAAGTTTACCGGTAGCTCACAAGTCAATCAAAGCTGCAAAGACTCCACACAGACTGCAGCTTCCGCCGCCTATAGTTAATTTGATCTGCAGCTGAAGTTGAAAATACATGGAAGACAGCTGCTGCCACACTTCTCAAGTTTACCGGCAGCTCGCAATCCAGTCAACGCTGCAAAGAAACCATACACAGACTGTTCCAAAATTGTTTCTTTCCGCCGCCTAGTTACAAATTTTTTAAAGCATGCCGCTGAGTGGCCAAATGTGACGAACTACGGACACACGGAGATGACGGCGAGTTGAACCAACGCCGAAATCGCGTATATGTGGTGTATGACACTCACAGCTGAAACTATTCTGGCGGGAAATCCCTGTCAACATTCGGTAATTATGTTTCAGCAGTGAGTAATATTTTAACCCGAACACATTGCGACAAAATGCAAGGCTCTGGTGAGACCCGGCGCACGGCCGCCTCGATCGGCACGCGCGCGGCGCTGATCGAGACGGCTGTGAAGGGCGCCTGCTCCGGAGAGCGCGCGCTAGTCGCGCACCCCGTAGGTGGAGCCACGGTCGAAATGCGAGAGGAGGAGCGGCGCCGCCGGAGGAGGAGAGAGGAGATGGCGCTACTTTTAGTTTATTGAGGGGTTTTACCGCCACCTCCATAGTCTCACCGCCCTCCACGTTCTGCCTTAGTGTTCTACATTTTCCTCTTCCGCCACCACCCTTCTCACCCCCCCCCCCCCCCCCAATTACACTGTCGCCCTTCTGTTGGGTGCATATATTCCTCCTCGGGGACTTTTTTAATAAAAGAAAAACAAATTAGTTCATACAACTACTGGCTCCGCAGGTGAAATGCATTCGAAAACATTTTGTTTTTTAACCGCGCATTCCAAAGGCTACACGGTCATTCCCTATTCAACGGCGGCTACCTGTGGCCTTTCCGGTATGGACGTCACCACACCACAAATGTGCGTATGTTGCGGAAACGTACGCACATCCAGAAAGAGGAATAGTTTTAAACATCAATTTTCTCCTCTAATTCTCTTGATGCCGAAGACACGTCAACATCACGTCACAGAGAGCGAGAGAGAATCAATTGTTTTACGCAGAACAATACTGGAGCAAGTCTTTCCCTTCGATGTTTCCGCGCAAAAACATCGACTACTAATATGTCATTTCACCGCATTCAGAAAAATGGCCAAAACTTCAGTGTTACACCACCCTGCGTTTTTATAGTTTTTATTTTAAAAGACCGCGTTGGCCGTCTTGGTGCGAGCCTTGTCCACATTATTTTACAAATTTCTGTTAACCTTTTTATGCCTAGTAACCGCTGCTAGTTCAGTTCTAGTAACAAGCAAGCGCTGCGGCATCAACTACATTGCTTAGTAATGACTGCAGTTACCACGGTTGGGGTAGTAAAGAATTAGTAGTATGCTAGTAACAGTCGCAGAAAGGTAGTAACGACTGTGGTTTCTAGATCGAGTTTATTTTTAAGAGTGTACACAGTAGAAGGTGTTGGAAACGGCAAGCAAATGTTAAAGGGCAGCGTTGCACAGAGGAAGAAGTTATATAGCAGCACCGCCTATACACTGCCTGACCTTTCAACGGGGACGCGATGCGCCACTTACGTCAATACATCGACATCACCTCGTACGTCACAACAGCCGGCTGTGGAGAGCGGGACTGCGCGGCTGCTGGGTTTGAGTATCGCGCTCTCAAAAAGAATGCGCTCCAAAGAACTGCAACAAATGTTATATATACACAAAGCGCATAGCGCTGTTTTATGAAAGCATGCCCAGATGTCAGCGATTTTACCCATCTATCATATCATGTTAAGACTGGTGAATGAAGTGCGACGTGGTGCCGACATATACGACTCCGCTTGACATTAGACGGAATTAATGCAAATACACGCTCGCTGCACATCACTATTATTCCTCGCTCTACAGCACGCAATGTCGGAATCAGAAGTGGTGTATATGTGGTGCACCACGCGAGCTTCAGTTAGTATAGGCGCCGCGCTGCTTTGTAAGACACCACCTGCTGTCGTGACAGTACAGTAGCAGTAGTAAAAAGCTTGAGAGATCTTAACTCACCTCAAAGGTCAAGAAGGCCGAAGGAATAGCCTCAAGACGGTAAATCAGTTTCACAGTATAAAAATTGCGCACAAGAAATATAATTCGCCACTCGGTTAGGCGCAGAATGGCAAATGTGCTGCTTATTCAATGCTAAAACCTTGGCACTGATGTCTGGCCTTCCTTATGTGCAATACGAGCGGCCGTCAATAAATGGGGACAGTTCATTCATCCAATCATGTTTCCACAAGCCTAAGCACAGCAAGGCACGCTCAAAGGCGTGTCACAGTGAGTTTTCTTGGCATGTGTCACATGTGACACATGCCAAGAAAACCCACTGTGACACGCCTTTGAGCGTGCCTTGCTCATAAACTGCAGTTTATGTTGCGACGCGCGTTTTTCTCTTGCCCTATTCTTCGCTCTCATTTTTTGTCCACACGAGGCAGCGGAGGTGGCTCAGCTCAGTCAAGGAAAGGTGTGCAAGAGACAAAATGATTTAATTAGGTAATTTAGAGTCAATAACAATAATTGGTTCACAACGGTGTCCCGGACTAGGGACCCGATCAGCCTTCCCTTATTCTAAGCCAATAACGTTTCAATAAACGTTTTCATCATAATCATCATCTCTATCCCACATGCGCGCGCCCAAATGGGTGACGAAGACAGTGGAGCTACAGCCAGCGAGCGACGTCACGAGAATCCCTATCCTCTGCTCGTTCTGAGAACGCCCAAGATTTTACTTATTTGGGATTTCCCTTCCCTCTCGCAGGATTCGTGGACCCACTGAGGTCTGCGACCGGTCCAGCCGCCGACTGAGATGGAAAGTTTGCCGGTGTTTCTTCCTCCTCGTTCAACCTTCTGGCCCAAAATTCATCCTTTCTTTTGGCGGCCACGCCAGCGTCGCGAAGGCGAGAGGAGGAGGGCGGGAATAAAGAGCTGGGCAGAAAGAATATAAAAAGACGCAAACGAAGAGAGAGAGAGAGAGAGAGAGAGAGAGAGAGAGAGAGAGAGAGAGCGGCTGCGAAGAGAGAAGGCGATAGGCAACAAGCCGAAATGGACCGGGCGCGCCGAAAATAGTGGACTGGGCGGCTAATGCAATCCGATCGCTAGAGAGTGGTCTCCATTTACGTAATCCCGCGGCGCCGCGTCGCGGGCTCGCCCTCTGGTCCGCTCAGCGATTTCTCGGGATGGACACGAGACGTACGGAAGAGCGAAAAAGAAGAGATGGAGCGCAGCCGCTTCCAAGAAGAGTCGGAAACTGCCGTCCACAGCACGCAAGACGAGGAAAGGCGACCGCTTTGAATTTATAAGGGCGCGGTGCAGATGCACTGGCGGGGGCTATGACGACAGTGACCTCTCTCTCCTCCATACTTATTACCAAGTCAGTGGGCGCAGGAAAAAGCGTTCGCAGTGCGTTTGCAAATCAAGTTCCACGCGTCTCAAGTCGACCTCTGACGACGTATGCTATACGAGGAAGGAAGGAGCGCGTACAAAGTTTCCCTGGCCGCAACCACAATGCTGGCGCACTGGAGATGTTACGCCATTCGCGCTAGTGATCACTAGACTACTGAGCCGCGTAACACGATCAGTTAAAGACTGAGGCATGAAAGTACCCCTTGTTCTCAGAAGCGCGGTTATGCGTTGTCCGCTGAACGCCAGCGATAACGCGCATCACACATTTTCCTCGCGAATCTGCTAACCAACAAGTTCCGTAGGTCGAACAGCCGGCATTACACAAGGGAATCGCAGACGACCAGTCGTGCACGACGCACTGAACGGTAGCGTTCTGTCTATATACTTATAGTCGAGCAAGATTCACCGCAAAGGCCTGAAATTAACTGTGCCTTACATGCGCCTCACTGGTGCTCCGACTCGAATGCAGTGTTATGTGATAACAAAGTTATCTAGGGACTCCAAGCCGACAGAGTGAGATGAGTGTCCCATGCCTACGGTCGTTCATAAACGAACGACCCTGATGACTGAACTAAAGACGTCGTCCACATATGACGCATGATAGCAGAGTTGCCTACGTGCCAGAAAGCTCCATATAACTAGCTAACCATATGATTGGAACTTATCAGATTATCAAGCGAGTGGCGCACAAGAAAACTGAATTATCAAAAAGAGCAAAATTATCAGCTGCGCCTGCCGCCCGGTACAGGCCATGACCACACTAGCACGAAGAATACGAGTGCATGGCATCACCAATCTACGGACTCCGGTATCACTCAGTCAGTCAGTTCAGGCGTTCAGTCGTGTCCGACTCTTCGTGACCCTATGGACCATGTCACGCCACGCTTTCCGGTCTCTCACTATCTTCTTAAGATCACATAGCTTCATCTGCAATGCCTCGAGAATGCCATCTAACCATCGCGTTCGCTGCCTACCCCTTCTCCGGCGACCCTCAACCTTTCCCAACATCAAATCTTTCTCCAGCGACTCCTCTCTTCTCATCAGATGACCAAAGTAGCTGAGCTTTAACTTTAGAATTTGACCCTCCAATGAGCAGTCAGGGTTTATGGTCGACAATATCGACTGATTTGATCTTCTGGCAGTCCAAGGAACTCTTAAGAGTCTTCGCCAGCACCACAATTCAAACGCGTCAATTCTTCGGCGGTCAGCCTTTTTCACAGTCCAACTCTCGCACTGCTGTCCCCAAACAGACCCCTTGCGGCTGCTCCGGTGTCCGTACAGTGTGTGCAAAACTGCTCGATTTTCCAAGGCCGCCCGCGTAAGGACCTCGATTGGGGCTGGGATCGGCGCCTTGGCCAGAACTGAATGTGGGTCGGCGGCACGGCGCAGAGATTCGCATCTGGGCACGGACCGGCGGCGTGCTGCAGCACGAGCGGTGGCTGCGCGATCGATATCGGTCGATGGTCTCTGCCCTTGAACGCAGCGCGCGGTCGCGAGGTGCCAGCGCCGCAGACACACAACAGAGCGTGTGCGGAGTGGGAGGAGGGGAGTAAATGAACGAGCGCGTGCGTACGAGGTAGATGTGTTTAGGGATCGGGGCGGGAAGAGTCAGTGAGCGAATGCGTGTACGTTTGACGAGGTGATCTGGCGAGTGCGCCATCGAGAGAAAAATCACGCGCCCTTCAGGAATCATACATATAATACGCTACAGGCGTCCTGTAGAATGTATTATTATATAACAGTGACTTACGTTACGAAAATATATGTTCTGTTAAACCACAAGGTATCCTCCTACTACCACGCCATCGGAACTGTTCCGGGGAGGCACAGCACTACACACTATGCGCAGAGAGTTTTAGCTTACCGTGATCCGCGATCCGCTACCGTGATCCGCCACAGCGCGTTCCACTGCGCATGCCCAGATCCCTTTGATACCGATAGATGGCGCCACATACTAGATGTCGGCAGATATAAACCTGCCCCGTCGGGACCAATCAGCTTGTGCGCCCCGCCCACGCACGGTAGCAGGTCACGGTGGCGGATCGTGGATCACGGTAAGTTAAATCTCTCAGGCCAGACGATAAGGCCCGCGGGGGAAAAAAAAAAAAAGAAAGGATAACAGGGATGAAAACGAAGAAAGATTTCACAATAACTATAGCACTACAAATAGAGCCGGGAGCCTGCAGAAAGCAAAATATCTAAACCAAAAAGGAGAAACTAAAAGTAATAGCATTCCCAGCCTTAAATTTAGTGGTAACCTGTCAAGTGGTAATCGATCGAGGTCACTTTACACAGTGCAGAGGCTTCAAAGAGGCGCTGTCTTGTAGGTTACAAAGTATACACGCCACGAAATGCGCGTAAGGTCGAAAGACCGACTTTGTTTGATAACTGAACAGTTCGGAAATCACGCGACGGAAATCACGCATGTCAAAATGTATTGATAATTAAAAAACCCGTCTCATTTTCCGATCGCGTATCACGTTATCTCAACAACTGCTGCCTCATTCGGCCCACAGTGGAAGAGCGAACCCATTTCAGGCCGGTGTTCTACTAAACGGAAGAATGCCACTACTTAATTCATACTAAGTCACGGCTGCTGAACGATACTCTCTCTCACTCACTCACTCACTCACACACACACACACACACACACACACACACACACACACACACACACACACACACACACACACACACACACACACACACACACACACACACACACACACACACACACACACACACACACACACACAAAACACACACACACACACACACACACACACACACACACACACACACACACACACACACACACACACACACACACACACACACACACACACACTAAGTGGAACTACATACGCGATCGACATGGCGCCATGCGCGTGAAACATTGAACTGATTTTTGTTTTGCAAATGCACTGGTCATTAATCTTCTCGAGAGAGCTAAATGCTAAACGAGAAGGTCAACATAAGGCTGTTCTCTGTGAAACAAAAACAAACAAACAAAAAAAAAACATTCCTTTTAGAGGGCGTGATGCCGCATATCTGGCAGCGAAAGACTATGCGTTTTCAGCCTTTCATTTGAAAAAGCTTCCAGCAGAAAGGTGAAACCCGTGGCGTCCTCGTGCAGAGAAGGACGGGCTGCCAACATTCCCAAAGTGAACGGCTAAATAGAGTAGCCCCTGGGGTCCGCGCCCTAAAACTGGTGTCAACATCCGTACTTAGTTTTGTTTGTCATCTCTATAGCGTCAAAAAATCCGCTCACTACAGTCGGAGTGAAGTAATTTGTGATTAGAAGGCGACAGACTATCTATCGATACGGACCAAACTCACGCTGTCCTCGGTAAGCAAGCATACATCTAGGAACCACGTACGTCTGTTCCTTATATATATATATATATATATATATATATATATATATATATATATATATATATATATATATATATATATATATATATACACACAGTGTGTGTAGTTTTATAGCGTACCAATTTCCCCTCAACGTTCGAAAACGGACTAATATATATGCCTGAATAGGACTAGTGCCTGATATAAGAAGAGAGAAAGGAAAGAAAGAAAAGAAAAGAAGAAAACATTCGAGTGGTAGCCCACAACTGTTCGTATTCCTGTCAATGCGTGCCCAACAGAGGTGGTGCCGCACAGCTACATCTTTTTTTTTTCTTTAGCGCGGAAATCGCGATTGCTAACCAGCCTACAAATACATAGCTGACGACTTCCTGGAATCGCACTCCCAGGTGCATGTGTGACGGCGCGTTGTGCGCAGGTGCGCTCATACCACCAGCACCGATACCACGGCGGCGTTGGTATGTATACATGCTTCATTCACTGATGTTTTGCTCATCCGCGTTTGACGTCACAGCTCGCCGGAATAAACACACCGTTGTCGCGTATGCAGTGGCGGCGAAGCAGCTGCGAGCTTAGTCACACGGCGGATATGCCCACACTGGCGAGCAACAGTTAGCGGGTATTCCGAAAGGCAGCCAGACTAAACGAAGATGCAACGAGGCGAAAACAATGGCGCAACGCATTTACCGCCACCGTGGCCACGCCAGCAAGCATATACACTGGTTGCTACACTACGCCCGAGCAGCTGGTGTTCAGCAGCTCATAACAACGTAGACCTTTATCGATACGCTAGAACGCCTTCATGAGGCCACGGCGGCAGCATACAGCGTCCTGTAACCTATACCGAAGAAAACACGCGGCTCGTCGGCGCAAGCTAACGATAACGCTGGCGAACCGTTGGCATTAGATACCATAACCGAACACTTCAGAGTTCAACTTTCAATAAACTGTGTCGATCCGCCTTGGGATCGAATCCCTGCCGCGGCGGCCGCTTTTCGATGGAGGAGAAAAGCAAAGCGCCTGTGTGCTGTGCGTTGTCAGTGCACCTAACTGAAGTCCAGGTGGTCGAAATTTCCGGAGCCTTCCAATGCGGCGTCTCTCAAAGAGTCAGTCGTTTTGGGAAGTTAAAACCCGATAAAACAAACAAAAACAAACCAATAAACTGTGTCGTCACTATACTCCGTTTCATACATCAAGTGCAACACTGCCAAAGCTAGAGCCCTTGTTTGCGCTCCCGGCATCCGCGATGAAAAATAGTGCCTGCTCTTGACGAGAGGAAATAGTAGTTGCTTTGTCTGCGAGCTTAATAAATCTTACATTTGCCATCAACTCCATAAAAAGCACCTTTTTTAGGGAGAAAAGATCGGATTTTGTTAATTAATATTTGTTTGTCGTTTTCGTTCGTGTCGCGTTTTCGTTGCCCCGCAACCCTGTCAGCGGTGCCCTCCACGCAGCACAACGCAGCGATCTCGACTGCCTCTTCGGAGCGGATCTTTTCTATAAGATCCGCACTGCGAAGATGTTTAGGCATGCGAAGCAAGTTATTGCAAACGTGTATGCTCGCAATAGAGCCCGTTTCCGCAGAAACCACTCGGCCATGAAACGATCGTACGCCTCTTTTTTTTTTTTTTTTTTTTTTTTTTCTTGCGCACTGCTTTCGTAGCTTTCGCTGCGTTGCACCTGATGTATGAAACGGAGTATAAACAGGGTATACGCTCACAGTACAAACTGTAGTAAAGGCAGACAGAACCGACAAACTGAACAGAGAACAATGGTTAATGCATTTTCATTTCGTACGCGTGACACTCTGTATACGTTTGACTCCGTATTAAAAAAAAAAAAAGTAAAATAAAACAAAGTGCTACTAGATATCCAGGCATGCGCACCACATGATGCGCTTCCTCGTCACGCCTTCACGCCAATGCTCGCGAAAGAGCACGCAGATGAGTCGGACGGAGACGTCACGCTCATCAGGTTAGAGCTCTTTTGTAATCGTTACGTAAGAAGGGCGAGAGATGACAAAGACAACTCGACTTCCTTCCATCCCTTCCCAGACCACCCACGAGGAACGAGCGAGACAAAGGTAGACACGTTGTCGTTTACGCGCTAAACGAAGAATTAATGTAGCTTCGCGCACGCAACGAGTGCGCACGACTTTAAATTACTGCTTTTGTCGATCCAAAAAAAAAAAAAAGTATAAAAAAAAAAACACGCTCTCCAAGTGCAGTCTTGCATAGGTCGCGACTCGCGAGTTTCCCAGTGCATTTGCAAAGGGCTCTCAGGCCGCTGCTTACCAAGTCTTCAGAGAAGCGCGACCTCAAAGCATCAGTGCGGTGCGCGGTGAATAGCGTAAATTGCAACGCAAGGAAAGCGCCGCATCCGAATACCAAAAAGCCAATTTTAGGAGAGTGGCCTCTTTCGATATCCTGTAGCGATCATGTTAAAAAAAAAAAACTAGCTGTTCGCGCTGTCTTTCGAAGCTCTCCAACCTAAATATTCCTCTGTCCAATCTCTGCCATAAATTGCTTCAAGTGCCTGAGTAGGAGCTGCACATATTGGGTTGGACCCCTGACAGAGGGATGGGGGAAAGTACGTGAATAAAAGTAATGCAGCATGCCAAGCTTAGAAAGGCGCGACTGACTGTTGCACGGTGAACTTTAGTTCCGGGTTCACTTATTACACACGCGTGTCGATGCTTATAGCGGGTGTGCAGTGCCATTTCCCATCCTTATAGCGTAGCCTGAAGTTACAGCTCTCGAACGAGTTGCTGGGGCACTGCCCTTCCCCGTTGTCTCCATTACCTGTCAAACGGATATACATCCGATGTAATAACGACAGCGCAGCGCGCAGGTGTTCCAGAGCATGCGACAATCGAGTTTAACGTGCTCGATGGCCATTTCTCTGTACTTTTCCAGTGGAACGGGAGGCACAAAAACCACTAGCGGAAAAGGTTCACAATATCGCATGTCTTCATATGCGCGTCGTTGCCGAGAAGAGTTATTCGTAAAAGATAAAGCCACTGTGGCGTCCCCACTGCTATAACCATCACTCAAAGAACTACATATTAATTAGTTCTGAGCCACAGATAATATACAAGATGTGTGTGTGTGTGTGTGTGTGTGTGTGTGTGTGTGTGTGTGTGTGTGTGTGTGTGTGTGTGTGTGTGTGTGTGTGTGTGTGTGTGTGTGTGTGTGTGTGTGTGTGTGTGTGTGTGTGTGTGTGTGTGTGTGTGTGTGTGTGTGTGTGTGTGTGTGTGTGTGTGTGTGTGTGTGTGTGTGTGTGTGTGTGTGTGTGGAAGAGGGGGGGGGGAGAAAATGCTAAGTCAAACAACGTCAAGGACCTTCGCGCGAGGACTGTCAGTAAAGTTATAATTGCACTGGAAGGAAGACTACCACTTAATAATGCTAGGCCCTTCCCCATTTTAATGTTCTTGATTATTCTGAAATACTCGTAAACATACGCAGTTCCTGCTCACGGTTGCTAACCTGAAACTCGAGACTTAACGCCGGGAACACATCCGTTAAAAGAGCGAACGACTGCACAGTGCACCGACCTAAAGATAAGGCATCGTCTACAACAATATGGCCCTTTCGGGCAACTACACAAGCCGGTTTTAGAAGCCTAATAGAGTGAAGTAAGCATTAATGAGGAACAGCGATTTTACCAAGTTATGTACAACTTGCCGTGAGGCTCGATATCAACTCCTCTGGCCTCAAGGCGCAAAATCTAGAACTTTTGACATTCCTATTTTCCTGTATGTAAGAAAAGGGCCGACATCACTGATCCCCGAAGAAAAAAAAAAATCGACGCAAAGCAAGCGTGGGAGTTTCGCAGGCACGTGCTGCCACTTGCACGTCCAATGGACGAACTCATGAAAGAAAACACTTTAACCGTTGACGTCAGAGGCACGCGCGCTCGCGACGATCGCTGCGGCTAATGCAGTGAGAAGAGAGGCTGCCCGCCCACACGCGAGCCTCGTCCGCGGGTTCACCGAGACTCACCAAAATAGCGAAGCCGCCGGCTTACGGAGGACTGGGCCTCGAGGAAGAGGGCGTTTAACCTAACCAAATCCACTTTTCTTAAAATAAACATTCCGCAACAGCTGCAGAGCAATGCTTGTGAAGGTGGGTCATTCTGACCGTGGGCGGATGTGAAGCTGAAATGTATTAGTAAATTTAACTTAACCACTACATGACGTGCTTAGTTAACAACTGCCACTACGGTGTCAGGCTTAATTGGGCTGAAATATTGAGTAACACGGTATTATTGGGTATCAGCCGTACCGGGCTTAAACTATTGGGCGACCACAGGGGGCAACCAATAGAGATGTCGTCATCGCTGCGTAGCTTATGGAGTGAGAGGTACAACACGCGGCCCTCACTCCATGCCTTTACTTCTCGTCACTTCCTACTTACTCGTCTACTTAATGATCAGAACTGAACGAGAATGCGCAGTATTACGCCGAATGGTAACTCAAATCTCCAAGAGAAGCGAGGTATGAACTTCTGGCCCATACAGGAGCTGAATATGCCAAAATCCACGCGCGAGTTCTCCGGTATTCGGTTTCGCCGAGACAGCTGAATTTCTTCACTCCGCAAAGGAAACGTCCTTCCGGAAGAGCTCAGGGCCCGCCAGCTCCTCCCGCGTCAAGTGAACAAATGACAGGCCACGCAGCAACTTCTGACCCACTGCGACAATACACGGCGTGCGCGTATCGCGCGGCGAAGTGGGGAAAAAACGGCGCGCGCAAGATGTCCAAGCAGCGCGTCGCGTTGCGGCGGTATAGGGGTAAGCAGCCCGGCGGGACGCACCGGGCAGACCAGCTATTCTTGGCAGTACTCCTCGAGAGCCATTACATATTGAGCAGCGATCGCCAGGAAAAAGTAGGTCACAACACACGCATGTGCTATCTCTCCTACCGCGAGGGGAAGGGAAAAATACCATCGTAAGGCAAACCAAGACAGGAAAGAAACAAAAACTTCTCGCGCGCTTCCTAGAAGTGTTCACGCTTGCATCACCGCTCCTGCACGCACCGAGCATAGGCGAACAGCCGGAATGCGATCGGCGTCGCCAGAAGTGGCGTACGGCGGGCGGAACGCGGGCCTCGGGGAATGCGGACGGAAAGCGAGCTCCCTCCGCAAGAAGCGAACATCGACGCCCGCCTTAAGGTGACCCAATCAAAGCTGAAGCGGTGCCAGGGAGCGACGGTACGTCGGTTTATCGAGCGACTTTACGTCGGTAGTGCTGGGAGCGATTGCATGTGGGAGGCAGTGCGGTGCGCGAACAAGGTGCGCCAAACACGATCATTGTGTACACTGCAGACCACGCGTGGCACTATAAATGTGCGGTACCGATAAACGCGTTACTTCGCTGAGGCCAAGCAGCGAGGAAGCCACGCGGGTTGTGCTAGGCACTGCTTTTCGTCAACAGCAGGGGTGCGCGCGCGAGTTGTCAGCGCGAAAGACGAGCCGGCGTTACTGACACAAACAAGATCGTGTTACGGTAACGCTGTATCGTGCTGTTTCGCCTACAAGATCGCGTTACGGTAACTTTATATGGTGCTGCTTCGCCTGGCTGCTAAAAATCCTGGTACGACATTCCGCGCCATTTCAAACGGAATGCAACAAAGTGCCCAACTAAAAGGTCAGGTACAGTCCTAGGTGGTCCCGTTGACGCCTATGTATGTACGCAAAGCGACAAAGCATACAAATGCAGCCAAACCGTGTTCGCAAACCGAAACTTTGCTCTGACATGCACAACGGCTGCTTGGATGACGCAGCGGCTTGCGCACCAAGTGTACGCCGTGAGAACCGCAATACGCCCTTCCGTTCGCAGCAGGCGTCAAGCTAATTTGTCAGGCACAACGGATATCTCCTGCGCGATGGAATCGGGTGGCTCGACGCGGTTTACAAAAGTCGAGTGATGTCGCACGAACGAACCGGCAATAAACAGCGAACGCGAAATAAACAAATGCGCCCGAGAAGGAGACAGATCGTTCAGATCACACGCAGGAACGTCGCAACGACACGCCACGAGTGAAGCGCGCAGTTACACACAACAAAGCTCCGCACTCTGAGCGCCTCGCAGGCAACAAAGCCAGCGCCGGATGCTGTACCGGACCGGACACATAAGATAACGTCCGGTTTCCTCCTCGTCTCCTTCGCGCGCATGGGATTAGGAGTCTGAGCGCTCCGCAAATACTCGTGCATAATTTTCTCGCGCGGCACACGCACACAAAGCCGCGCGGCTTGAGCACTGCGGGGAAAGAGAGAGAGAGATCCAGGTGGACGGCACCGATAAGCTCTGTTCCGCGTATGAAACCACCGCTCCGTAATCGTACCGCCTACCCTATATCACCGCATAAGGGGACTTCATATAGACTGCGAAAGGGTACGCTATTGCCACAGTTGATGCCCGTTTGTGCACGAGTTCCGCGAACAATGGGAATGCACGAGCAAACGACGTGGACCGCCACGGAGAGCACAGCCAGCGCACCCATAGGACAGTGTGGGGGGTTCGTTCCTTTTATAGGCGCTCTGATGTAGTCAGACTACGGCAACACACCCTTCCACGGGACGGACATCGAAACAGGCCCGCTGCTGTTGGCTTGACGGCAGCCAACAAAGGGACGTGTGTGTAGTACACAACTGGCCACATGCCCGTCTTTTCCACCCGTGCTCGGCTCCACGCCGCGGCAACGCCCGGAACAGGAAAAAACGCGGGCTTTATTTATTTACTTTTTTTTTACGGCCAGTGGGGCCAGCCACGAACCAAGTTTAGCCTACTGAGCCCAACAGTCGTGCGCGTTATGACTTTAACGGTCTCCCGATGCAGTCATCTGCCGCACAGTTTGAATACACACATCCCAAGCACTGGGGGTCGTATCCGAATAGGGCAGCGCAGAAGAAAGTCGGCGAGCAGAGACACGCACGGCCGCCTGCAACCCGCAGCACCATATTTACACCGAGGAAATGAATTAACGGCACCGGCGACGATCGCCCAGGGAGCGTGTGCAACAATGTGCAGTATAGCGCGACGTATTCCAGGGAACGCCCTCTCCGCGCAACCCTAAAATATGACGCAGGGACGAGCCACTTGCAATGCGCACGCATCAGTGCCCCGTCAAAAATGAAGCATCGTGCAGTACGCGCCTGCTGCTGGAAAAGGTTAGCGGAGCCGGTGCAGTTCCGCACCGAAGTGGGTCACTGCGACGGTATACCCATTCCGGAAAATTTCTTTTTAATCCAGATTTGTCTCTCTCAGCAAGAATCTGGCAGAAAGCCTGCAGGTACAGTTGTTGCATAAAGAACTTACTCGTTGCGGTTAGCTGGGCGGGTTTGCTTGATTTGCTTGACGAAAAATTATTGCGATAGAAACACTGCGCCAGGTTTCGATCCGTCGCGTGGGCCCGGTGAAGGCCACGCTTGACCTTGAACAGCCGATGAGGAGAAGGAGGAGCAGCAGAAGAACAAGACTCTTACGCTCTCGCGTCATACTCTTAAAGGATGGGCTTAAGTGTCCTAAGTAATGTAGCACCTCACACTGATCGAGCGTGATAGGGGAATAATGTAGCAGGCAAAAGAAGCTTCCGCCGTTGCTATCTCAATTCAACTATAGTTAATAAGAGTTAAACCACAACTAATTTGTTTTTCTCATTTCGCACCGTAACTTGGTGGTTCAGTTAATGGAACATGGCACGGCGATGCTACATCCACTCCTGTTATGCGTCACGTATACGAGACAGCGCTAGATACAAATGAAATTAAATAAAAATGCGGTCAAAAGAGAAATAATGGGACAAAGAAAAAAAAAATAACCGAATCATTTAAGCCAACCAAAGCTGTAAGGCTGTTTATGCGCTACAGCAAAATAAGGCTCATAACGAAGATGTTAAATGCCACCTGCCTTTGGGCATGACCGATATTGCTGCTCTCGAGACATACTTTGAGAGGAAGCCGGCCACAAATTTTTGATAATAGCCTTCTTGAGGTACGAGCCCGGCTTCTGCGGCACAACTCAGGCGGCGGCGGCGCACATTAGAAAATAAGAAAAATAACCTTAGCAAGTGACCTCGTTAAAATATATTGCCTAACACTAACTTTTTACTGTTTACAGTTGGTAGATAACTGACTGCTTAACCATTAAATTTAGGCATCGCGTTCTGATAGAGGTCATTAGTAATCTGTTCTCAGAATTTCGAAAAAGCCGTTACCTCGGCTCAACAAAGTTTGGCTACCTCGCGCCAAAAAACACGCGTTTCCGAAAAACTCGCGCTCTAAGCACTGCCTGCAGCGCCGTCAATCAATGGCGCAAATGAAAAGTGGCCTTCTCGGTCCACCGGGGTGAGGCAGGGGGTGGCTGTTCCTGGCCCTACGGGGCTGGAACACCGCTTAGGGCGGGGGCTAGCCTGCTAACGAATTTTTATCTGTTGTAGGCCGTCATTGCACCCGCCACCGCCGCGGTGGTGGACGACGGCTGTAGCGACGCGCGTCTTTCTCTCCCTCTTTTTTTTCTTTCCTCTTCTGTCCGCACGAGGCAGCGGAGGTGGCTCAGCTACAGAACCAGTAGCAGGCCCGTGCAGTTTCTTTTCATTTTTCCTACAGCCGCAACAACTTCTCGGTCCAGCATGGACTGGAGCATCAAACAGCGGCGAGGACCTTACGCAAGCAGGGCAGATAGATTGAGTGAAGATTGGCTCCGCGCGACGCTGAGGGAAGTGCTTAGAACGCGGGTTTTTCGAAAGTGCTGGTCTTTTGGCGCGAGAGAGCCAAACTTTGTTCGGTCACAGCGCCGATAACAATGACATTTTCGAAATCCTAAGCACTGATATGGCTATTACTCATGTCCGGCTAATAATAACATGTCTGGCTAAAAATCTCAAATTCGAACTAGACGCCTCACTTATAGTTTAAAAGTTGAACCGTCATACATTTGGGATACTTATCCGCTGAAGGAGGTGCACCGTCGCGTATTCCCGCTGATAACACAAGTGATGTCACTGTATAAACAACATATACAGCGCACGCATCGCAGGTGCCACTCCGGGCATCTAGCTCGCTTATCTATACGGAGCTGCTGCCACTCAAGGAACTCACGCACTCTCGACTGGTGAGCGTCTGCATAACGCTAATCTGCGCAAAGCGCGGGACGACACGCGCCGCGTGCACGCCCTCCGTAGGTCAAATATAGCCACGCGTACACACGAGCAGTTCGTTGATCAAGCGACTGCGCTTCCGTGGGCTCAATAATGCGAGCGCAGGTCCCGCTACGCGGCGAGGTTTAACGACCGCCACTCGCGTAACAGCGGGCGGGCCATGCATCCACTTAGCACGAGGTGCACGAAGAAGCTGCTTCTGGGTTCGCTCATACTGCAAAGGAGTGCACACGCGGATCGGATCGGTGCTATATCAGGCTCACGCAACGTACAGAACGCTAGGGCGTGTGTCGTTCCCTGCACCATCGCGAAAATTACGCGCAGGGAGACCGTGGGTCGTGACAGGCAAGAACGTACAGCACTTACACTGCGCCATTGTGCACTTGCTCGTAAAAGACTCATGCTTGTGCACAACTCGAATAAAGTGCACCCTGACGACAGGTCCCGGGTATGACCACCAAGTGCATCCCCAGGCGGTACTAGGGTACTAGTCTCCGAGACTATATATATACCACAACGTCTACGTCTCGTTTCGCTCTCTGGGCTGCGTGGGGTGAAATCTGCGGACACTGCGCGAATTCAACTCCTAATTACATCGATCAAGTCGTTGAGAACGTCTGGGCGGGGGGCGTGCAATACGCAGCTGTATTCGGTGACATGAAACGTTAAAGCGAGTCTCTGTCCCGCGTATACACACACACTTTCCACACATGCACTGAACGGCGAAACGTGACAGCACAAACATTTC